>NW_017731352.1:3758419-3813603 GCF_001890085.2 Hipposideros armiger
AAAAAAAAAAAAAGAAACATTCATTTAGTTTTACTGGACACCAAAAAGTATTCAGGAGAGTTGGAATCTATAGTCCCTACTTCCACATTCTCTATAATCTTGTTGAGGAGACAGAAATGAAGAACCTAACTTAAGTCTATGTACTGTTAGTACTTTTACAGTTTATAAGTACTTGTATCACATAGTCCATTTTATGAGATTCTCAGAATTATCATACCAACTGCCCAGCTGACAGTCTAGAAGCTACTGATTTTTAAGTTGATTTGGATGAGGAACTAAATTTTACCACTTACTTGAACTGCTAAATTTTATGGTATGGAGAATACATATTAATGATCATGCAGGAATGAGAGAAACCTAGTCTCTTGATAGACTAGGAGGTTCACAAACTCCCTGAAATTATATGGTGAAGTTTATATGTAAGTGCATTTTTCTAGGAAGAGGGTTCGTAGTTTTTGTCAGACTATTTTTCCTTTTTAAAAAAATTGATGCCATGGGCCGGCCGAATGGCACATTGGTTAAGAGCTGTCTTGGGACGCCAGCTCTGAGCATCAGGGCCCTGGTTCGGATCCCACATGGGGGCCAGTGACACTGCCCTCTACAGCTAAGTTGGTGAACAACAGCTCGACCTGGAGCTGGGCTGCCGTGAGTCACCGGTGACGGTGTAGGCTGCAGCCCCTGCTGCAGTGGGCTGCCATAAGCTACCGTATGTCGCTGGCAGCCAATGTGAGTGGCTGGAAGCTGGTGTGAACTACCAAGAGCCACCGTGAGCAGGTGTCCAGAGTCCGGCGACCGATCTGCCTTACCCGGGAAGAGCGCAATGATAATACCAACATGGGCCAGTAAAGCCACGTTCTCTACAACTAGACTGAAGAACAAAACAACAACAACTTGTCTGTTCACCTTTCCCTGATTCCCCAGTGCTGTTCCCCTCCCCCAATTACCCAATAAAATCTTTTAAAAAAGAAAAAAGAAAATTGATGCCATTTATTTTATCAAATTTTGAAAGTGAGTCTATGGCTTCAAAGAAAGTTTAAGGGCCGGCCAAGTGGCTCAGTTGGTTAAGAGCTCGCTCAAGAGTTTGAGCTCTGAGCAACAGCGTTTCAATGCCCGGCCCGAGCTAAGCAGCCGTTGAGCTGCCAACAGGTGGCAGGATGGCTTAGCTGAAGGAAAAAAAAAAAAGTTTAAAAACCACGTGTCTAAGAGTCTTGGAGAACACTTAGGGAATGAGAGGCCTTGAGATGGGTCTGAACAAAAAGTCAAGAGAAGAGAGAGCAATCTGGACAGAAGGTGATAGCGCCTAAAATTTCTTGTGTCTTCTCCAAACAGTAGTGCTCAGAGCTGCTGATCTTCAGCACAGATTCCTGATGGGGGCTATTTTCTTTCTTATGCTAATTTTGCATTTCAGTGTTCCTACTTCCCATTGCTATCCCTCGTGTTCTAAGAGTATAATTGGCTTGGATATAGTGGATACTGGTTACATCATAGTTCTTAGTAATTAATATTTAGATATGATTTAACTAGTAGAATTTTTTTCTAGTTAAAGTGGGTAAGAGAAATACATTTAAGAAATGATAACACACGTAGTTTAACCTGGGAAATTGAATGCTAAGAGTATAGTATCTAAATAGGTTAGTTCATATAACAAGCATTGCCAAACACTTATGGGTCAGAAACTGCTGAGAATACAATAGCCAGGAAAAAAAAACAACCTGACCCAGCTCCTGCTCTCATGGAGCTTTCAAAACAAATTTCACAAACTCAGTTATACTCTTAGATGTTTCTTGTTGGGAAAATCCCAAATAAGATCATTGACCTATATTAACAGGACTCCTTTCTGATGGTTGTTCTCTTCCTAGATCATTGGTTTTCATCTGGGCTTGCAGGGGATGGGTTGTCCCCAGAGGACATTTGGCAACATCAGGAAACATTAGTGGTTGTGTTTTAGCTGGAGAGATTCTACTGGCAACTAGGAGGGGCGGCCAGGGATGCTGTTAAGCCTCCTATGGTGCACAGGACAGCTTCCACAACAAAGTATCCAGCCCAAACTGCCAGTTGTGCCAAATTGAGACACCCTCCGCTATATGGACATTTCAAAGTAATTAAACCAAAGTTATTGAGCAGGCCTTCAGATAGAGGCAGGGCTTACTCAAGCATTTCAGTAGTACAATATTATGCCACCTTATGGTTCTAGTATTTCCTCATTAGTGTGTTTCAGACTATTAAAAGACAAGATTCTCTGGAGTACTCACGTTCTCCTTTTGATTCATTTCAATGGATGTGGTTAATGTAATAGGGGATGGTGGCTTGGGTTTTCAAATTTGGCACTATTCTTTTATAAATATTATCCAAAATGTAGTGGTATGATTAATAGATTCTTCTTATTATTATCTCTTATTGTTGGTATTTACTGAATTGCATGAATGTATCTAACAGGTAAATCCAAAAACATGATGATTGTAGACTGACATATAGGAAGAGCTTAGAAATGAATCAACAGAGGTGTTTATTCCTAGATGAATACTCTAGAAGAGTGCTTCACTAACTTAATGTGTGTATGAAATACCTGGAAATATTATTAAAACTTAGGCTCAGTACATGTGAGGTGAGGCCTGAGTTCCCACATTTCTATCAGATTTCTGGTGGCAAGGTTGGGTGAAGTATTAGATCATAATACAAAATAAGCATGCTTTAAATATCACTGTACTCCAACCAAAGAGAAGATTAATTTTTGAAAGGCTTTTCCTGCTTTTTACTTTTGTAATTTCAATTTTTAGATATTAAAGTGATAAAATTAATGTTGGAGAAAATTTGAAAAAACAGAGAAAAAGGGGAAATCTCTAGTATTAACCTCCACCACCCCAGTGAAGTTGCTGAGTATCTTGTGTATTTTCTTTCTGTTATTTTATCCTAAGGGCCTTTAAAAATATATCTGTAAACAGATTTTATGCATTATATAATTTTGTATCTTGTTTTGTTGGGGGAAAAAAGGAAGAAAAAAAATTTCCCTTAAATTTTTTTTCTCACTTTCATTGTTCTCTCTACTACTGCATTTTGTTGTTCAGCTTTGAATAATTCAGTTCGGGTGAGGCGGATTTATCACTTAGCAAGAGGCCTGATGAGAGGGATAAAGGATCACATGCCTTGCTGTAGAGACTTATGTCTGTGGCAGTTAAAAAAAACATATTTCTCATAACTGAGAAAAGTGAAGCTGAGAAAAGTCTGTCCCTTAGATTTTTCTTTTTCCTTGGAGATTCATAACTAATATTCTGGAACTTGATCTCATCAAGGAACGTGCCATTGCTATTTGAAATTGAACTGTTTTTTTTCTTAAGGAAATAATAATTCTTTATCATTAGAAGCTCTGTGAAATATGTGAGATTAAAGTAAAAGTGCACCTTAATGTATTCAGTTACTGAAAATCTGTGGGTGAGTTGAATACTTGTGATAGTCAATTTTATACTGTATACTTCTCTGATCTCAACTCACAATTTGTAAAAAGCATCAATTTTTAAAAAAATTGTATAAAGTCATTTTTATAGAGTTTTAAGAAATTTTATTGCTATGCTGAAAAGTTGAACATTTTTTCATATTGTCTTAATTGTCAGTATAAGTCAGTGATTTATTACAAACTTTCTTCTCATCTTTGGTCTTTTGTTTTCTATGACATTGAAATCTTTCAAGCCATGATACTTTCTTTAAATTGACAAATTTTTGAAAGTGATTATATGTAGTGTATCCCATTGGTTGTTTAGCCATTATGCTGTTGAGAGTGATTCTTTTACAGATCTCCTTAGGTGTGACTCTTTAAGAAATGAATTTTTAAGTCTCTCATGTATCATGATATCATAAAAGATACCATTTGGGCCTCCTGGAATTGATTGAGAGCCACATTGTAAGTAGTCCAAAGGTTTTTAAAACTATATGTTCATAAAGCATATTAAATGTTCATAAAACATATTAATGGTTTTGTAAGCTCATGTACTCTTTCAAGTCATCAGTGTGATTAGGCTTCATAATAACTCTCAGCATTCTATGAATACGCCCAAGACCATTCACTCAGTTGAGTTCACTATTTAAAAGACTCTTATTTATGTTATACAAACCAACCACCAGACCTGCCTCATTATATTGGAGGAATGGTAATTAAAAGTTTCTTACCTCCTTTCTTAGAGAATGTATCATCCTCTCTTTCAGTCTGCTTTGGTGGGATGACTCTACAACTCATTCAAAAAGAATCTTTTTACCATCCTATTTTTCTTTACTTCTTTTATTAGTTAGGATTAAGTTCAGCTGTTAGTCACAGAGATCCAAATTAGGAGAAGCTTTAAAAAGATCATTTATTTCTCTTTTATGTGAAAGTCCAGAGATAGGCTCTGTTCCACACAGCCGTTAAGAGTCCCAGACTTTTCCATCAGATTACCCCATTATCCCTTGGATGTGATCCTGGTCCTTATGGCCCAAGATGAGGCCATTATATCCACATCTCAGGCAACAGGATGCAGGAAAGGGTCAAAGAAGCAAGGAGCAAAAGGTCCATATCTCCTGTCCTTTAAGGAAGATTCTTTGAAGCTGCCACAGCAATTTTTCACTTATTCCCCATTGATTAGAACTTAGTCACTTGGCCATACTTAGCTGCAAGGGAGGAAGGAACATGTTTTTATTCTGGGTAGCTACACGTACGATTTACTATGGAAGAAGGGACAATGTATTGGGTTGACGGAAAAGTCATGATGCATTTTTGCAACAAAAAACAAGAAATACGTCATGACTTTTCCGACAACCCAATATATTGAGGAATTGATGGTAGTCTGTCACACCATGATTTCTGTTTCATCCATTGTCATTGAGTAGAATACATTTCACCAGTTTTAATCCCAGTTTTAGCATAGTGTCTCTGGGATATTATTGATAAGAACTTTGATGAGGGTAGACTAAGATTAGGGGGACAAAAAACAACTGACAGGATCTATGGGCCAATATATTAATATAGCCATTCTCTGTTTTGAATTTCCATGTATCAGTTCACAGTTCATTTTCTTACTAGTCACTGCAGTTTCTTTATCATTTGAGCCAATGGGATAGCTAACTGTCATGTTTATGGAAGATCCTTCCAGTCTTCAAAGAGTCCTGGGCATGAAACCTAGCCCGATGGAAAAGTATCATTCTCAGTACCTTTTATAAGTCTGATGCCTACCTAACCACCTTAGAAAGGCGTGTGCTCTTGAATGCATCAGAGTATTAAAATGTGAGTCACAAAATAATGAGAGGAAGATGAGTGTGGGAGCAATTACAGGAAAAAAATGATACAAACGGTGTTAATAGAATAGTTTCCCTAGTAATGCAGGGCATTTAAGGCAGGATACTATCCATAGAAACAGAGCACATAGAACCATGAGAAGTTGGGATCCCTGGAAAAGAAATGAACACCAAGACCAGCTATGGGAAATAATTTGAACCTATATTTGGGAAGTAGGTACTTATCTTGATTTTTTTAAGTGTTAAATTTTTATTAATAGAATTTTGTACGATGAAAAGAAATGAGGTGATACTTCCACCTTGCTTTCCCAGTGGATGGAGAAACAATATTCTCAGCTCTTAATGAGCTGAATGCATGTTTGAGGATAATGACCTGAGTCCAAAGTTGGGACTTTGAGAAAAAAAGAATAGAGAGGGCCAGTTCCTTCTTTTCAGTTGTTGCAATGAGCTCAGTGAGCTCCTGTGGGATAGATTGACCTCAGCATTTGAATTTCAAGGATGAATGAAATGGTTGGCTTGGCCATAATGCAGTCCAGCAGGACATCTGGAAACACATTTGACCAAATTTCAAGGAACAGTGGGTGTGTCCATGGACATCGCATTAATGTCATGCCCTTTACCCCAGAGAAATGGGCTTTTTGTGAATGAGGTACTACGTTTGGCATATTTTTTATGTACATAGAGTATTTATATACTGCTGAGTGTTTCATTTTTATTTTTGTCCATTTAAAATGAGGCCTGGAAAGCCAAGAGTTTAGTGTTCTCTATTGGATGTTTTAGAAATAATTCTTTATTTCAGATGTTTTAGAAATTATTGCAGATGTTTTAGAAATAATTCTAAAAAAAAAAAAAAAGGAAATAACTCCTAAGGCAAGCTGAAGGGTACCTTTCCTACTCATGGAGCTCTTTTCAAATATCTCACAGTACTTTAAAAATAACTCGTATGCAGAAGTTTAAAAGAATTTAAGTAACTTTCCCCCCAAAATGTAGAATTTATACTTAAGAAAAAATGGAAGAAAACATTATAAATCTAAAATACAAGAGATTAGTGGACATGTTAGTCAATTCTAAGAAATGTAATTCTATGTGATGAATGGGGTAGAAGAATGCAAACCTACTGTTAGGTCTCCATACTGCACAGTTTGTAAGTGTCTGCTCTTGGCTGCCCATCTGCCTTGATTTTTTTTTTAAGTAATTTCCTCATGATATTTTATTATGAAAAATTTCAAACATAGAAAAGTTGAGAGAATTATACTGGTGACACTTATATACCCACTATGTATATTCTATAGTTAACATTTTGCTGTTTTTGCTTTATCACCATCTCTCCACCCATCTACCAATGTATTTTTTTAAATATATTTCAAACGAAAGTTTTAGGCATCAACCAACACACACCTCCCCTAAATTCTACATGCATTTCATTAACTAGATTTGTTTTTGATTTTTAGGTAAAATTTGCATACACTCAAGTGCTCAAATCTAAATAAAGTGTTTCATGAGTTTTGAAAAATGAATACACTTGTGCAGTCAAATCCTTGTCAAGATATAGAATATTTCCATCACTCCAGAAAGTTCCTTCTGGCCTCTTCCTAGTCAATCCCAGCCCCCAGAAGCAATCACTATTCTGATTTTTTTTTTCACCACAGATTAGTTTACCTAGTATAGAACTTAATTTAAATGGAATCACAGTATATATTATGTGAAAGTTTCTGTCAACATTTTTGAGATTCATCCATATTGTTGCATATATCAGTAGTTCATTCATTTTTATTGTTGAGTAATATTCTGTTGTATAAATATACCATAGCTTATTTATCCATTCTCTTATTGATGGCCATCTAGACTATTTGCAGTTTTTGGCTATGAGATATATAATAGCCAGAGACTATAATAAAATATACATACATATGTATATGTATATATGTATGAGATCTTATAATGTTAAACTACCTGGTATTCCTGGGATAAACCCATTAGCTCAAGAGTTATTATATTTTTAATGTATTATTGGGTTTGATTTGCTAATGTTCTATTAAAGTTTTTGTGTTTATGTTTATGAAGAATTTTGTTTAAAGCTATTAATTTCTCTTTGATCCCTGTTTTATTTTTTATTTTCTTAAGATTTTATTGGGGAATTGGGGTAGGGTGATAGCGTTGGGGAATCGGGGAAGGGGAATAGACAAGTTGCTTTCCTTTTGTTCTTCAGTCTAGTTGTGGAGGACGTTGCTTCACTGGCCCATGTTGGTATTATCATTGCGCTCTTCCCGGGTGAGGCAGATCGGTTGCCGGCCTCTGGACGGCTGCTCACAGCGGCTGCTGGCCTCATGCTGGCTGCTGGCCACACACGGTAGCCCATGGCAGCCCACTGCAGCAGGGGCTGCACCCCACGCCGTCCCCGGCGACTCACGGCATCCCAGCTCCAGGTCGAGCTGTTGTTCACCATCTTAGCTGTAGAGGGCAGTGTCACTGGTCCTCATGTGGGATCCGAACCAGGGCCCTGCTGCTCAGAGCTGGCGTCCCAAGCCAGCTCTTAACCAATGCACCACTCGGCCGGCCCTCTTTGAGCCCTGTTTTAAAATTTAACATTTTGTATAAAATACAAGACTCTTTCAACCATAGAATTCTGTTTATGTCCCATCTTTTATGTAATAGTTGTCATAGCTTTTTATCTTCATGTGTGAAAAACCCAATATTTCAGTATTATAACTTGCTTTAAGTAATCACATGTATTTCTAAGAAATTAATGAGAATAAGTCACAACTTTATATATTTAACCATATTTTTACTACTTTTTGTTCAAAGATCTATTTCTTCATCTGGTTTTGTTTCTCATCAGTTTGAAGAATTTTCTTTAGCATTTCTTGTTGTGCAGGTATGTGGCATTGAGTTTGCTTAGTTTTTGTTTATCTGAAAATATCTTTATTTCATCTTTAATCTTTTTTTGAGATTTTTTTTTAATCGGGGCATTGGGGGAGGGGAACAGCGTTGGGGAATCGGGGAAGGGGAATAGACAAGTTGCTGTCCTGTTGTTCTTCAGTCTAGTTGTGGAGGACGTTGCTTCACTGGCCCATGTTGGTATTATCATTGCGCTCTTCCCAGGTGAGGCAGATCGGTTGCCGGCCACCAGACAGCCGCTCACTGCGGCTCTTGGCAGCTAACACCAGCTGCCGGCTGCTCACGCTGGCTGCAGCAGGAGCTGCAGCCTATGCCGTCGCTGGCGACTCAGAGCAGTCCAGCTCCAGGTTGAGCTGTTGTTCACCATCTTAGCTGTAGAGGGCAGTGTCACTGGCCCTCATGTGGGATCCGAACCGGGGCCCTGCTGCTCAGAGCTGGCGTCCCAAGCCAGCTCTTAACCAATGCACCACTTGGCCGGCCCTAATCATTAATCTTGATGGATATTTTTGCCGAATATGAAATTCTGTGTTTTCTCTTTCAGAACTTTACATACATATATTGTTCTACTGTTTTCAGGTCTACATTTTTTCCAATGTAATGTCAGTTTTCATGTGCATTCTACTGTAATGTGCCAATTTTCACTGGCTGCTTTCAAGATTTTCTATATGCCTTTCAGCAGTTTGAATATGATGTGTATAGGTATGGATTTCTTTGCATCCTTTTGGGATTTATTGTTTTATTTAATTTGTACATTAATGGCTTCTACAAAATTTGGGAAACTTTTGTCCGTTATGTTTTCAAGCACTTTTTCTGCCTCATTTCTCCTCCAATCTGCTGTTTTGCCTATTTATTGAGCTTTTTCTTCAGATAGTGTATTTTTTAGTTTTAGAATTTCAGTGTGGTAATTGTATTTCTCTGCTGAGATACCCCTATCTGTGCAATGTTTCAAACATTTTTTTCTTTACATCTTTAAACATATAGGTATCACTGTAGCTATATCTGCTAATTCCAATAAGTGGGTCCTTTCAAGTTTAATCTGTATCCATTGCCCTTTCTTTTGAGTATGTGTCACATTTTCCTGTTTCTTCATATGTCTAATAATTTCATATTGTGTAATGGGCATTATGAATAATGCATTGTAGATACTATGGATTCTATTGTGATCCCCTGAGGAATGTTGGTTTTGTTTTCAGGTAATTAACTTGGCTGAATCCAACTCCAAACACTCTGCTCTGCAGTGGGTAACGGCTAAAACGTCAGTTCAGATCTTTTCACTTTAGGCTGCTTAGAGTCTGTCCTGTGTGTGCAGAGTTTACTTGTCAGAAATTTCAGTAGAGTTTATATGCAGAATGTAGGGTTTCTTCTCTGTCTTTTTGGTTTTTTTTTTAAGGATTTTTCCTCAATTTCTTAATGTTATGGTAGCCTCAAATTCTATCCTTTTGGTTCCTCAATCCAGAAAATGCAGGTTTTAGATTTTAGCAGCCACCCAGCACTCACTGGAGCTTGCTTTCTGTAAAAAGCTGTTTAAAATTTTAAAAGAGGGCAGAGGGGTAACAAACTGTCTTAGTCAGTACCATTCCTACGTGTTGACTTCCCAGCAATTTCTGTCTGCTACTGTTTTCATTGCTTTCAGAGAGTTTTTGTTCATTTTGTTTTGTCCAATTTTTGTAATTCTCACCTGTGGGATGATAGGTTCAATACAAGCTACTCCACCATTAGTGGAAGTAGAAAATTTTCATTTGGTTTAAAGAAAAATGAAAGCTACCTAAAGCTGTTTATGGAAAGAGCATGGGGGAAAAAGGCCTTCTAGCTGTGACTTTTAGGGCTTTTCTCCTTGGCTATTCTAGATAGCAAGGACATAGTCTTAATTCATATTCTATATCCTTTATTAAAATTTGGAAATAAGAAAGCAGCGTGATGGGAAAAACCTGAGCGTGAGTGGGGCGTCAAGAGACCTGAACTATAGTCGTAGCTCTTGCATTAAACAGGTGTTTTTCTATGATTCCATTTATGATTAACTTAATTTTTTATTTCCTTTAAGATTTGAGAAACAAATGTCTCTGTTCAATTATATTTTGTTTGTTTGTTTTGTTTTGTTCTTTAGCTGAGCCATCCTGCTACCTGTTGGCAGCTCAGTGGCAGCTCAGCTCAGGCCGGGAATTGAACCAGCGACCCTCTTGCTCAGAGCTTGCACTCTTTTTTTTTTTTTTTAAGATTTTATTGGAGAATTGAGGGAGGGGGAACAGTGCTGGGGAATCGGGGAAAGGGGAACAGATAAGTTGCTGTCCTTTTGTTTTTCAGTCTAGTTGTGGAGGACTTGCTTCACTGGCCCATGTTGGTATTATCATTGTGCTCTTCCCAGATGAGGCAGATGGGTCGCCGGCCACCAGACGGCCGCTCACGGCGGCTCTTGGCAGCTCACACTTGTTGCCGGCCACTCACACTGGCTGCCGGCCACACACGGTAGCTTATGGCAGCCCACTGCAGCATGGGCTGCAGCCTATGCCATCGCTGGCGACTCACAGCAGCCCAGCTCCAGGTTGAGCTGTTGCTCACCATCTTAGCTGTAGAAGGCAGTGTCACTGGCCCTCATGTGGGATCCGAACCGGGGCCCTGCTGCGTAGAGCTGACATCCCAGGCCAGCTCTTAACCAACGTGCCACTCGGCTGGCCTCAGAGCTCGCACTCTTGAGTGAACTCGCACTCCTGATCAAGCTCTTAACCAACTGAGCCACTCGGCAGGCCTTGTTCAATTATATTTTAACTTTTATCAGTATCCTCATATGGCTTAACCTAGATCTTGTAGTATTATAGGATGTGTTTTTTAAACATTATATGTAACTAATGGTAGTATTTAAAATATCCTTTTGAGTATATATAATTTGAGTTGTGAGAATAGAAAAATAACATAGCTCAATGGAAAATAAAAGTAGTACTTAATGGAAAATGGCAATTACTCCTTGAACCAGGAAGAAAATAGAACAGTGTGTGCTAGGTGTTTACAGTCTCAGCTTTCCAAACACACTGGGACACTCTATTAGTATCAGTAAAATTTCTCTCTATATAATAAACTCAATTTCTAGACTTAAATTACTTGATTCTCATTAAAGGTCAACAGAAAAAATATTACAGTTCATTTTTCTGGCCCTGTGGAGCCTATTTATGAGAATTTATGAGACTTATTAAGATCTTCAATTTTTATACTAGTAGGGAACTGCTAATAACACATCTGCTATTGTACTATTGCATTATCATCACCTAGTAGTAAAAGACTACATTGCCTTCCAACTCTACTCAATTTACAAGACACAGAGCAAAAAGCAACAAAGGCATACCTGTTAAACCAGCTATTGTTGAGTAAAGATGAAACTATTAAACACATCACACCTGGACCATCCCTGGATAATAAACTTACTCTAATTGAAGTCTGCACTTTGAGTTGCTTTTCTAATAGCAAGCATGCACATATATAGCTCTCCTCTACATCTTGCATTTGGTGGCTGTGCTTGTGAGGAAAAATATCTCGCTACTAAAATGTTTTAGAACCTGACAGATTTTAAATGTACATAGTTCTTTATACTTGGCTTTTCATTGTGCTGTGTTTTTTTGTTTTTTTGTTTTTTTCTAATCTTTAAACTGAAATTCTCTGAACCCAAAAGCTTGTTTTAAATACTAACATTAGTTGCATCTAACATTATAAAAACATTTCCTTCAAAAGATGGAAGGAACCAAGGGATGAGGAATTTAAATCCTAAATATTTTTTTATTCATGATGAAATGAGTGTGGGGTTGGCCCTACTGAAGAGTTCTGGTAGGTCATAATGCTGAATTGGAAGGCCACTGAAGACCACCTCGGAGCAGAATACAGACATTTAAATAAATTGTTTACTGTGACAACATTGGGTTGCTGCAGAAATAGTGGCCTCTAAATAATGTGTCCCCATGTACTTAGAGTGCTGTGCTGACTAAAAGATAAAGATGAATTGCTCTGGTTTGTATCTTTCAAGAACTGTGAAGAATCTGAGATTTTACTCTACTTGCAAGCCAACAAATTAGTCTGCCATAGTTTTATGAATGCTGGCATATTCCTGGGTCAGAGATGGACTTTATTCCTCATGTTGTAGTAGTAGAAGCCAGAGTATCACCATTTGCACCATTTGCCCAAGCCCCAATTCTACCAGAGTGATGCAAAGCAGTCCAGGCGACACCAGCAAATGCAGTTGGGCATGTTAAAGGAAAAGAGCCCTGGGCACAGACATAATCTTTATTATACTAAACTGTGCACAAACCTGTCCTTTGTTCCAAAGGGTGACATTCTATCTTCCAAAATTGCTTGCTATACTAACATTTTTTTAAAAAGATAGTCTGAAACAAAGGCAGTCAGTGCTTTTGCTCATAAAATATCCAGAAATGTGAGAGACCTATGGAAAATTGTCTCCCAATGTTGTCTTTTAAGATTTTTTTAAAAAGCAATATTAGATGGATCAACATATATACAACAAATCACATGAATAAGTGTTTTTTTTTCTTTTCCTTTCAAAACATTATTTGACCAGTACCTTCTATCTATATAGCACATTTAAAGCCTATTCACATCTTTTTTTTGTGTTATCTTCACAATCTCTCTGTGAAGTTAGTAGAGCAAGTGAAGTTAGCATTCAACAGATGAGAAATTGAGCCACAACTTGTTAGCTGCAAAAGTATTCTGATTGTTAATCATAGACTCTTTACTAAACCTAGTAATGAGAGTCTCCACAATCATGACATGTTTCTTGGTCATTTAGTCTATTTGAAGTTTGACATAAAAATCAAATTCTTGTACAAACATAAACCAAATATTACCTCTCATTTTTGTGCTGAGAGATGTTAAATCCTCCTAGCACATAGTAGGTGCTCAATAAATATTTTTTAAATGATTGAATGAGCAAGACAGCTTTTCTTATAGTGAAGTCAAATTATCAAGTTCTGGAGCACAGGACTATAGTCCTTAAAGCAATGTTGCTACATTAATTACTCAATTTTTTAGGGCCAAGAATTTGGCCTGCAACTTGCTATAATTCTCTACATATAAATTAAGAATCTGTTTTGTACAATATAAATTCTGAATTCAGTGTGGGCATTTTTAAAATTTTTCTTTGAAATTAGAACAGCCACTTGAATTTAGTGATTATATATTCATTTCTAGAAATTCTTTTTGGCTCTTTTTCAAATTTGATCATTTAAAATAATATATTGTTCTTCATTCTGTTTCTTATGATTCCATTTTGTGAAGTTCTTGAAGGTTTAAATTCTGCAGTTTGTTTCTGCTTACTCTCACTCATGGTAACTGTATTAGGGTTCTACAGAGAAACAGAACCAATAGGCTAATATATAGATTTATAGATAAGAGGTGATTTATTATAGGAATTGGCTCATGCACTTATGGAGGCCTGGAAATCCCATGATCTGCCATCTATCTGCAAGCTGGAGAACCAGGAAAGCTGGTGTTAGAATTCAGTCCAAGTCAGAAGACCCAAGAATCAGATGAGCCAATGGTATAACTCCCAATCCAAGGCCAAAGGCTTGAAGAGCTCAAAGGAGCTCAAGGGCAGAAAAGGGACGATCCAGCTCTAGAAGAGAGAGAATTCACCCTTCCTCCTCCTTTTTGTACTATTTGGACCCTCAATGGATTGGATGATGCCTGCCCACATTGTTAAAAGCAGATCTTCTTTACTTAGTCAACGGATTCAAATCACCTTCACAGACACACCCAGAAATAATGTTTTACCAGCTATCTGGGCATCCCTTAGCCCAGGTAAGTTGACACATAAAATTAACCATCACAGTGGCCTTTTTTCCCATGTTTTATAAATCTGGATTGAGATTTCATGTGATCTCTTTGTTACCTTCTCTTAGGGAAAGTACAATAGATTTTTGGCTTGTTCATTCTTTTGCTGAGGGGAAAGATTCTAAAGGTTGCAGCTTTATTCAGGAATCTCAATTCCCAACCTACCTTATATGGACTTAAGTATTGTGTGATCATTTAAATCCACTGATTTTCAGCTCCCTCTTTGTTTTTGGCCCCCTTGCTTTTTGTGAGCTTAGCTATTTATTTAAAAGGATATGTTTTCTATTTATCCAACATTTCTAAATGTCTTTTAAGGGAGCTTTTAGGTCTTTAAGGGACATTGTTCACTATGTGCTCAGAAACTCAAGTCTCCAGTTACTTTAACTCGTATGGTATGGTTAAAGTTATTCTCTACTGGATGGAAGCAAATATATAATTCAAAGGAACACAATCAGCCTTATTATATCAATATTTGTTATTGTTAAAATATGTGCTATTTTTACATGGCAAGTGAGTAATGAAGCTTGAAATACTATCAGTGGGATGGAGAGATTCAGAATACATGAATCAAAACTAATTACAACTCCAGGACACCATGACCCAGAAAATTACAGTAGTGATATTTTGTATGCACTGACTTTAAAAGGAACTTGGAATTTAATTGTTATTTTAATTTCAAATGCTCTTTCAAGAACAGTATCATTCATTTAATGAAGATGTGATGCTTATTATACTTGTTAATTTGTTTTTAATAAAAGTCCTGTGAGTAAAACTTTTGATAGATTATAGCTTAAGGCAAAAATTAACCTAGATGTTTCTGTATAATTCAGAAGAGGAGGAACCATTAACTGGAAAACACTTTGTGATGATTTGAATTTTGTTATGCAGTTTAATTATTAGAATTAGAAAACTGTGAAAGAAAATTAGAGAAAAAGAGAGAAGTAAGAATGGGAAGTAGCCCGTCACCATGGAAGGAGTATGTGGCAAACCCAGTGGGTTCATGTGGTGGTTGGGTCTTCCCATTTACCACTTTAGAAGAACATCGAAATTAACAATGATATACACATGATCAATTGATTTCAATGAAGGTACAAATGTCATTCAATGGAGAAAGGGTAGTTTTTTCAAGCAATGGGAGCGAAGAAACATATGGACTTAAAATGACTCCCAGAAGTCACTGCAAAGATAACTGTTACCTCTAAGGGGCAGATTAGAGAATGCAATTGGGAAGAGGGTTGCAGGGGCTTCATCAGCTGGGTGATTGGGCACTGAATGTTTTTTTATTCTTTAAGCCCTACATATATGTTGCATATATTCCTGAATATATGACCAAATTCACTAAGAAATACAAATAAAAGTTAACTAACTTCGAAAAGATACTAAAGACTTTTTTTTTCTTGAAAAATGTGAGTACCACTGTCAAAATCAGTCCAACTTTATTAAATATTTTTTGTCTAGAGCTATAATATTTGGAGTTGAGGAAAACTTGGTTTTGTATAACAAAGGGCAGATATTTTATATTCTGGCTTTATTTTTTACTTTTTCTGGTGTGGACATCAAGTTTTAACATGCTATTAACCCTGTGTGTTTTAAGACAGCAGAAAAAGGACAGAGGCAGATAAGGGAGATCTAAAGGTTTTTAATGAGACCACCAAAGTAATTTAACAATCTGATAGTAAGTGATATGAGAGGAGAGCCTTCAATGATTAAGGCCAGGTAGTTTATTTGACTTGAAGAAATAATTAGAGCTCAGGTAGTGGTAGGAGTAGAAACTCAGGTGGGAGTCCTGCCATACGAAGGGGGAAGGGGATCCTGGGAGTTATGGGAAGGGCAAAGACTTAAAATTGAATGAAAATAAGTAATAATACATATTGTTGGTGCCTAAAGGACAGACCCTCACTGGTTGTATTTCTGGTAGACTTGTGACAAGAAGTTTTTAAGGGGGAATAAATTTTAGTTTTCTGTTTTGCTTTTAAGAAAGGGATAATTTCCAGTTTGACTTTGTCTTCTCAGTTTAACATTTGTCACCTCATTTGCTAACATTGTCACTTGAGGCTGAAATACAAGCTGTTGAGTTCAGAATATAAGGAAATATTGGCTCCTGATTACTCTTGAGATTAGAATTCTCTCTGGCACCAACAATTAAGATTTCTCAAAATGTGTTACATTAAAATTTACACTTAAAGTATATGCTCTTGCAATACTGCAATATTTAATTCTGAAGCTAACCACCCAGAGTTAGTGCATACCTCACAGTTAAAGGCATAGTCCCCAACAGACCACCCTCACTTCAGACTCTAACCAGGGTGTTTGGATTCCCAGAACACCCACACTTCTGACCAACTGAATACGAATATGGGGATTCCTACAACCCTGCCTCAGGTTTGATAATTAGCTAGAACAATTCACAGAACTCAGGAAAGCACTGTACTTATGATTCCAGTTTAGTAATAAAGGATACAAATCAGGACCAGCCAAATGAAAAAACACATAGGTTGAAGTCTGGGAGGGTTCCAAACACAGAGCTTCTCCCTTCAGAGTCAGGATGCATCACCCTCCTAGCACACTGATGTGTTCATTAGCCAGGAAGCTCCACTGAGCTTCTGTGTCCCGAGTTTTTATTGGGGTTGCATAACCTAACCATAATTAATTGTATCATTGGTCACATGATTAAACTCAGTCTCCAACTCTCCTTCCTCTCCCAAGGTTGGGCTAATGTTAAGTGGCTCAAAGCCAACCCCTCTGATCACATGGTTGGGCTTTCCTGCTGGCCCTATCCCCATCCTGAATTGTCTCTTCAGCTAAGCTATCTAGGGGCCCACAATGAGTCACCTCATTAGCACTATCAGGGTCCACCATGAAAAACAAAGACAATCCTATCACTAAGGAAATCCCAAAGATTTAGATGCTCTTTCCCTGGAACCAGCTACTAAGACCAAATTCTATATTATCTGACACTCTGGACCTGGAGGGTTAAACAGTATTCAAGGCCTTTGCTTTCTATGTCTGGCTTTGTCTCTGAACAGCAGTATCTAATTTATCGTCCCTATTTTGTTCATTATAATTTTCTCAGCACAGGAGAAGCTAAGAACCAAGTGGTGAAACCAAAAGCATTGCCTTCTACTCACCAATTCTTTGACGCTTCTAACGAGTAACTATGTTTGCTGCTTCTTCCTTCTCTCTGAGCCATTAAGGCTTAGATTGCAAATTGATGACATAGGTTTTAGCTGGCAGATGTTTTATTTGGTGCACACTTTTAAAAAAAATTTTAATTACGTTACAATGTTTTAAGAAACTGGAGAGTTTATATTAATGTGAATTTTCTGGCTTGTCTTAAAATCAGGACATCACTGGGCCTATGTTCCTATTTAGCACTACTTGGCTGAAGTAAAATAGTGGCCATCCCCTTTAAAAGGCAATTTAGAAATCTCTACAGTTTTTCGCAATCTTTATCACCTCTCCTCCTATCTCCATCCTGCAACTTGATCTTTAAGGAATCTCTGAGTTAAAAAGAAAGAAAAAGCCTATAATATATCAGTCTCTGGCTAGGGCCCTTTATTTATGCCATCTCAGGTAATTCTGGATATAATCAGGTAGAGTAAGCATTGTAACTTCCATTTTGTAGCTGAACAAAATGAAACTGGTTAAATGAATTTCCCAAATAAATTTCCCAAGGCTTCGTAATACATGGAAGAATAAGAATTCAGATTCCATTCTTTATTGGTTATAGTTCTGCTCACCTGGCTCCATACCTCTGGCTCACAGCCCATTCTTAAAGGCAGGTTACTCTTCTTTATATCCCCATACACAGTAGCCTAATACCTGTCAACAGTGGGTTGATACAAATGTTCATTGATTTCAATTGGATTTTTTGGGGACAGGATTGAAATATTTGACAACTAATTGGATATTAGACACAAGGAAAATGAAGATGTTCAATGTGACCATGGGAGTTTAAGGTTGGTGACTGGAAGGATAGTGATGCTTTTTGGAGAAATAGAGAATATGGGGTGAAGAGCAAATTTGAGAGAGAAGATGGCTAATATATTTTCAGTAATTTCTGTGTGTCTGGCACTGTGCTCAGGTCTTTACATGCATTATTTTCTTTAGACTTCACAATGATCCTTTGCTGAAAGAATTAATTACTCTTATCTGTATTTTACAGGCTCAGGTAATTTAAATAATTTACCCATTGTCTCATAGCTAGTAAATGGTGGAACTAGCATTTCAAACCGAGATTATGTGGCATCAGAGTTGATTTTAGGGGGGACATACTAGGTTAAAGGCACTAGCAGTATGGCTTTGTGGCGATGTCTAGCATATTGTTGGAAATACAGAAACTGTGCTCGGGAGATACGTCAGGGCAGAAATTATTAATCTGAAAGTAATCTGCAGAGAGTTATTTGTCACAGTGATGAGTTGGTTCACATTTACCCAGGGAGGGAGTAAGAAAGATAAGAGATTTAAAGTCAGGAAATTGAATAACATTTGTTTACTAAGTGAGAGGAAGAAGTAAAGATTTTTTACCTTTGAAGAATAAAAATAATTTTGCGTATATTGATAATAATTCTTATGAGACAAGTTTCTTTTTCCTTTTTTTCTTTTCTTTTCTTTGGAGAATCTAAGCCAGTGTTCTTGTAGAATGTCATACTTTCTGGGTAGATAACGACTGTTTCATGTGTCATTTACCTTGCTCTGTTTTTTCCTCTGTTTCCTATAAAATCAAAGTTAAGTCTAGAGATTTAATTAGATCTAGATTAATCATTTTGGCAAGTTCATATGTGAATTTTTAAATAGAAGTTATGCTCAAGAGGAGGAAGGAGAGACAATTTTTAGGGTATGAAGCTTTGTGGATGACACCCAGGCTCGTAAGGGATTCAGCATTGGAGAAAGGCACGGCCAGAACAGAGGGAGTGGCAGAAAACATTCCCAGGAACTGGAGACAAATGTGCCTTTGGTTTTCATGAAGCCATTTCAATGTATTGACCATTTATTAATGGATACACAGCATTCAAAGTATTCAGTCTAATTGGATACTGCAATTCTGGCTTTTAAAATTTTTAATTAAATACCTCTTTATTCTTTCCTAAATCAATTAAACCTTTGAATGGTTTCTGGATGCGTTTTGTTTTTTCTTTTAGGATCAGCTCTAAACACAACTTCTATTGTCATAAGTCAGGAGAGCACATGGCTTATTCAGTGACTTTCTAATTCATTATTAAAATAGTCAATTTTATGACATCTCAAAAAGGCTCATTTGATCTTTTTTGTAATTAGGTGAAACAATGCCACCATCGGTGGTTTTCTAAATGGTTTTCTGTTCTTTTATTTATTTTTCATGCGGGAGCCGAACCGGCAACCTTGCTGTTAAAAGCGCATGCTCTATCCACTGAGCCATCTGGGTGGCAGCTCAGCTTAAAGTGCCGAGTTCAGTCCCAGCCATGGGTGGGCATAGCCCACCATCGAACAGGCAATCGTGTCACATGCTCTCACCAGCTGAGGCATCCTGCCACCTGTTGGCAGCTCAGCTTGGATGCAGCTCGGGCAAAGCTCACTGGCCCATGTGGGAATCGAACCAGTAACCTTGTTGCTCAGAGCTCGTGCTCTTAAGCAAACTCTTAACCAACTGAGCCACTCAGCCGGCCCCGGTTTTCTGTTCTTTAGATGGCAGCCATTATTTTTATACACATCTTATCTTATAGTATTCTTTTAATGGTCTGCATAGGCTCTATAGTTGTTGTAACTGGCCTACATCTAGATCAGACTAGCCAACATTCTGATCTGAAGTATTTCTTTTATTTTGTAGCCTCTTCTAAGCACAAACTTTAGGCAAACCTGAAGTAGGAAACCTGACGTCAGAGTAATTCCACTGATCATTGATAATTAAGGCCTTTCATCTTTGCAGTTCAGAGAGCTACAAGAACATTATTTCATACTTCTCGAATGACTCTGAAGTGGGCAGGCAAACACTATTATCCTAATTTACAGATGTAGTTTGTGGTCTTTAAAAGGCTAGAGAGCTGTTTTACATAAGTTAAAAGCAAAAGTAGAGATGAATTTTAAAAACTGTTTCTTAATCTTTCTAGATCACTGTAAGTCCACAATTGCTCTTTTTAGAACTATAAGGATTATTATAATGTAGTTTGAAATTTTTCTAGTCAAAAGATAAAAACATGAAATGAAAATTTCAATCTGTTTTTGGTTAGTGAATTTTATGATCAACTAAACATTTCTATTGGGTGCTTAATAAATAGTTGATGATGGCCCTTCTTATCAAAACTATTTACTAGTTTACACAGACCAGTGAACAATTTGTTATTTATTACGTAAATGTCCTTAGTGTGAATAACATTTTGTTCTTAAAGGTTCTCCAGATTAGACAGTATATCTAGCATTCAACACCAGTTTGGGGTACAGATTATTAATATTATTAACTTTTGGATAGAGACATTTCTACACATGAATGTATATTCTTCTTACTTAAAACATATTTGTTCCTCTCATTTCCTTCAGCTAATGGCATCTTATAACCCAGGCTGAAATATCTGTGCTGTTCATTACTTTTCTCTCCCTTACCTCTTATCTATTTGGTTACCTGCTCCTGTATGTCTGCAGTATTTTGTGTTCCCATCCATTCATTCCCATGGCCACTGCCCTAGATCAGGGCCTCTTTTCCGGGGCTCTGATCTTTTTCCTTTCTAGTCCTTCATACTGCTTCCTGAAATAAACATTGACCATTTAACTCCTCTCAAATGGCTTCCATCACCTGAAGTCCTAATGCCTTATTATGAAATCTCACCTTGATTGTATCCCATCCTGACTCTTCTTACATCAGACTAGAGTTTTAAACTTTATACAAACAATCTTTGTACTATTTTTGTACCTTTGCTATTCCCTCTACTCTGAAATATCCCTTCCTCTATTTCTTCCTGTAAAAAACCCTAGTACAGATGCCATTTCCTTCATGAAATTCTTTAATTCCTCCAGGCAGACTTAATACCTCCCTTGTATGTACATTCATAATACCTGAGCTAAACCTTTTCTACTACACATTTGGCATTTTGTTTTGAATTGTAGCTTATTGTGTATATACATCTCTTCTGTACTACCATGAGCTTTTTGTGGGCAGAAACTGTGTATAGGACACAGTCTCGCCTGAATAACCTTGCATGTAGTAGTCTCTGCTTTCAACATTTACATGAATTCCATAATTCATTGAGAAGATCAATTGAGCAATTTCAATAATTGATTCATCTTCATACTACCCCTGAAAAAATTACTAGAAAGAATAATTTTGTTTTACAGATGGTAAAAGTGCAGGAAAAACTTGCTATCTATTTACCTGTTTCCTGAAATCAGCAATATATATACAATAGAAAGCTTTTATCATCCATAGTAAACCAGTCTAAACAATTAAAATTTTAGGGCCAGCTGAGTGGTGCGTTGGTTAAGAACTGGCTTAGGATGCCAGAGGGTCCCGGTTCGGATCCCACATATAAGGGCCAGTGACACTGCCCTCAACAGCTAAAATGCTGAACAACAGCTCCACCTGGAGCTGGGCTGCTCTGGGTCGCCAGCGACCGCATAGGCTGCAGTCCCCTGCTGCAGTGGGTTGCCATAAGCTACCATGTGTAGCCGGAAGCCAGCGTGAGCGGCCAGCAGCCGCCATGAGCTGCTGTCCAGAGGCCGGCAACTGATCTGCCTCACCCGGGAAGAGCGCAATGATGGTGCCAGCTTGGGCAAGTGAAGCAACATCCTCCACAACTAGACTGAAGAACAAAAACAACAGCAACTTGTCTGTTCCCCTTCCCCCGATTCCCCAGCACTGTTCCCCTCCCCCAATTCCCCAATAAACTCTTTCAAAAAAATTAAAATTTTAAAGCTGTGTATTCCCTTTTCTGAAATTGTTGTGGGACATTAATACAGGCTTTAAGGATTCAAAACATCCCTTACTTTGTTCTATTCTTGTATCCTTCCCACCAGCCACTCATTTGTCATTTAGAAGTACCTGCTATGCGCCAGGCACACTTCTAGGTGCTAGAGGTACAACTGTAAACAAATATAGTCTGTCTTCTAGGTTCAAGAAACAAATGTAAATGTAAAGAAAGCAAATATATGCAATATAGTACTAGATTAGGAGTTGTACAAAATGCTAATAAGACAAAAAAAATCTATTTCTATATGATTGTTATAATCTGGGCTAAATTTCTTGCTTTGGGTTTAAATTTCTATTTACATCCTTGCTTATCTATCACCTTCCTTGCCTATGCTAATTTTGTTTGGGGGTTTGAATTTAATATTTTAATAAATAGTAAATCTAAATAGAGTTTATTAAACTTAAATATAATTTTTGAAGTAAATGTGGTATTCATACTAAATAATATGTAAGTTCTTAGAAATATCATATGAACATCAAATTATTTTAAATTTTAATAATTTTTCACATTAGGGGATTATATTTTTTAAAACCAGAAAAGAAAAACTTTAGAAAATGACCAATCATTTTTCACGTGTGTGAAGCTAAGTCTTTGTATATGGTAGTTTGCTTGAATCAAGGTGCACACATGTGCACACATACACGTCATTTTTAGTCAAATGAACAATTTGTTTCCATTGGGTACCAGTTAATCTTACGTGTTTGCTTGTCTTAAATGGCCATCAGGTCTATTTGGCTTTAAAAGTTCCCTGTGCTTTACCTAGGGTAGCTTATTCTGCTCTTCCTGAGCTATAGCAAGAGGACATACAGATACCAGTAGACATGAAAAGATGCTCAGCATCACCAGTCATCAGGGAAATGCTTTCTCTTATATGTGGAATCTAAAAAACAAATGAACAAACAAAACAGAAACAGACTCCTAGATACAGAGAACAAACTGATAGTTGCCTGATGGGAGGGGGGGTTGGGGAGGTAGGTGAAAAAGGTGAAAGGATTTAAGAAGTACAAATTGCCAGTTATAAAAACCATCACGTGGATTTAAAGTACAACATAGGGAATATAGTCAATAATATTGTAATAACTATGTATGGTGTCAGATGGGTATGAGACTTACCAGGGTGATCACTTCGTAAGGTATATAAATGTCTAAGCACTATGTTGTACACCTGAAACTAATATAGTATTGTATGTGAATTGTAATTGAAAAATAAATTTTAAAAAGAGCCTGTCATTGCCTACCCTGCCCTGCCAATTGACCTAAGAGAAGCTATTTTCCCTACTGGTCCCAGCTAATTAGATCAGAGAAAACCCTGAGCAAGGGTAGCCCATCAGTAGGCTAAATAGGTATTTGTGACATGGTTTGGTGTGAAAGTCTCTGCTGAGACAGAGATAATTGTTTCAGGGTAAGATAGACTCTTCTCAGGATTTTCAGTTCATTGATGTAGGAAAGCTGCCAGATGGTGATGAGCACTGTAGGTGAGAGACCACATGGAGCTTGTGTTAGGGTAGTATTTATTGGCCATCTGTTTACTGCAGAAGTTTTCTGGAAAGAAGAGAATAGAGCTGATAAACGGAAGTAGAGACACTGTGGGATGTGTACATGCATGTGTGAAACAGTTTGTGCATATATAAGAGAAAGATTCGTGCTTAAGAGAATATTAACAGTTCCTGATGGTTTCCTAGGCCCCAGGGAGCTCAGACTGGTCTCCTCACCATCCTACAGACCTACCATGCTCATCCCCAACTCTGTGTATTTGCTTGTTGGTCTCCCTACTTTTGATCTTTCTTCCTTCTTCGGGCCATCCTGTATATTGTTACCAGGTTAGTGTTCCTTAAAATCTGCTCTGATCATGTCATTTATCTGGCCCAGAATCATGAACGATTCCCTCATTGTCTTTGTAACAAAATTTAAGTTCTTTAGCAATGTGTGTATGGCCTTTTTCAACTCTGCCTTTTAGGATCTTTTCTCTAAAAGAACAAAAGTCCATTTAATTTGGTATTTTAGTATCACAGGTTGTGATGAAAATCACTAGTTCTATTCTCTCCGCTGTTTGTTCCCAAGAATTTTACCGAGAGTATCAACTAGACTGGAAGCCCCAGAATCATTTGTTGCAGAATAAAGCAGAAATGGTTCTGAAATTGCAACGTGAGCTGCTGGAGGCTTGTCTGTGCCTGGTGACTGTGGGCTGTGGTGTGTTCTGGGGCTTGTGCGCCTGTGGAAGACCTTTGTGAGGCCAGCCTTCATCCAGTTTCTTGCCAACTGACAGGCAGTCATGATGAACCTGACAATGTGCCAAACTGTCCAGTAACCTTTTCTTTGGGTTTTAAATTCTAAATGTTTTTATTGATCAGAAAGAAATGGCCCTTTGGAGATCATTTAATTTTTGCTTTGAAAGCCTTGACCACCAGTGCCAAAAGTTTTGACTTACAGTGTGGTTGGTTAAACTGACATGCATTTGGGATTTTTCAGAACTTTAAGTTTCATAGGTCAGCATTGAACCTTATCCTCCATTTTGGAAAAAATGGGAAGAACAGCAACATACAGTTCTTGTCAAGGTATGAAATACAATGATCTCCCTCATAATGGCTCTCCATTGTCTATAGACTATCTTTTAAAGGTTGTCTATAAAAATTGTAACGTTTACTTTAGAATTCAATGTTTTTCATACGTTTTTCCCATCTGTGTCCCATTCCTTTTCTAAAGGAATTCTCTTTTTCAGCCAAATTAGTCTGTTCATTCTCCTCCCTCCCCATAACATGCCAGGCATATTTCTACCTCAGGGTCTTCACACATAATATTTGCCCAGCCTGAAATGTCCTCTGTCCTATCTCTCTAGCTTGCAAGGCCCAGCTTAATATTTACTTTCCCAAATTAGAATAATGATAAATTATAGATCAGCATCAAGGAATACTTTTCAAATAAATGACTCACCTTTTCACTGGCCGAAGAAATCTGCACTATGAATTTATAGTAGCCCCAGGTGTCATACAAAAAATGTGGTTTCTGGACTCTTTTGCGATAACAAAGATCAGTCAACACTGAGTTCACTTTTCTATAAACAACTGGCTAGAACTGAGAAACAAGTATGTCTTCCTTTGGATGATTCTTGTACTCACCACTTCTCGCTTTCTCTGTAGGCTGCTTTGGCTCTCCATTTGGCCCTCCTGCTCCATGGGCATTTGAACTAAGATGGTAGCTATAGAGATAGCCAAGGAAAATGAAAGGGCAGTCTTTCAAGGAGAAAAGAGAGAGATGATCACATCATCGTCCTCGGTAATAAATGTCTTCATAGCTAAGAAAGGGGACTTTATACTTACTTCCTACCTCCTAATTGATAATAATCAGTGAGAATAATGCATAAAGGACATTTAATCATGGGTTAGGATTCCAAGAAATGAAATACCTTTCAGGAAGTCATTTTCTGATCTTGGCTCATAGTGGAGAGTAATCACTAAGAAGGTCTGTTTTGAGCCCTGACATCACTTTTTAGGATCCACTTTTCTCCAAAGAGTGAGCCCTTTGCGACAATAGAATGGAAGCAAAGGTTTCAAAACAGCTAATATACAGGAGCAGGGATTCATTTTGGTCTTAAATATAGTTATTCCTGTTTCTTCCTACAAACATTTTGATAAGGCAGTAATGGTTAGTGTTTGTCCAATGTTGTAAATATTTTCAAGTTCTTTTATTATATTGCCTCATTTAAGGGTTTTCTTAAAAACAAAAACAAAAAAAAACACCTCTACAAAGTGGGATAGAATAGATGAAGAAAGCCAGGCTCTAAGAGTTTAAGTGAATTACCCAAATGCATGTGAATATTAAGTGATAGAATTGGAAGTGAATCCCAGATCTTCAGATTTCTGGTCTTGTGCTCTGTAATTTTATACTGTCTAAGTCTTTTTTATCTTCCTACAAATGATCTCATCCTGCTTTTATATGTGTTACTGAAGGAGAGAGGCAATGACGCTAAGTCCATAGCAAGGAGACAATAATGTGAGAATTGAATTTTGGAACTGGGTCAGCTTCTATCTATAATTTATTCAATCTTCTTCACCTCTCTGAATAAACTACCTGGGAGGTGACTGACAGTTTTCTCATGACGTCAAAAGTTTTGATCTACTGAAATTGCCTTTTAAATTGTTTTATTGTCTTTTTTATTTTTCCATTAGAATGTGAGCTCCTTACAGGCAGAGACTATCTTGTTTACAGCTGAATCCTCAGTGTCTAGAACTATACTTGTCAGGTATAAGACACTCATAGGTATTTGCTGCCTAATTCACTGACTTAGTGTTTTATGATTCTCACATTGAGAATGAGCTGCCCCAAGTCAAATGTTGGTTGCTTTTCTGACATCCACTTTCTCCTTTAGATCTGCCTTGGTGGTTAGCCCTGTAAAGGAGTGTGGATGTTGACCCAGAGCTGCTTGGAGTTGAAACAATTATGTTTATGTGGTACAAGTCTCTAGTTAGATGGCAGATAAGTTTGTCTTTGTATACCTTTTCTCTCAATGCTGCTTGTGCTTTAATCCTTTGTCATCATCAATATTTTCAAGCCCCTTTAGTTCAGAGGTGCTATATGTTAAGGTCTGTCTGTATCATGAAGTGGGAAAGGTTGTGAAGCATTGCTTTATTAGAATGTAGTCAGAGTCTGCGATTCTGGATTTCACTAAGAAGTCTTCTACATGGTAAGAGTTCTGTGATACTATAGGTGAGGGAAATACATAGACATGTTTGAACCTATTTGCATCAGCAAGTCTGTTATTTCCAAGAAGAGAAGGCATAAAAACCCAAATGCTAAAAGGTTAATGAAAGCTTACTGTTTAGTCCTAAGACATTTTCATTTTCTTCACGGTTGAATCTGGCTTTTTCTGACTTATAATATTTGAATCCATTGGGTGGTTTTGTTGAAATGAAGACCCCTATTAAAAGGAGGAAAGAGGACAAATAGTGTGCCTGATCTTTGTAGGGAGAAAAAGACTGTTGAAAGAACACAAAGCTCTCAAGATGTTAAGTAGCACTATGAAAACATGCAGGAATTTATTTACTGTTTGGTGCTTGTCATAGCCTGAAGCAGT
Organism: Hipposideros armiger; assembly: GCF_001890085.2. Classification (NCBI taxonomy): domain Eukaryota; kingdom Metazoa; phylum Chordata; class Mammalia; order Chiroptera; family Hipposideridae; genus Hipposideros; species Hipposideros armiger. Next base: position 3,785,411 of record NW_017731352.1, read on the forward strand.
TGGTGCTGTTCCCCAATGTGAGAACTTTTTTGTTTTTCCGGGACAGTGTCAGGCCCCATGAGTCTTTCACATGACTATTTGTCACTAGTAAGAGCCAAGTGCCTGTACTGAAGAAAACATAACTGGTAGTTAAAGCGTTTAGCAGAGCTTCTTATGAAGTATCAAGGAACAGGATGTGTATAACAGGGTAAAGAGACTGACTAACATTTATTAAGTCTGTTTCTCACTAGACATGGTGCTGGGTGCTTGCATATGTGCTATCTTAGTCTTTATAACAGTCCTATTAGATTGGTATTATTTTTCCATTCTCTAGATTTAGAAACCAAAACTCATTGAATGACTTTCCCAAGGTCACACAGCTAATAATAGTGGAGCCAGATCTAAATGCAAATTGTCTTAACTCTCAAACCAATTATTTTTTTAATACTGCTTTGGGTGCCATGGGAAAGGTTGGATCAGGCTCACTTCCTGATCTTCCTGTAGAGGGAAACTGAGCATAAAATAGCAGAATTTACATACTCCTTTCCAACCCTAACCTTCAAAACTGAACATAATACTGAGATTTCACAAATACTGTAGTGGAGTGAGCTGAGAAGTGTTTTTCTCCCCAAATTAAAGATGTATGCAAAAGTATATACAGTAGTCCTTCCTTGTCCACATTTTGCTTTCCACGGTTTCAGTTACCCAAGGTCAACGTGGTCCTAAAATATTAAATTTCCTCAACCATTGACATCATCTGCTCCTGACATCTAACCATTTACATTGTCATAGCCATGGCTCCATGATGCAGGATCACCCACAGCAGATGATTCCTTCTGACATATCATCAAAGGTCAGTAGTAGCTTAACACTAACTAGGTCACAATGCCTACGTCATTCACCCCACTTCATCTCATCAAAGAGGTATTTTATCATCTCTCATCATTACAAGAAGAAGGGTGCGTACGGTACAGAAAGATATTTTGAGAGAGAGAGAAAGAGACCACATTCACGTTAACTTTCATTAAAGTGAAGAGGTTCAGAACAGGCCTCCCCAAGATTTGCTGCTTTGGCATGTGGATCTTTTTGAGCTGAAGGCCGTCGAGACCCTGCGGGCCCCAGAGAAACTTTTACCTCTCCTATAAAGTATTTAAATTGGGGGCCTTGCCCATAATAAGAGTTATTAGCAGAAATAACTTTTTATGACCTTATATGTGGGGCAAGGCAAACTTCTAATTACTGAACACCTGCTCTTATCATCCTGCAAATGACCTCCCCTCTGAAGGGCCGAGGTGCCTTTCCTAAACCTTAGCTCAGAATGTCATATATACCTCATTTTCTCTTTCTCTCTGTAGTCCTCTCCTGTATGTGCGGTCTCTGACTCTCTCATCTATGTAATTAAATTTGGTTCTTTTCTCTTGTTAATCTAATCTGTCTCATGTAGATTTAATTATTAGACTAGCTGAAAGAACCTAGAAGGATAGGGGAAAGTTTTCTTCCTCCCCCACAACAGTATATTGTTATAATTAGTCTGTTTTATTATTAATTATTGTTGTTAATCTCTTACTGTGCATAATTTATAAGTTAAACTTTATCATAGAATATTATGTATAGAAAAGAGCATAATATATATAGGGTTCCATACTATCCCAGTTTTAGGCATCCACTGGAGGGTCTTGGACATATCCCCCACAGATAAGGGAGCACTATTGTATGATTTTCTGGAAATTTCCAACAGAGCCATTATGTTTTAAGGAACAGAGGCAAATAGTGACCTTCAGAGTATAACATCTTGTCATCTATTTAGATTTAACCTTCAGTTGATAATTCCCATTTCTAAAATACTTCATTTTAATCTAAGTATTTCTTGGAGGCAGACTCAGGGCCTTTACCCTGTAAATAACAGAATTAATGGATATTCTGTTTTAATGTTCATGTTATAGCATTTTTACTCTTCATTGATGAAGATAAAATAAAGGCTTTGCATTAGAATTTTCTGTTCTTTTTTTATACTACAGATGTGAACCCTCATTTCAGCACAGTGATGGAAACATAATTTTCCATTTGCTTTGCTGGAGACCCTTCATCACAGTTTGAAATTCTGGACACAAGAATTATCTTGGTTTTTTATTTGTTTGTTTTTTTACTTCCAGGGATTGTTTGACTTTCATTTGAAGTTCTCTAATTGACAATGGGGAAAACAGAAAAATGAACTATTTGAGTTAATAACATAGAAAAACCCAAATTAAATTAGATTCCAAATCTCAAAAGTAGGTTTGTACTTCTATACTTAGAAGAATTGTTACAGCTACTATAATCTTTTTTTGCTTTGTTTTAATCTCTGACATAGAGGATTGATTTAACATAAATAGAATAATTTCATTGGTATTTTCTAAGAAAAGGTAGAGAGTATTAAAAAGCAAAATTCAGCCAAGTAAATTTGAAGATCTAATTGACTTTAATTAAGCAATTCATGAATCAGGCAGCGTCCCATCTACCAACTAGAAGGGCGTTCTGAGGGTTGTACAAAATAGACTTTTAGAGGAAGACGGGTGGGGCAAGGGAGCTATTGACAAAAGGAAAGAAAGGATTATTTTCAGCCTGGACATCTTTCCTTTGGGGAAAGAGAATGGAAAGTCTTTTTATTATTATTACTATTATTATACAAATTGCCTCATCTTTCTATTGGTGGAAGGGTGGAGAGGACCCATGTGACAGATTACCTCTTGGTGCTTGACCCAAAAATTTCATACTGGTTGATTAAGATTATGTTTCTGGGGGGCCGGCCGAGTGGCGCGATGGTTAAGAACTCGCTTGGGATGCCAGAGGGCCCCGGTTCGGATCCCACATATGAGGGCCAGTGACACTGCCCTCCACAGCTAAGATGCTGAACAACAGCTCAACCTGGAGCTGGGCTGCCATGAGTCGCCGGCGATGGCGTGGGCTGCAGTCCCTGTGGCAGTGGATTGCCATGGGCTACCATGTGTGGCCAGCAGCCAGCGTGAGTGGCCAGCAGCCGCAGTGAGCGGCTGTCCAGAAGCCAGCGACTGATCTGCCTCGCCAGAGAAGAGCGCAATGATGGTGCCAACTTGGGCCAGTGAAGCAACGTCCTCCACAACTAGACTGAAGAACAAAACGACAGCAACTTGTCTGTTTGCCTTCTCCCAATTCCCCAGCACTGTTCCCATCCCCCCAATTTCCCAATAAAAATCTTTAAAAAAAAAAAAAGATTATGTTTCTGGGAGAGACTGAAGCTGCAATTAGATCAAGTATTAAATCTAGGTTTGACATCATGGGCTTTTAGCATGAGTGACATCATTTTGGTCCTATGGTTTTTTCTTTAACAGGAGGATACGATTATCATACTAAAACAATAGGTTGGAAATGCTCTGCATACCAGCTCCCTTGCCCTCTTGTTATGGGTAAGGGAATTATGAAAATGAAGTATGAACGCAACTTGAACCATGGACTTCCTGATTTTCCAGTGTTGTTGAATATTTTATCTCTCAATTTGACTATAAGAAAATTTTCTGATTTGTGTATTCTCTTCTTTCTTAGGATTGACAGTGATGGGTTGACAGTAAGGACAGAGTTTGCACCTGTGCCCCTGACCCTGCTTTTAGTCAGAGTGTTCATTAGCAGTCCCCTAAACAGGTTCACATTCTTGGCAGCTCTAGCCTGGAGTCTTCTTTGTGTTTGGTGCCTTTGTCATGTACTCTTCCATTCCACTGCACTGGCCAGTGTCACCGTGAAAGCTCAGCGGGAAGGAACAAGCTCAGTGTAGCGCCTCTGGTATTCTTCTACTAGCCAGCATTTGTGTACTTCTTGGGCCAGTAAGGCAGCGGCAAGCTATCTGGAGGCAGCTATTAGGAGGCATCCGGGAAATGAGATGCTGCTGCCAATTTCAGGCTGGCAGCGATGTCAGCTTGGCCAGACTACATTGTAGAGGCCGTGCGTGGTACTTCTTTTTCTCTTTGGGAAGGTAAAGAGAGATGCTGCTTAACCAAGCAATATTTTTATGTTTCTGGGTATGAGATGCTGTGGTTAAATCAGAGAGGTGGAAAATACAATTTTACCCACTCCCAAAAAACTGTGCTCAGTTGCTTTAGGTGCATTATATCATTAAATCTTCACAGCAGCTTTATCAGTTAACTCTTTTAAAATGACTACTCCACAGATTAGGAACCTAAAACCTAGCCAGCCACACAGCTAGGAAGTGGTGGGGTTTTGATTTAGATTTGAATTTAAGTTTGTATGACTTCAAAGCCCGTGTTCACTAATTACCGGAGACAGCAACTAGTAAATAGATAGGCATGTGCACACACATAGAATCTAATCATGAGGAAACATCAGATAAACCCAAATTAACATTCTATAAAGTAACTAGCTTATATTCTTCAAAAATGTCAAGATCAAGAAACACAAGAAAGGCTGACTGAGAAATTATTCCAGATTAAAGGAGACGAAAGATATTTTACATCTAAATGCAATCATTGTGTGATAATGGATTTGATTTGGGAGCAGGAAAAAAGCTCTCAAAGGACATTATTGGGTCATTTGGTAAAATTTGAACAGAGACTGGATTAAATACCAATGTTTATCAATATTATATAACTATGACTGTATAAGAGAGTATCCTTGTCTTTAGGAAATACACACTAACGTTTCTAAGGATAAGAGGGAATGACATCTCCTATTTACTCTCATGTGGTTGTTTGAGAAAGAGAATGACAAAGCAAATGTGGCAAAATGTAAACAACTGAACAAATGGTGAACTTGGGGAAAGATATAGGAGAGTCAGATTTTGTCTTTTTTTTGTATACTTGAAATTATGTAGAAAAAAATTTTAAATGCCTTATATTCTACAAATGTGACTAAAATTCTTCAAAACCCAGCAAAACCCAACTGAGGCACCTCAGTCAAGGAGTTAAGGACCATATTCTATTCATGCTTCCTCCATTGGCAAAGAATTTGCCAAACCAAGTTGAAGAGATAAACTCAGACTGCAGTTTCACAGAGGAAATATATGTCATTCTGTCAAGATGTTTTTCTTATACCTCCATGGGGGACATACCTCACTTTTCTTCAAAATAGTTGTTTTCACTGATATTTTTGTCCATCCCCCCCCCCTTTTTTTTACACACCTCAGATAGTTCACATTTCTGGTTTATTGACATAATCTTGGGTAGAGTGGTAAATGTGTTCTTTTTCACAAAAGGATAGACTACAAAGTAGAGGAAGCTTTATTTATTTTTACTAATTGTTTGTTTGCTTTTTTTATTTGTAACAGTGTACATGCTGCCTGTACTCTCTTTAGGTTTTTAGTCAGGCCTTAATTATTTGTGACTGAACTATTCTATTTTGGGCATGAGTATCAAGAGCTCTCTTTCCCTTCACTCCACCTCGTCCTGTGTACCCTGGGCTGGGCCAGAGAATAGATATGGGCCAAATATGAAGGATGTTACAGGTCTAAGCTCCCAGTGTAATACATTTATCTTTTTGCATTCCAAAGGTTTGTATAAATGCACATGTGATTTTTCTCAAGTTGAACAATTTGATGTTCTTGGGTTAAGCAACAAGGCAGAATTGGGAATTCCTTCTGATTATAGATGGAGAGAATCCCAGGTTTAAGCCAGTATTTTGGTTCTGCTGACTGTGATTTGGGGTAAAGGGAGAAGGAGTCTCATTCAAGGAGCTCCACACCTCGGTCCATAGAACAACAAAAATAAACCTTGCCTCCCTCTCTCCTGGTGATGGAGACAAGTAGCTAATACATATGAAACTGAATCCTCCCTGCCGCTCCCACCCCACCTCACTCCCCAAACACTCAGAAAGAGAGAGGAATAAAAGTCCATCTTGCCTCAGAATAAGAACTTTATAATATGCTAGTCTGCCTGGGTCACACGCACATATGAACTTAGCTGTACTGTTGCCTTATTACCCTTAAAATAAAGGTAGAAATCTTTCACATGCCACCAGGATGTATTTATTCCCTATCCAGACATTGTTACAGGCCGCTTTAGATTAACTAGGTTACCACACTGTCAACACTCAGTTTTCCTTTGAGTCTTGGTTCAAGTTAACTGAATCATAGGATAACTTTCACCTGTGGGTACTTAGTGACTATTAATGATGCTGTTTATGTTACATATGACTGTGATCAGGATTGTGAAATGGTTAAATGCGCAGACTGAAGCCAGACAGACCTGGGTTTAAAACTGCCTCTGCCATTTATCCCCTGTGTGGCCTTGCACAAGCTGATCATCATTCCTCACTCTCCTCACACATAAAATGGGATAAAATTATCCTCCCCAACGTAAATTGATAGAAAGCACTTAGAGTTCTGCCAGGCATTTTGTATGTGTCAGTAAATGTTATCATTGCTATTATCGTTATTGTCATTTCTGTGTCCCCTTGAATTTGCTGATGTTTTCAGTTTTGTCACACTTTTCCCACAATTCCTCCTACTCCTATCTTTCAGACTCACTTATTTTTAATTGTGGCATTTCATTTTTTGGCACTTCATTTTCCCCCAGAATCCAGAGATGATCGTTTCATCCCCTTCAAACTTTCCTATTCCCTCCATTGCATCCAAAGTCCACTGAAAGAATGGTGACCAAATAAGAAAGTCTGTTTCTTCTCCAGTTAGGACCTGACTACATGCCCTGTCACTTGCAAAGTACTGAACTTTTAACTTCAAGTTTCTAGATTTGTGGGCAAGTTTAAGCAAATGAGGCCTTATTTTCTGTTCCTACATAAGTTGGATCAGAAGTATATTAAAACCCATAAAACCTGGGCCGGCCGAGTGGCTCAGTTGGTTAGAGCTCAAGCTCTGAGCAACAGGGCTGCCAGTTCGATTCCCACATGGGCCAGTGAGCTGCACCTGAGCAGAGCTGCCGCTGAGCTGGTGAGAGCTCATGCTTTTAACAAGGTTGCCGGTTCGACTCCTGCATGGGATGGTGGGCTGCACCCCCCGCAACTAAGATTGAAAGCGGCACCTGGGCTTGGAACTGAGCTGTGCCCTCCACAACTAAGATTGAAGGACAGCAACTTGACTTGGAGCTGATGGGTCCTTGAAAAACACAATATTCCCTTTCCCCAATTCCCCAACACTGTTCCCTTCCTCAATTCCCCAATAAAATCTTTAAAAAAACAACAACAACAAAAAACCCCCATAAAATCCATGGCATCATCCAACAAAGTCTTCCTGCCAGATGTAGCTGAAAAGATCTGCTTTGGGCCAAATGGACAAGGTCTGTCACTCCTACAGTTGTTCAAAGAAGCTAACCCCTGGCTTGGACTCTTTCTGTTGGGTTGTCAGAAAAGTCATGACGCATTTTTGCAATGAAAAACATAGAAAAAATACGTCATGTCTTTTCCGACAACCCAATAGTTAACAGGGCTGTTCTCAGGTTCAGATGAGGCCATGCATGTGAAAGTGCTTTCTAAGCTGTAAAGCACCATGTTAATGTGAAGTATAGTTATTGCATATGAACAAAGGCCCAGCAACTTAAGTCAGAATTCTCCCCTATATAATAAAGATGCAATCTCCTCTCTCCTGCCACCTCCAGAAGTTTGCAATAAGTTATTTGAGCTAGAGAGACTGGTGACTAATTTCATGCAGTAACTACAGGTCCTTTCTCACCCCGCCAATCTCCATATTCTCGGACAGAATGGTGTGCCAGACCCTGAGTCAGTCTCCAGAGCTGGACTTTGGAATATAGCAGGGCATGCAAAGTACTTAACAGGCTCTGGGAGTGAGGATTAGGAGTTTTGTTTTTGTTTTGTTTTTGTTTTGTTTTGTTTTGTTACCATTTCCAATCCCCTTCCTGACAGCTTTTATCCTGGCAGCCCCCATCGATTAAGTGACATTTCAAAATCAAGTTCAGTGAGGATAAGGCCAGGTATCAGATATGGCTTCTGCTAAACTGGGCTGGCAGACCTGAGCAATCTGCCAAAATAATGTATACACATTTTAAGAAAGGAAAAAACTGCATTAAAGTTGTAACTTGCAACTTGTAACAAATGACAAATACAAGTCACTTTTGACTTCTGCAGTTATTATACTAGAGGTGCTCAAAGTGGTTACCATAAGTGTAATTTTAATACAGTTTTTTCTTAAAATGTGTATACATTTTTCTGGCACCTTCTGTATGTGTTTTTCTTGTTTCTGGACTATTAGAAATTCTTTCCTGTATGATGTGAACAGCAAGCCTAGAATCATGTGTAAGATCATCATCAACCATAAACACTTATCAGATGCTTGATAAACACAGGACCCTCCAAGAATTGGGGATTATATGGACTGAATTGTGTTCCTTGCAAATTCATATGTTAAAGTCCCCACCCATAGTACCTCAGAATGCAACTGTTTTTAGAGTTTATTAGAAGCCCAATACAATTAGTCCCTTTTCCCCATAATGTCAGGAAAAATTATTTAAAATTTTTTCTTCCCAAATTATCATTTCTGAATTTGAAAGTCCTTCTATCCTTGGTCATTTCCACCTTTGCCCTCTTTACATATTTGCTTCCTCAAGATAAGGGCCAAGGGAAATGCTGCTTTTGCCCTATGCCTATTTCCGCTTAACTGTGCTGTCATTAATGACTTAAAAGAAACCATGTTGAGAAAGCTGGGAATAGAGAGATTGGTACTATTGGCAGATCAAGTTGGTGATCCCTCTAGTTGGAGAAAATCTGCAGTCCCAGAATTGGTTTGATTAGTAATGCTTCTGTTTTCCCCCCGCTGCCAAGGAGTTTGCCATTCATTGCTCAACTCCTTTTTACTGGAAGTATTAAGATGTTTCCCCCATCTTAATCTGTAAATTATCAAGAACCCTTAGAAAGCAAGTGCCACTGCATACTTTGCTCCTGCCTGACCAATGGTCAGGATGAGTTTTGCTTTGTTTTTCATCTTCTCTATTCCTGTCATGTAAATATATTTTAGTTTGTTTATCAAAGTTGTTTGCAAATGAGTTTGCTGTGGAATGTACCTCATCAAGAATGACAGGAGCTCCTGCTTGAACTGCAAACTAAAATTAGAAACACACTCAAATGCTAAAGAGTTTTATCATTTGGTTTCTCTAATATTAAAGTGAAATTTCTCTCTCCTTTAGTATGATTTGCTTTTTCAGCTGTTCAACAATTGTTCCTCTGGTTCTTTGTCCATTTTCCCAGGAGAACTAGTTCTGCTTAGCCAAAAGCTGGTGTGATTTCCTACAGATCAAACCAGAACACCTAAAAATAGTTTTGTACCCAAATAATTTTCAGCCAAAGTTTTTCAAAATACAGAAAATTTTAACAGCTAAACATTAAATCCTGCCGAAAATGAGAAGTAAACTGAACTGGAGCACACAGTTTTGTACAACATAGAAATCAGCCAATGATCTAATTGTATTGATCTTCTAGTGTTCCTATAACTTGGCTCCATTTTATTTTCTTTTGTTGGGCGTTTCTAAAATATCTTTGTAAATGTCCTGGTGTGTATGTAAATCAGGCATTTTAAATTAGTTCCCATTCTACTATGTTACATGTACTACATTAATTGGATTTGAAAGTGTCCAAACTCAGAATCAGATGTGTCAGCAGGCAATGGTTTGTTGAATCAAAGAGCTGAGAATGCTGGGCTTCCCATAGCTGGGGCTAGTGTGTGGGTTTCTTTTGTGTTTTTCTAGTGGTAAAATGAAGATTGATGGTACCTCTACCCTTCATTATCCGTAGACTGGTAATGGGGAGCAGAATATATGTCAAGCTGCTTTGAAATCTCTGGGGGAAAAAGAATAGTGCTAGTCTTGGTTTAGCAGTACATCATTCAGCCAACGAAAGAACCATTTATTCTTGCAAGGTCAAAACTATTTTCTCCCTTTCAGAAACAAGTCAGGGTTGCCTGTGCCAAAATTCATGTTCTTTTTGACTACACATTGGCAGGACAGGCATGTCTGCTTTTTTCTAAATCATGTCTCTAGCTTTTTTTCCAGCTAAGAAATCTTAAACCAAAAGAAGTCTTGTTCTTGGCCTTCTCCCACTTTCTCTCTTAGAAATTCAAACTTTGAGTGGACAGTGTTCTTGGAATCTCATTGCCTTGTTGGCTCACAGGCCCTGCGCCTGCAGATAAAAATGAAAGCACAGCAGCAGAAGGATGTATGAGGTGTGAGCAAAAACTATGGTGAATGTTTAAATTTTTAAAAATCGTTACAGTAAAGAGCACATTGCCATTAATCCCCCTCAAAACACTCCTCTTCCTTTCGAACACACTTATCCCATCATTCTTGCCACTTTCTGAAGCAGTTCTGAAAGTCCTCTTTCGTGAGTATCTTTAGTTGCACTGTTGTGGCTACTGCAACGTCCTGAATTGATTCAGTGTTTACCGTTGATGGTCATTTTGACTTTGGGGAAGAGCCAGAAGTCACACAGTGCCAAATCCAGTGAATAAGGTGGACGAGGCCACACCATAACTTTTTATTTGACAGAAATTGTAGTACCATTGTATGAAATGGAGCTTTTCCCCATTGTGCTCACAAAATACTGTGAATTCTGTTGCCGTGTGCCATCCGATGGAAAGGCAGTGGGAAGTGGCGTGTTGAACCTTAGTAACAGTGTGTGATAAGTTTCAACTTATTCGGTGCAGTCAGTCAGCTGTGAGCTACGGTTGAGAGACAGTGTGTTTTAAAGTGTGCCGTAAATCATCCTCCATCATCACAACACTCCATGTCACACATCACTTCTGGTATACGGCAATTTCTGTCAAACATAAACATTACGGTGTGTCCTCATCCACCTTATTCACCGGATCTGGCACTGTGAGACTTCTGGCTCTCCCCTAAAGTCAAAATGACCATGAAAGGTAAACATTTTGAATCGATTCAGGACATCAAGGCAGCCATGACACTGAAACTAAAGACACGAAAGAGGACATCCAGAACTGCTGCAGAAAGTGGCAAGAACAATGGGATAAGTGCATTCGAAGCGAGGGGGAATATTTTGAGGGAGATTAATGGCAATGTCTCTTTTACTGTGTAATAAATTTTTTTTATTTAAACATTCACCATATATATTGTTTGATCACTTCTCGTATTTGTGCCAGTGTAAATTCAACCTTTGGTTTTCATTGAGATTATCTTGCTAATGCTCCCTTTGTAAGATTTCCTAGGTTTTCCTGGTGCCTAGTAACTTCAGTGATCCAGGTGATCCAAAAAGCATGGAGAGTATGGATCTGAGTAGCTTTAAGATCCTCACCTATGGATCTGTGCATCTGGTATGGGTTATGGGGTAAGGAGAAAGATTTGCCTTTGGTGATTTCCTAGTTCTTTTCTAGTTTGTGTCCTACTATGCCTCTTAGTGGTAGGTATCCTGTGTTTTAAGGCAGGCTACTTGGGTTCATTCTACATGGAAGAACATAAATCTCCTGATTTAAGTAATAGAAAGGTGTTAATGCCTTTTTGAATTACCTCTCCTGGGCGTATTTATCTTTTAAAAGACATCTAGGTTGAGAACAATAGTTCTGGTTACTAAAGGAAGGGAAATATTTGGAATAAGGAGATCTTCTTCATTTAAATTGCACCATATGGTATGACTTTTAAAAGTAGTTATGTGAAGTCACAATTAAAGTTTCTCCCAATAGCTCTAGTCTTCTTTTCTATAAAACTTCTTGCAGAATTGCTATGATTTAGTCAGATTAACCCATTTAAATTTCACTTTCTTTTTCCATTTTGTGGAACTATTTAAAAGACGGACCCAAAAAGGAGAAGGAAGTGAAGCAACAGAGACACAAATAATAGAACTCTGAATAATTAAGATCTGATGTAATTTTATTTAAAAATTTTACCACTTTGTGTAAAACATGTGTGTGCTACTTGTAAAGTTGAAGTTAGTTGCCTTAGCTTTGTTTAGCAGTAACTTAACCATCAGTGGTAACTTCCTAGGTAACCAATGTCTCTTTTCTCCCTTGAGTTTCTAGTTAACTGATTCAAAATTCATTTCCCATAGTTTATGTTTTAATATAATTAGAATTTGTCGGAGTGGGGCCTTTGTAATTTTTTTAAAGCACTTAATTTCTATTCTCAGGTTGTCCTCACAAAATCTCCAGAAAACCCAGTAATTGTTATTCAGTAATGGTTAATGCTTTTATCCTGCACTGGTAGTACTCTATACTTTTCTAGGAGATTGTGGGAATATGGATTAACACTTCTTCTAAAAACTGCTGTGGTTCTGAAAGCACCTAGTATGTGCTGAGGCATTGCTATTTTCATTTATTAGAGTGAATTCTTTTAGTTTTTGGAGACTTTGTCGTAGTCCCACATAGCTCTTAGCACATTATGGACACCTATTCAATTTTGGGGTGAGTCATTTTAATTTACTTGTTTGGTCATTAAGTTGCAGTCTTAGAGCTCCAAAAGAATCTGATTTCAGTCTTTTTCATCCTCAGTAGGATAATTTGCTTTGTGATTATAATATTTTTCCCTTTTGGAAAATTGGGTTAGCATGCTCTTTACACAGTAAATGCAGGACTTGTCGGCTATTATATTTGAAATGAGAATTTCCTCAGGGTAAAAAGTGGCCTGAGTGAGGACCATTGGTTATAATATATTGTTAAAAATTTTTGCTGAAAGATTTTAAAAAGATCCTAAATCACAAGTTTCCTTTTTTTTTTTTTAAAGATTTTTATTGGGGAATTGGGGGATGGGAACAGTGCTGGGGAATTGGGGGAAGGGGAACATACAAGTTGCTGTCATTTTGTTCTTCAGTCTAGTTGTGGAGGACGTTGCTTCACTGGCCCAAGTTGGCACCATCATTTCGCTCTTCCCAGGCGAGGCACATCAGTCGCTGGCTTCTGGACAGCCGCTCACTGTGGCTGCTGGCTACACACGGTAGCCCATGGCAACCCACTGCCACGGGCTGTAGCCTACGCCGTCGCCGGGGACTCACAGCAGCCCAGCTCTAGGTTGAGCTGTTGTTCAGCATCTTAGCTGTGGAGGGCAGTGTCACTGGCCCTCACATGTGGGATCTGAACCGGGGTCCTCTGGCGTCCCAAGCCAGTTCTTAACCATCGCGCCATTCGGCCGGCCCACACAAGTTTTCTTTTTTAAAGTATTGTTTAAGATGCAGCATAAGCTATCCATTGCTTTAGATACAGGACATAAGAACAGGTTGCAGATAGAGATGAGGCCACGTTTCTGGTATCAAGACCTTTGATGCAAACTCTTAATGAAATCTCATCTTCCACAGTTGTTGCTATTGTTGTTGTTCTTTTTCTTCTTTAATACAAAGTGCTACTATACAAGACTTCAATATCAGATGATAAAAGAAAAAAACAAATATCGGTTCGGTTCATCCTGTTATTTATACTTGGAGGGCAGCCTTTTTACCAACATAGGCATGATGAAAATTCGTGCTCTGCTCATCTTTGGGGTTGTATTGGGTGATTATATACACAGTTGTGATTATATACTTTGGCAGTCTGAAGAGACTCATCTTGATGTTTATACTGAAGTACTAATTGAGGCCAGAGAGTAAAATGAGAAATGAAGAAATAATACTCCCACATAGAAAATATTGGACATGGCAGAGGAGGAGTTGGGAGTTAGGGAATAAATATCTTGACCTCTCTCTCCTCTTTCCTGAACCCAACTCTAAGCCAGAAAACAAGGGAGTGACACAGTCTTAGAGAACAGCTTCACAGGGCATGGAACAAGGCAGAGAAGGGTAGAAAATAGATATGAGGGACCGACCGAGTGGCTCAGTTCTTTAAGAGCTTGCTCAAGAGTGCGAGCTCTGAGCAACAGTGTCGCCGGTTTGATTCCCACATGGGCCAGTGAGCTGTGCCTGTGCTGAGCTGCCAACAGGTGGCAGGATGGCTCAGATGGTGAGAGCACATTCTCCTAACAACAAGGTTGCCTGTTTGAGATGGTGGGCTACGCCAGCCTGCAACTAAAGACTGAACTCGGGCATCTTGAGCTGAGCTGCTGCCCAGGTGCTTCAGGGGATAGAGCGTGAGCTCTTAACAATGAGGTTGCTGGTTCGACTCCGCATGGGATGGTGGCTATGCCCACCTGCAACTAATTGAACACAGCACCTTGAGCTGAGTGGTGCGACTGGACTTGGAGCTGAGCTAGCTGCACTCTCCACAACTAAGATTGAAGGACAACAACTTGGCTGTTCCCCTTCCCCAATTCTCCAACACTGCTCCCCTCCCCCAATTCCCCAATAAAATCTTTAAAAAAAAAAAAAAAGGAAATAGATATGAAAGGACAAGTGGAGAATAATCAACACAGTTTTCAGGGAACTATAAAATTTTAATTTGGGGTTAATGGTTCTTTGAAAGGAGCTTGGAAGATCCTTTGCCACAGAGAAGCTATTTTAAGGTCTCCTAAAGGAGTTAGGCATCATTATCAATGATAATTCCGAGAAACCCACAGGAAGTATGGGAATGAGTAATGAGCACAGGTTTACTTATGAAGATGTTTTGAACTCCTCCAGTTGGCAGTGTTCAAAGCTGTTGGGTGTCTTATTTATTATATAATTGCTCTTAAGAAGCCATTGCCAGTTTTGACCTTTGCCACGTGTTCTTGTTTTCTCCCCAGTTGTTAAACACAGAAGAATGGCAGAGCTGTAAGTCAGAGAGTTAATTTAAGTTTATGAAAAGACAGCCCAAACAGAGGGATAGGCCTTATGGCTAAAGTTTTTGCTCAGCCAAGAGTACCTTTGTGTCAATAAATAAAAACAAAAGAAAAATTGGGGGAATAAACCTTGTGAAATGTGGCCAGCTGTGTATGACCTTCTTGAATCAGCATCGGTTAGCAGGATCCTAAGGCACCCTTTCCTACTCTTACTCTTCATTCCCCAATTTCAGCATTTTTTAAAGAAACCACACAACATGTTAGAACTTGCCACAGTTATAACGCTAAATCTGACCAATAAATTGGGGATAGAGCTTTGTGGAAATTTTGCATGGAAAATAATAATATAGAAAATAGGTTATAAGTTTTCTATTTTGTTTTATTCATATGTTGAATTTATTCTAAATGGTTCCACTTAGGTATTTAATAAGTCATAATCCTTTTTTATATGCTATTTTTAGCTTTTTGTCACTGTGGTATTGTTATGCCAAAGAATTGCTCAGGGTATGTTTATGGGCCTAGATAAGGCAGTCATATAAATGGACATCGTATAGAAAGAGGTTACTTAGTATGTAGATGGGGAAAACCAAACACTTGCTTAATAACAGCCTTCAATTATTATATAAACTAATAATCAGTTATACTCTCTGAGCCTGCTAGGAAATGAGTTAAAGATTTAGCGTTGACAAGTTACGAATTTCCTGAAGAATGTTAAGTGGTTACCTGGGAAAGGAGTTTTTTAGGAACCTGTGAGATGTCCCTCTCTGGAAGTCATTAAAGCTAGCTTGGTTTGTTGTTGTTTTTGGTTTGAAGAGGGTGGCCTCTCAAGGATCTCTTTTTAGGATTTTATGACTTTTAAGCTTTTACACTTGGAGGAAATATCTGAATATTTTGCCAGTGCTTTCTTCCCTAATTTTAAAGTTATTTAAACCCTTGAGCTTAAGACACTGCGGTACTCCCCATGATCACAAAGTACATAGCCTTAGTGATGCGCTTGCTTATTCATCTGGGAACCACTTTCTGACTCTACCCCATGCTGTATGTACACTTTGCTAAAAAGAAGCAGGTTCTAACTCTTGACTTAGACACTTAAATACAGGAATTTAGTCTTGTCATCTCTCATTATTATGATCAGTTAGGCCCACATCAGGGTGGATGACTTTGAAAAAAAAAAAGAGAGAGATGTTTCAGATTGTACTTTTTGTGCCTGGCTTAAATAAGCATGACGTGCATTTCTAAAGATATTTTCAAGTACATCAGATGTCCTTTATAGGGTACTCCAGCCAAATGTGAAATCTGAAAAAGCCCCATGTATTAATCCCCAGTTTAAAGACTCTTGAATTCCTGATAAAATGTGATAGCATAACTATAATAGGTGAAGCTAGGCATTGATAATACAGTTTCAGGTAGACTTTTTTTAAGAGTTATATGTGGTTACACTCGTATGTCTTTCTAAGACTGTTAGTGTACATTGTTTCAAGGCATGAGAGGTGAAGGCTGGGAGTGGATAGAACATATTTGTTTAACTTTTGATTCTCTTTATCTAGCCTGCAATTTCTCTTTAGTATTTGGTTTCCCTTAAAAATAAACTGAGCTTCATTAATACTTATGCGGTCCAATCAAGATAGTGAGTGCTAAAACCTATAATAAACTAACGACCCCTACTCAGAAAAGATCCTGGGTATTTATTAATAAACTCTGCTCAAGTGTTCTTATCTCTGTGAGCATTGTGTTTGATAATCTCTTCGCATATAAATGGAAAACCGGGTGATTTATCTTTGTAAAAGACTTTCTCTCACTGAGGTGAATCATGGATTACATCATCTTTTCTGCCAATTTCCTGATTATATATTTTAGGCTCAGGTAATTATTAGTTTCTAGACCATTTTTTCAAAGGCCAAATGTTAAAAAATGCTTTAAAGTTAAGCGAAAGAGCTTGATAAAACTTACTGAAGAATAAAAGGTTTTCAAGTCTGAGACCTGTTCCTAATTTAGCCAGCTGAACTGCCTAATTTGCCATAAATTTGTTCTTCCTTCTAAAAGGGGATAAGCCCTCCTGGAGCTCAAACATTGGAAGCTTCTTTCTTTTTATAAATTGGTTTTTGCTTTCAACTAAATGAAAACCTGGCAGTTTCTAAACTCACATATAAGACTATACCCCTCATCTATCCAAATACATGTTTGAGGAGAAAGGTCCCCGTAGTCAGGGAAGGCTGCCTTCCCTCCCTGTGGGAGACTTTCATCTGAGAGGTCCCTTCTTTCTCTCTGCACTTGTTTTTCCTGGGGGATGTTCGGTGCCATCAGTACAGACACAGCACAGCAGCTTAGCAACAGCAAAGGTATTTTTTCAGAATCACCTCCTGAAGGTTCGTCTAGCTGATGACAGAGTGACTCTCTCCCTCTGAAGAGGCTTATGGTCATCTTTTACCTGCTGCTTTGGGGATGGGAGTGAGAAATGCCATAGTATTTATAGAGAGGAAAATGTAAAGAAAAAAAGCATTGATTTGGTGGCTCTACCATCAACAGGGAGCAATAGGCATGTCATTTAACATGCCTGGGTCCTCCATTTCATTATCTAAAAAACAAGGCAGTTGGATTATATAATTTCTAATAATTCACACTGCTCTAAAAATTACATGATTGTGGTCCTTAAAGATCGTGAATATAGTCACTCTTGGATGTATAATTTGCCCTTGTCTCTCAAGATAGTGTGTTCCTAGGATTTGTTTAGTGCACATGAAATTTCAGTCACCATACTTGAAAGGCCTCTTTTCTTTGCTGTCTATCCAATCTAGGGTTGAGTGATCCTAACAATGATTGTAGGGAATGTGTTTGAGGGAAATCTTGGGAGAGCTGGCTTGCAGCAAGTGGAAAGGCCCTAGAAATGTTTAAGGCTGTTTCAAGATCTAGTTATCTTTCAGTTATATGGTTGATGTTTCCTAAATCACTGGGTCACAACTTGCAACAATCTCTGGTATAACCACTAAATCCAAGTTAGCCCAATTCCCAGGCTAGCACAGAACCAATCCTACTTCCATTGTTATAGTGCAGGGTACTGTAGAGATAGTGTGTGGACTTTGGAGTCAACTAGAGCTGGGAGTCCACAATCAGACTCTGCCTTTTTCTGATTTTGTGTTACAGGTTAAACTCTCTGTGCCCCGGGGTCATCACCTGTAAAACAGCCATACTTAAGTACTTACTTAAAAACTACTATGGGATCAAATGTGATGACAGATGAGACACTTGAATATCTCTTTAACATTTATGAAACACCTCATAGAAGTAGTTTCATTTAGGGCATTGTGTTGGATTTGCTTTGCTGGGTAAAGTATCATTTAGGTATAGAGGCTTGAGTCAGGCTTGCTGGGTCTTTGGGGCTAGGGCATGCCAGATCCAGAGCTGTGGCTATCTTGTGGGTCTCTTCTAAAACATCCTTTTATGTTTTCCAGGAATCTGAATTTCTGTGTTTGGAATTTGATGAAGCCACGGTCAACCAAGTCCTGAAGAAGCTCTCAGAGGTAGAAGAAAGTATCAGCACACTGATGCAGCCAACCTAACTGAAGAGGGAGTTGCTGAAGCAAAGGCCTTCATGATCCCTCACCACTAACCTGTTTTGTTTTTTTTAATCATTATTCACCCATTAGTATTAAATCCTCAAATTCAACTCTTGCCTACCTCTGCTTGCTGAGATTTATTTCTTCCTTTTACACTTACAGTTGTTCTGCTGAAGAGGTTCTTATACTTCAGCATGCAGAGGCGTTTGTAAAAGCATTTTTTTAAAAGAAGGCTTCCAGGACCCTATCCCCAGACAGTTGGATTCAGTAGAACTGGGCTGGGGTCAACTCCAGAAACCCTTGCTGTGCTGGTTTGTTCCTGGGCAGGATTTTAGGAATCCTGGTTCTGGTTGATGTTTTAGGAATCCAGTATCTGGTTGATATTTCCTAAATCACTGGGTCACAACTTGCAACAATCTCTAGTATAACCACTAAATCCAAGTTAGCCCAATTCCCAGGCTAGCACAGAGCCAATCCCAATCCTCCTTCCATGATAAATTATACAAGAATTAGAAAATAGGGAAGAAAATATTTTACTTGTGCATTTAAATACAAGGCTGACCAAATTCCATGTATCCTGTGCTAAGGCCTGGAAGAGCCTAAATAACCTAGAAGAGATTTACTGATGCTTCTAGAAGCATCTTTACCAGAGATGCTTCTGGAACTGATTCAGGTATTTGGATTAGTTCTGCTCAAATGTGGAGGAGGTGTGAGGGTGGGGGGGAATCGTGGTCTTGTTTGATCTGAGCTACTACTGAGAAACATGGGCTTTTCTGGAACCTAGAACTAAACTGGACTCATCATAAAAGGACTCCCTTCACTTACCTTAAGTCAGGATTGTGGGAAGAGAAAAATGTCTACTGAAGTGATATGAGGTTTTTTTACCTCAGAAAATTCTACTTGAGTTGTCAAATAAAACCCACCTTCAAGAAAATTTCTGGGCCGGCCGAGTGGCGCATTGGTTAGGAGTTGGCTTGGGATGCCAGCTCTGAGCAGCAGGATCCTGGTTCGGTTCCCACATGCGGGCCAGTGACACTGTGCCTTCTACAGCTAAGATGGTGAACAACAGCTCGATCTGGAGCTGGGCTGCTGTGAGTTGCCGGCGACGGTGTAGACTTCAGTGGGACTGCAGTGGGCTGCTGTAAAGCTACTGTGAGTGGCGGGCAGCCGCACGAACTACCGTGAGCCGCCATGAGCGGCCGTCCAATGGCCGGCGACTGACTGCCCCACCCAGGAAGAGCACAATGATAACACCAACATGGGCCAGTGAAGCGACGTCTTCCACAACTAGGCTGAAGAACCAAAGGACAGCAACTTGTCTTTTCCCTGTCCCCGATTCCCCAACACTGTTCCCCTTCCCCAATTCCCCAATAAAATCTTTAAAAAAAAAAAAGAAAATTTCTTCAAGAAAACTAGTGTAAAAACTAGATTCTAGTAGAGAAGTTATATGAAACACCAAGATTATTCTTAGAGGAGGAAGGTGTCAAGCAGTATATTGAGGCTATGGTCTTTGTAGAACAGGTTTTATTATCCAATATTGATAATATTTAGAAACCTCAGTTGCCTTTGGGATGTAATATGTTAAAAAAATTGTAGTTCTCTTGGTCTGTGGTTACATCATATGAATATGTCAGTTCTAATGAGTTTATTCCAGGGCAGGAATAAGTCCTCTTCTGTTAAGCATTTTCTCCTAAAACAATTTGGAGACATTTTAGGAGCTCTTCCAACATGCAGGCTGGCTTCTTCCTGATTAAATCCCTCCCAGCAGTTAGCAAACAATGACCAGAAGGTTTTAAATGTAGTCCCTGTGGACCCTTCAGAAGATGTCTTGAAATAGTACAGTAGTGTTTTTGGGCCAGAGAACGATTAAAACTTGCACTCTGTTCCCAGGGCTACTGTCATACGATCCAGAAGAATTTAGATAATGTCTCCTGCTATAAAATGGAGGTAAAGAATATCTCATCAGCTAATGAGATTCCAGATGCATTGGAAGGAAGAACTGTAGCTACCACATTAGGGTTTAACTCACATTCAATGAGTTTGTGGAAGCCTCAAGGAACAGTCTAAGGGCCCACAGGGAGAGGAAATCATTGTCATGGTTTGAAGTTCTGTTTAGGTTATTCTGTGAAAGTAATGGCCACAAAAGTGGACATGGGCTTTTTTATTATATTCCCAAACCCGAGGTGGTTTTTCATCATTATTATCATCATCATAAAAGAAAATGGTTGCCGAAGGTTAACACTGATCACTTTTGAATACAAGTGGCTTTGGACAGGGTTTGTTTGTGTATGTTTTGTATTTACTGGTGATTTTTTTTTTATTTCTGATTACCAAAGGAGTATATGTTTATTATACCTATTATGAAAATACAGAACACACTAAGAATGGTTAAATGACCCACCAATATAATATACAGAGATAACAGAAAGAAGACAAAACCTAGAAGAAGAGTTGTCTTTCCCAGAATAAATTCCTGGAAGTGGAGCACACTGTTTTTAAAACTTTTATAAACACTGCCAAATTGTTCTCCAGAAAGGTTATGTCAGTTTATATTCCCTCTAAGAAAGTATGAGAATAAATCACTCCCCTTCTTGCCTAATTGGATATTATCCGTTTTGTATTTTCTGGGACTAACTTGTTTTTGTAAACCTTTGCAGGGGACACGTACTTAAACCAGGACGTCTCCCTGGGGAAAGGACCAGATAAGAAGAAAATTGGCAATAAGGGTTCCAGCAGACCCCACTAGGTTTCCTACCTCTATAATCCTAGGTTAAAACCACTTTTTATTTTGAGTTCAGAAAATGTGGGACAAAATAAAAAGAATCCACAACCTGAATCGAGCCTTATAGAAATTGTCCCTGCTTGAGCAATAAGCACTTGTCTATTTAGAAACAGCCCAGGCAAGCCGAAAGGTGCTTTCAGAATAAAGTCAGAAAGAAACTCAGTAGTTTCATGTTGATAAGGAGCAAAGGATTTGGCCTTATCTTCAGGGCTGCCTTTTCTTGGAAGCTCTGGTTCTTACCAGCTTCATCAGTGGAGGCTTAATTTCTACCTTTATAGCCTCTCCTTTCCTTTATATAACCTCTCTTCCCCCAGTCCTATTTTAATGATGATTCAAAAAGAACTACAGTTTTAAAATTTAATTTAACTATTCTCCCCCAAATGCAAGAAAGCAGTGAAAAGCAAAGGATGACAGACTCTTAGTATCTGAACTTTTAAATAGCTGACATTGTGTCAAGCTATTAGTTACTGGAACTCTTTTTTCAGACCTGAGTGAAAATTTGGAAAACAGAATATACATAGAAATTAAAGGAAAATAAATGTGAAACAGAATGTTAGAAAATATTTTTTTCTGAAGTACACAATAGATATTAAGGCTAGTGAATGGACAAGGATATGGAGGGAATGCTTTCTAGAATCAGCTCAGAAATAAGTGGATATTTTCCTAAAAGAACAGGATGTTGGAAGGGATGGGTCTTTATGGGACAATTACCACCTTATAATTCTTAGCTGTCTAACTTTCCAACCAAGGTTTTGAAATATTTTAAATGGTGATTTAGCCAGCAGAAGGGAAACCCCAAATAGAACCTAATTAGTTTGAGCTTCATTCTAGTTACATAGTATATAGTTTTTTTCCTCAAAACTTGAGAAATAGCAATTTTTATCTAAATGCAGTCAGTTCTCCTTTCTCTGAGGTTGACCATAATTGTTTCTCATAGTATCACAACTATATGCAGCACTGAGCAAGGGTTTGTTACAAAGGATCCTGCCTATGCCCACTACCTGTCAGATAATGGTGCCCACTCACGTAACTTACAAGTTCACGACATATATCATCAGAATAAAATACTAAACCTATATGTGATCAGATAGCAAAATATGGCTATTTACATCATTTACTCACCAAGGACTATAATTAGACCTTTTGTTTCTCTTTTACCTACTCTTGTCTAGTTTTCTGCTTCCTACTGGTGTTAGGGCTTCAAGTCCTGTTGACTGACAGGATGCAAAGCAGGGAGAAATGGAAAAGGGAATAATATGGATTTGATAGCACAAGTAAGAGATTAAACTGTTAGTTTGAAAGACAGGCTGAAAGATGAAAGCAGTTAAAATCCTTAATGCTGTTATTATAGTTTTTATATTAAAGAAATAATAAAGTTGGGGGTTTAATGTGATTCATATTCTGGCTGTTTTTAGAACCATGACAGACATTTGGCAATGATTTCAGAATGACTGATTTGGAGGCTTTTGGTAGAGGCTATTTTTATCGTTTTGTCAGAATGGGAAAATATCTGGCCAGACAGGGCAGAGGACTTTTACAAGACCATGGTCATAAAGAGACCTCAGGGCACTGTCTTCCAGTTCTGTGTTCTACTTGCCAGACCCTCCCAAAGAATAAGATGTGCTTGTAAAAAATATCTATGTCCTTGCTCACTGTGTTTAGATGATGACAGTTCCTACAGTGATGACTTTGTGTGCAGATGTGACCTTGGAAGGAGTGACGTCCATTTTCACTTGCAACCTACATCCATGTTAGACCTGTCTGCAGAGGCTGCTGTGCTCTTTGTAGAGCCTAATACCACTTCTGATGGCCTTGACCCCACTGTGCACTCAGTGCCGCCCATCTCAGGGTACCACGTGCAAGGTAAGTCTGCTGCCACATGGAGCTTCCTGGCTGTCCACAGTACCCTGGTAGGCAGCAGTTCATCCTTATCCTAGCTGGACAGCCATGACCCAATAAATACTGGCCATGGACTCATTGTAACAATGTCTGTAGTAAATTCCGTAGCAGCTACTTCCTCACTGTTACGGTTTTCTTAGCATGGTCTACCCACAGTGCTACAGAACACAGATCAGATTTTTTTTCTTACATTTTAATTATAAAAGTAATGCATGATCATTGAAAATTATTAATAATTATTTAATTTTAAAATCATTACAGAATCATATGGAGCTAAAGTTAGTCTCCCTTGCCTTCTGCTTTTAAAAATATCTCTCTTCAGAAGTAATTGCTGTTAACATTTTGGTGTATTCCCTGACAGACACTTTCTGTGCACACACAAAAAAATGTGTGTGTAGTGTTTATATAGTTATATATATATAATTATGTGTTCAGGTATACCTTCAAAGCATAATTTTAGTGGTTTTTAACTTTGGATGACGTTTTATGTCTTAAAGGATCCAGTAAAAGCTATGGATTCTCTTTCCCAGAAAAAAAAAACAAAAAAAATGCACATATTCACTGAATTTTTCACGAATTCCCAGAAGGCAGTCTGTGACCACCTTTACCCATTCCTTATGGAACCAAGGGCAACCTAGGAAATAGCAACACTTTATAATGGATTTGGAGGGTATTATTATTCATAGCTGAAACCTAATGAACCAGGATACTCACGGTGCTCTTAGTTGAATTTTCAAGTCAACAGAGTTTATCACAAAATCTTGGATTAAAAATTTTACAGAAAGTCTTAAATTCATTTCCCTATGTGACAATCTAAGGATCCCTCAACACTCCAACCTCATCTCTTTGTGCCTGCTGAACTTAAGCAGTAGGGACTTGATATATCAGCCTCTTTATATCCTTTCTCCTCCCCCTGCCTGCAAAAGTGTCTCCAGTTGTGAATGAGATGAACATCAGAGGTATGATGATTGAGGTATTAATTAAATCCATGGTTTCCATTTAGTGGGGAAAAAGAAAGCATTAGATCTATCTAGATTTGAGTCACAGCTCTCCCCAGGATCTGACTGTGTGACCTCAGGCATGTTTAGTTTTCTCATCTGAAAATAGGGAGGATAAATTTAATTCATAGGATTAGGTACTATGGAGTAAACAGGATTTAGAAGATAGTCTAAAAGACATCTTTTAGAGACCCCTAGGGGCTCTTCAACCTAGGTCAAATCCTAACTCTTTTATTTACTAGTTGTGCAACCTTGGGCAATTTATTTAACATCTCTGTGCCTCAGTTGCTTCAGTTGTAAACAGAAAAATAAGATAATAGTAGGTAGTACATACCTCAGTAGGGATATTAGGGGAATAAAATGAGTTAATCTGTGGAAAGTGATATGCACAGAGTCAGCCATCTATCAATTTTTGCTGCTGCTGTTACGATCATTCTATTGTTAGGAATGGTCTCCTTAGGAAGTTGAAACCAGTAACCATGAAGCAGTTTGCAAGCAATACAAGTCAGTAGTCAAACTGAGTGCTAAATTGAATGATGCCAACTGCAAATGCTGTGAAAATTTCAGCAAAGAGAAAGGTCAGAGGGAGCAGGAGTCATTTAGAAAGGTTTTAAGCCAAAGCTTTTTTTTTTTCTTTCAGTTTTTTAAAATAATTTATTTTCCGATTGCAGTTGACATGCAATATTATATTGGTTTCAGGTGTACAACATAGTGATTAGACAGTGATATACCTTACAAAGTGACCACCCCAATAAATAAGTCTAGTACTCATCTGACACCATACATAGTTAATACATTTTAGGCCAAACCTTTTAAAATCACATGGACTTGTGAAGGATAAAGGGGTATGTCTTTGGATCTGAACTGGAAAGGGAACACATTTCCCAGAATAGGTGGGGTCACACCTCTTTGTAGAAGGGGCCTCTCTTTTCTCTTGGTGGATGTTTACAAATCCAGATCATATCTGCCCGGCTCATCATCTGAGGCTCAGGTCCTTGGTGATGATGAGTTGTTATAAATGGAGAGATGAGAAAAGTTGTGTTCCCATGGAAGACAAACAAAGCTAAACATAGCTGGAGGAAGAGAACCCATGACTGCTAACAGACGTGGAACTGCGCAACTGAACAAACCCCAAGGCTCCCTCCCTCTCTGGGGAGTTGAGGCCAGAAGCAGTTTCTGTAGCATCCCTGGCAGAGCTGTGGGCTTGATTGTGAAGGAAGATGAGGTTTGCTATTCTTTCAAGGATAGCTTAACTAGCTCCTGGAGAGGAGAATCTCCAGGAGCTAGAGTATGGAAAGGAAAGGGAAAGTAAGGAGAATATTTAAAATGAACTTTTGTCTTGTTAGCCCATGACATTCATGTTTACATCCTCCAAACACTTTGCAGAAAGGAATAAGAATTCTTAAAAAACAAACAACAAAACCCTCCTACTTTTGTCCTTAAAGCAGAGTTCAGTTGTGGAAGACCTAAATAAAGGAAGTGAAGGTTGTTACTCTGTGCACAACTAAACTTTGCCCAAAGGGTTTATATTTGCTATCAACCAATATCAGCCAAAGAATGGCACAAAAAGGCAGGCAGGCCGTGAAACATTTCAATCTTCCCTGGAGCCCGAGTCTGGCCTGGACTAGCTGGCCAGGGTGGGAGCTAGAAGAAAGCTGCCAGATC
The DNA here is from genome assembly GCF_001890085.2 of Hipposideros armiger. NCBI lineage: Eukaryota > Metazoa > Chordata > Mammalia > Chiroptera > Hipposideridae > Hipposideros > Hipposideros armiger. The sequence continues at coordinate 3,810,900 of NW_017731352.1, forward strand.
CTCTGGGCACAGAGGGATCACCTGGCTTTGGATCTCAAAAACCAAGGAGATACCTTTCCCCAGATCCCCTCTGGGCTCAAAGAAAGCAACTCACTCCATAAGTTACTGTGTGACCCATTAAACCATAGATGTAGCCACTTGCTGAATAGTAGACCACCACTTCAAATATGGTCTATAGGGAATTCAGAGAAAAATCTGTTTCCCCACTCTCAGAAAGTAAGTAAATTAAGTAAAGTAAAAAATAATAAGTAAAGAAGAACTAACCAGAAAAATCTAGGTCCAGGAGCATCTAGCGGGAGACTTATCAAACCCACCCAATCTCCTTGCTGGGACAGGTGGCAAAGCTGATCCTTCTCATCAGTGCGCATGCTTGTAATTTTAATAAATGGAGAAGGGTAATGCAAAAGTTTAACAAGCAGTTCCCTTCCCTCTCCCTATACACAGTTATTAAAAAGCTAAGGGAATTTGATTCTGAAGGTCCCTGAAGAGCTAGAGAAATCTCCTCACTGGGGACCTGACCCTGAGAGAGAATCAGCTTGCAGCCCCTGAGGGCAAGCAGCCCGGGCACCATTGCTGAAGGGGCAAGACCCAGCAAGTCCCTGTTGCCTGGCACTAGCCCCCAGGAGAGAAGCGGTTGCTGAGTAACCACAGTGGAACCCTTCTTTGTAGATCAAACACCACACCTAGTTTTGCATCTGGAAGTTTAGCCTATTAACTGTGTGCATGGTTTGTTGAGCTGGTTTGAGGAGACAAGCAGTGATTAAATTCTTGTCCTTCCATTCTTTTATCTTCTTCTTATCTTGGAGGACTGAGGATTGCTGATGACATTCCATTTTGCATCCTTTTATTGCCAGGTGCTAAATAACCCAGTTAGTCAAAATTAGGCACATGCTTCCAGCTAAGCCAAAGTTTTTTGAGAGATTAAAATTTTTTCAAATATCAAAAGCCTTACCATAGTCTTAGGAAATTACCATATTGTTTTATGTATTTCTGTGACATACATTCAATCATACTATATGTATTGTCCTGCAAATTGCTTTTTCCATCAACCATGTCTTGCGACTTTTCCAAATTAGTACGGCAGAGACCAACAACCCACCAAACTGGTATAGAGAATACTTCAGAGTGGAAACATCTGAGCTATAGAAGATACTAAAAGAACTCTCATCTGAACTTCTCTTATCTGATCATAAAAGAGCTTTACTAGAGTCTGTGGTTAGCACTCTCCCCCCACACCCTCTCATGTCTTAGTCAGGAGGCACTGATCTTATGCACTGGGACATTCCCAAAAAGTTGTAGAAACAAGACTTGCCAGAACCTTCCATCCTATTAATCCGCCAAACCTTCCCTCCCTTATTAAGCTGGTATATAAACCTTTACCTCTAGCTATTCCAGGAGCTACTCTAGGATACTATAGGGAGTACTATAAAGTGGTCCTGTGTGCGTATTATGTTTTTTGCCTGTTAATCTGTCTAGTGTCAGTTCCTATGCAGCCTCCTCCCCTCAGTCAGACATAAGTTGGTAAAGAAGTGTTTCCTTCCAACAGTTTATATAAAAAATGTACTTCATGAGCCCTGGCTGGGCTCGGATGCCGCGGGCCTGGATTCTGGTTTGGGCTCAGGAGTGGGGGTCCTTGAGCATCTGCTGGGCTCGGGAGTGGCGGTCCAGGATTCTGGGCTGGCTCGGAAGTGGTGGTCCTGGAGCACATGCTGGGCTTGGGAGTAGCAGTCCTGGAGCATGGACTAGGCTTGCGAGTCATGGACCTGAAGCCCAGGCTGGGCTCAAATGTGGCTGTCCTGGATTCGGGGTTGGGCTTGGGAGTGGCAGCCCTGGAGCATGGTCTGGGCTCTGGAGTATTGGCCCTGGAGCTTGAGCCGGGCCTGGGAGTGGTGGTCCTGAAGCTCGGGCGGAGCTAGAGAGTAACAGCCCTGGAGTACAGGTTGGGCTTGCAAGCCATGGACCTCGAGGTGGAGCTGGTCTTGGATGTGGTGGTCCTGGATTCTGGGCTGGCCCGAGAGTGTTAGTCCTGAATTCTGGGCTGGCTCGGTAGTGGTGGTCCAGGATTCTTGACTGGTTCGGGAGTGGTGGTCCTTGAGCAAGTGCTGGGCTCGGGAGTGGTGGTCCAGCACCACCACTTCTGATTTGATTGCTGAGTCCAGGACCAATGCTGGACTCAGGTTTGGCTGATGATCTGGCAGACTCTTTGGACTCCTGCCCTGCCTCATGGTCCATAGGCTGCTGCCCTGCCTGTTGGAAAATGGAGCACTCTGGCTGAACCTCCTGGGCTGGGGAGGGACTAGGGCTCTGGAGCCCCAGAGGATGGAAGGGCTTTCCCTGCATGTGTGGACTTCAGCTTTTTTTGTTTATAGTGTGTGGACCACAGGGAGTCCAGCTTGACCTCCCCTGCCTGGCGTCTGAAAGCTAAAGGGGAGCTACCTGATTGCATCTGCAGGGCCCCTTCCTGGGCGGCAGACAGCAGAGTTTTCTAAAAAAGTTCAGGGTTCTCCTAGTCACTGACCTTCGGAAGCCCTGCCTGGGGGAGGGAAAGTCTCCGGGGAGATACAGGGAGTCTTGGGTATGGCTGTTGATGCTGGGCTCGAGAGTGGATGTCATAGATTCTGGGCTGGAGTCAGGAACGATGCGCCTGATGCGCGGGTTGAACTTAGGAGAGACGAGCCTAAAGCCCTGCTTGGGAGTGGCGGTC
>NW_017731352.1:3814050-3815132 GCF_001890085.2 Hipposideros armiger
GGCTGGGGAGGGACTACAGCTCTGGAGCCCCCATGGATAGGAAGCTGTTGCCTTCACAGGGGTAGCCTGGAGTTCATCTTTTTTCGTTGTTAATATATAGTATGTGGCCATGAGATAATTGTTATTTTTATTTCTCAACGTGTCCTTGATGTCTTGCCATGGGAAGTCCAGTTGCAGCATCTTCCTGGCAACCCAGGGGTCTATGACATCCCTGCATGGCTCAATGTATGGCTCCAGCTCCTCCTCATAGCCCTCATTGAGCCAAGGGTCCGGCAGTATGGTTTGCAGGCTTTCTCTGCCCTCAGGATTGAGATGGATCAGTTTTTTTAGGAGGATTGTCACTCCTGAGGAGAAATATGTTGGCACGATGTACTCTCCTTTGAGTACCTTGTGCTTTATTTCGTCCAAGTTTTTTCCTGTGAAAGGGTAGGTGTCCGTCAACATCTTGTACAGCAGCACCCCCAAGCCCCACATGTCCATGGCAGGGCCATGATATATTTGCTCAAGGAAGAGTTCTGGGGGTGCTGCCAAGGGGTTGCCACAGAACATGCTGAGTTCATGTTCTTTGAATGATGCTGCAAAACCAAAGTCCACAACTTTTGCATTCATGCGCCAGTCCAGCAGCACGTTCTGTGGTTCTAAATTCCTGTGGGCAATGCCCTTGGTGTGGCAGTAGTGGAGTGCTGAGACTAGCTGCCGGAAGAGCTTGCGGGCCAGGGCCTCGGGCATGCGGCCATGTGCACACAGGTAGTCCTGTATGCTCCCGTTAGGCGCGAGTTCCATGACTAGAAAGAGGGAGTCAGGAGAGCAGATAACGTGGTATAGTTGGATAATGTTGGGGTGGTGGTGCAAGTGTTTCCTGCAGCGGAGTTCTCGCTTGATGTTTCTGTGCACTGTGATGTAGTCCCGTTCATGAATTATTTTAATGGCCACCTGACACCTTGTTAAAAGATGGTGTCCCAACACCACTGAGGTAAAGGGGCCCTGACCAGTGGTTTCCCTGAGCTCGTAAGAGTCAATACCGGAATTCTGGTCAACATCGATTTCATGAAAGAAATACTCCATGGTGACCTAACTACACT
>NW_017731352.1:3815618-3849362 GCF_001890085.2 Hipposideros armiger
AAATATACTATTAACTCTATCATTACCAACTGTGCTAACAAATAATAAGTATGCTAACAAAATATGCTATTAATAATTCTATCAGTACTAACTGTGCTAACAAAGAATAAGTATGCTAACTACACTGACTATACTGTTAATAAATCTATGAATATTACTAACTTAAGAAACAAGTATGCTAACTACACTAAGTATACTATTAATAATTCTACCTATATTGCTAACTTAACAAACAATACATATGCTAACTAAATATGGTATTAATAATTCTATCAGTACTACTAACTGTGCTAACAAACAATTATGCTAACTACACTGACTATACTATTAATAACTCTATGAATATTACTAACTTAAGAAACAATAAGTATGCCAACTACACTGACTATACTATTAATATCTCTATCAATATAACTAACTTAACAAACAATAAATGTGCTAACTGTGCTGAATAAATGTACTATTAAGAATTCTATCAATATTGCCAACTATGCTAACAATAAGTATGCTAACTAAATATGCTATTAATAATTCTATCAGTACTACTAACTGTGATAACAAACAATAAGTGTGCTAACTACACTGACTATACTATTAATAACTATCAATATTACTAAGTTAACAAACAATACGTATGCTAACTGTGCTGACTAAATATGCTTTTAATAACTATCAATATTACCAACTGTGCTAACAAACAATAAGTATGCTAAATATGCTATTAATAATTCTATCAGTACTACTAACTGTGCTAACAAACAATAAGTATGCTAACTTAATATGCTATTAATAATTCTATCAGTACTACTAACTGTGCTAACAAATAGTAAGTATGCTAACTACACTGATTTTACTATTATAACTCTATCAATATTACCAACTGTGCTAACAAACAATAAGTATGCTAACTAAGTATGCTATTAATAATTCTATCAATACTAGTAACTGTGCTAACAAACAATAGGTATGCTAACTACACTGAGTATACTATTAATAAGTATCAAAATTACTAACTTAAACAATAAGTATGCTAACTACACTGACTATACTATTAATAACTCTATTAATATTACTAACTTAACAAGCAATATGTATGCTAACTAGGGAAGTAAAAAAAAAAAAAACGGGGGAAAAAAGGAGAAAACAAGCTAACTGGTCCAAGTGCAACAGGTCACCACAAATCAGTTTCCTGGGCTATTAGCAGACTAAAAGCTCCGCCCAGCCAGGGCTTTATATAGCAGTTGGTAATTACATCACACTGGTGCTTTATGAAGTCAGAGCCAGAAACTGACCAAACATGTTTAAGGATAAACTACAGTGGTTTTCTCAGTTTTTGGTTTCAAGACCCCTTTACTCTGAAGAAAGGGGGTCCCTAAAAAGCTTTTTGTTTATGTGGGATATTAAAGACTGATATTTACTTTATTAGAATTTAAAGTCTGTAGGATGCTTCAAAAAAAAAAAAAAGAGGTGTATTATTATAGAATGTTTTTCCAGGGGTGGATAGTGTTGCATTTTGAAAAGCCCCTAAGATATGATATGTTTTCACTCCCTTAGTCAAGAAATGATGCTGCCCTTTGAGAAGCACTATTTGGGTGTATAATACACCAAATTGTATGTAAAATGTTCATTTAAAAGGTATCTACAAGCAAGTGTTCTTTAAAACCACCTTGTGCTTATTAATATTGTAGGTTAGCTGAGTAGTTCCCTCAGAAAATACTTTCAGGTGTGTATTCATTTTGGAAACCTTAAGTTTTTTTTAAAAAAATAAAAATTTTAAAAAATTTATTAAACCTTTTTAATAGTGAAAAATTTATTAAACCTTTTTAATAGTGAAAATTTTATTAAACCTTTTTAATAGTGAACCTTTTTAAAAGTGAAAAAAAAATGTACTTCATTCCAACTGTTGCATAGTATTCCATAGACACATTATTTTGTTTTGTTTTTAAATTCCTATCAGTGGATTTTTAGGTTGTTTCCATTTTTTTCCCATTGCACACAATGCTGCAGTGAACTTCCTTACACATACCTCCCTGTAAAAATGTACAAATACGTATTAGGAAACAGGAATTACCCTATCATAGGTTACATGCTTTTTAGATCCTAGTCTCTGGCAAATAGACTGTGGAGTGTGATAAATGTTTAACAACCAGAATTGGGTAGTGGCTGATTTGTTGCATTTGCCCACGTTCATTGCGTGAGCTCTCCCACCTTGGCTGATTTCAGACTGCTAATGTGACCTTATTGAACTTGGAGTTGAGAAGAGGTACACGCAGTCGACTCTTGTAGGCTGATATGAACTAGCTCCAGCACAGTTCCTAGAATCCCTTAAACTCAGGATGCAAATAGATATTGGCAAATAGCCCTTTAAGATAGCCCAACCAACTTAAACTTTCACAAGCAGTGTATAATGCTATCTATATGAAAGTATCTTGATACTGTCACACTTTTTGCCAATATAATGAGTCAAAAATGGTATCTCCTTTTGTCCTGCATTTTTCCAGTCATCAGTGAGGTTGCACATGTTTTCGTGTTTTTGTTTTTATTTCCTCTTCTGTGAAATGATCCATAGCCTTTGCCTGTTTTTCTTTTGAGTTGTCCTTTTCTTATTGATTTTTAGAAGCCCTTGATGTAGTCTGGAAACATTGTCCATCAAGGAGTTTTCAATGAGAACGAAATTAGAGGAATATTCCCAAATTTTATTGAGCACCTGCTATATGAACATACCCATCAAGGACTGGGTCTAAAAGAGAAAAGTACACATGTGTACATAAAACTCTATGTGTACTTGTTTAACATCGTGGTAGGGTCAGTTAAACACACACATGCATACCAGTAACACTAATAAAAAGTATTGTGGAAATATAAATAAATTGTATTTTGGCTCAGTCAGCCTATTTGTCTTTTTTTCCTCCCGCAAGCATCTTATCAATCTTCACTTCTGTTGGGGTCACTTAGGTCACTGGACTTTTCTTTATTTCTTTTTTTTTAAGGGAATACATACACCAGCACTTCGTATTCTCACTGAAATCACTTGTGAGTCTTTCTTTGAGGCCTTATACCTCATCTACTTTTCACTGTTGGCCCTGATCTAAGAAGGAAGAGTGCTTTTCTCTCTAAAAACGACTGGCAGCTACGAGTTTGCTGTCCCCTGGGATGAATTAGGAATTCACTGTTTTTCTCTGGGGTGGATTGTTCCCAGAATCCCACAAATGCAGATGGCCTGTTCCTACAAAGGCAGGGCTGTGTAGGAGAAAACATAAGAGAGATGTCATCTTAGATGGGAGTGGTTATCTGCAAAATGCTATTCTGACTGCTTTTAATTTGCTGCTCAGATTTCAGACTTAAACCAGACATCAAAAGTTTTAAATTGAAAAAGATGCTGACTGACTCTGGGTGGTGAACACACAATGTGATATACAGATGATGTATTACAGAATTGCACGCTTGAAACCTATGTAACTTTAACAATTGTCACCCCAATAAATTTTAATTGAAGAAAAAAAAAGATGCTGAAATGGCACCAGGTAGTAATACAGATGCTAGTGAGGGTAACTATTGAATCCCCCAGTTCTCTGGCATTCTTGCTTTTTCTCCTTCCTCCCACCACCAGGCCCAGTATTGGATTTAGTGAAATCTGAAAGAGTATCTTGACTCTGAATTACATCAAGCTGAAAACGGTAGCTTCAGCAATGTGTTAGAGCAGCAAGTAGTTCTTAACCAGAGACGGACATCAGAGTCCCCTGGGGAGTGTCTCTTAAACATGACATACCTGCTGCATGTCTGGGAGGATGGCAGGCACATGCATTTGACAAGAGTTCCCGAATGATTCTGGTGTGCCCTCATGATGAGGCAGTACTACCCCGGTGCCATTCTGTGACAAGTTTGGTACAGAAATGCAGAGTAAATGTGTAGAAATATTTACAGCAATTTAACAGAGTATGTCTGTTGAATCTAATAATAAGTTTGGGCTTGTACATCTTTTTTTATTTTGTAGTTTACAAACTTATGTATCTTACAAGATTATCAGGCTGTGATGGATTGGAAATTTAAAACAGTAGTCCTTTCTCGCAGTTTTAGAAGCACTGTCCTAGGATAGGTTAGCTGTGTTCAAGTCAGATAGGCACAACTAAAAATTCTCTGGTTTGGTAGCTTTGTGATCTTAGGTGAGCAGTCTCAATGAATGACCTCTTCAGCTGGGTCGTTGAGAGATTAGAGATAAGGTATCTAAAGCATCTAGCACAATGCTTGATATTAATGTCAATTATTAGAAGCCCATCGTGGAACAGTTTCTGACAGAACTATCTTCCAGTTGGTTGTTGAACACACAGAATCATGGAACATAGTGAGTGAATCTTTTTATTCAGGCTCATGCATGATATTCTAACCAACCGAGAGTGTGTGACACGACAGAGATTTTAGTGGCTTCTATAAGCTGTTCAACCATGAGTAAGAGGTCTTAGTGGCCATGGCATTCACAGGGCCAACCTCTGGTTAGCCTTCTTCTCAACCTCTCCTTCCTGCCTCATCTTTCATATTCCCCTTCCCCAGAGAACAGTCCTATCCACTGTTTCTTCTCCCAGAGATTCCAATCGCTTTTTATTTCTTAAAAGCACAGTCATTTTCTGTTCGTGATGGAGGGTAAGAAGGGTGGAGAATGGAAATTTTTGGCCTGTGTTCTGTCCTCCTATTAAAACATTAAAAATAACCGGGCCATCCATACTGGGCCAATTAACCTGCTTGCATCACTCGTGTGTCCTTATTGTACTATAGGAATATCTGTCCCTTCCTTTGACTTACATTACAGAAAGCCCTTTTCTCTTACCTACTTTGGTAAGTGCCATCACCATTGTTACTGGGGGCAGTGCTATGTGATAGGTAAATACAGTTGCTCTGGAGCCAGCAACTTTGGATTGAATTATGACTGTGCTACTTGTTGTGTGGCTTAGGGAAAATGTAACTTTTTAAAAATAATCATAATTAGTATTAGAAGCAATACTAGCAGGGCTATTTATTCTAGTGGATAATGGATTTGAGCTCTTTGGCCTGAATATTAAGGAAAATGGAATGGAGTAAAAGCCTATAGCAGGTTGTCTTTTCTTCCAGGATCCACAGTTCTTTTGGATGACAAAACAGACTGCTGGTTTGGTCTGACTATAATTCAGAACATCTCTGGTTAGGGTTTTTAAATTTAAGACAATGTGATTTAAAATTCCTCTGTCCCCAATATTTCCTGTAAATCAAAAGTTAGGTCTAGAATCTTGATTAATTAAGATTAAAAATTTTGGCAGGAACACTTCATAGTTTTCTTGAACCTAAATTCCTACACAGATTTAATTTTGGTAACTAACTGCTTAGCTGTTTGCGTCCCCAGCTTTCCTCTGTTTGTCTCCACTGACGTGGTCTCCCCTCAGCCCTAGTTTAGACATTACTGCCTTTGACCCTCCACATCTAGCACATGGGCCTTTTCAGGGCTTTACCAGCGGATTGTAACAAACGTTTTGTGTATCTGGATCCCCTACAAATTGGTAACCTTTCTGTAGCCCCCTCCCCTCTCCCCCTCTTTCCCCTTCTTGATACTTGCCAATTCTTCAGTCCTCAGCTCAATGGTACACCCTCTAGGACAGTTTTCCCCGTTATGCAGAGCCATATTCTCCTGTGCTTTTTTTTCACAGCATTTATCACAGTTATTTCTGGATTTTCTTTTTCATGAATGTCTGTCTCATTTATTAGACTGTAATCTCCTTGGAAGTAGGGACCATGTTTGCGTACTGCAGTATTCCCAATACATAGCAGGGGACTTGGCTCCTTGTAGCAGTTACTAAATATTTAATCGATGATAAAGGGTGCTATTTTACTCATTCATCTCCTTTAGGATAGAAACTGTCTTATTGATGTTTGTGGCCTCAGTATCTATCAGGTACCAGGCCTTCTACAAGATTTTGTGCATAAGTAGGTACACAAGCCTTCCATGGTGTGAGAGAGAAAGGCAGGAAAATAGGTCTGCAAGGATGTCAACAAGATGGAAAAATAGGTCTCTGTCACTCGTGAACTATTCTTGTCCAAACTGTTTAACTTGAACTTAAGCCTCTAGACCTACTTTCTAGTTCACAGGAAATAAAGAGAAGAATATTTCATAACACCATGAGGAAGCGATTATAGACAGAAACTGCAAAACATTCTGTAGGATAACTGGCCTAAACCAAAGGTCATGAAAATAAACAGATGAGAAAATTATTCAAGATTAAGAGATTGAAGAGACATAATATCCAAATGCATTATATGGTCCTTGATTGGATCCTGGTAGAAAAAAGCAATTACCAAAGACATTTTGAGTACTATTGGAGAAGTTAGAATACGGACTGTGTATTAGATGATACTTTGGAATTATTGTTACTTTTCTTAGATGTGTAGAAATTGTCTTTATTCCTAGAAGATGTACAAGAAATTTAGGGATGAAGTATCATGATGTCTGCAACTTATTTTTGACTGATTTAACAAAAATAAAATATATAGATAAATCAAATATGGTCAAATATTAACAACCACTGAATCTGTAAGGTGTACACGTGGTCTATACAAGTTTTTTTGTGTATGGTTTTTAGATGGGGGGTCAGGTTTATTGAGATATAATTTACATAGAGTAAAATTCAAAAGTTTTTAACTTACATAGTGTAACCTATGATTGACAAACACATGCAATTATGTTTCTCTCATCACAGTCAAGATCTAGAATATTTCTGTCACCCTCAAAATTCTCCCTTGTCTCTTTGTAGTCAGCCCCTCATCCTACCCCTACCCCCTAGCACCACTGATCTGTTCTCTATCCCTATAAGTTTGTCGTTTCCAGAATGCATTTTGAGCTTGGCTTCTTTAACTTAGTGTAATAGTTTCTTAGGGTTGCCATAACAAAGTACCAAGTGGTTTAAAGAACAGAAATTTATTATAGTTCTGGATACTGGAAGTCCAAAATCAAGTTGCCAGAAGGGCCATGCTCTCTGGGCAGCTCTAGGGGAGAATCTGTTCATGCCTTTCTCTCAGCTTCTGGCGTCACCAGCAATCTTTGGTGTTCCATATTTTGCAGCTGCCTAACTCCAATCTCTGCCTCTGTCCTTGCATGAGTTCTCCCTGTGCCTCTCTTATAAAGACACGAGTCGTATTGGAGTAAGGGCCACCCTATTCCAGTATGATCTCATCTTAACTAATTATATCTGCCATGACCCTATTTCTAAATAAGGTCACATTTTAAGGTGTTAGAGGGTTAAGACTTCATTTTGGAAGGAGGAGGCTTAATTGAACACATGACACATACATTAATGCGTTTGAGGTTCATCCATGTTTTTGCATATTCCTTTTTATTTCTGTGTGGTGCCCCATTGTATGGACGTACCACATTGTGTTAGTCCATTTAGTGGAAAGACATGTGGGTTGTTTACACTGTTAGGCGATTATGAATAAAGCCACTATAAACATGTACATGTGGATTTTTGTGTGAACACAAATTTTCACTTCTCTTGGGTGAACATTGAGGAGGAGGTTATTTAACTCTACAAGAAACTGCCATACTTTTCCAAAGTAGTGATACCACTTTACATTCCCATCAGCAACATATGAGGGCTCCAGTCCTCCACATTTTCACCAGCACTTGATATTGTTAGTTTTTCTGATAATAGCCATTTTAATGCATGTGTAGCAGTATTCCATTGTGACTTTAATTTGCATTTTCCTAATGACTTATGATGTCCAGCATATTTCCACATGCTTATTTGCCATTTGTACATCTTTAGATTATTTGTTTTGTTTTGTTTTCTTATTATCAACTTTTGTGAGTTCTTTGTATATTCTGGATACAAGTCCTTTACAGATGATGTGTTTTTAAACTATTTTCTCTCAGTATGTGGCATATCTTTTCTTTTTCTTAGCAGTGTCTTTCAAGGACCAGGAGCTTATAATTTTGATGAAGTCCAGTTCATTTTTATGGATTGACTTCCAGAATAGTAGAGTGAGGAGCTTGGGTGGACCTCATCAGCAAACAATTTGGTGAAAATTATTTTTTTTAAGTCTCTGGGAATTGTCCTAAGGGCATACTGCAAATGAAGGCGCATTCATTCAAGAAAATCTATGAAATCTCAAGCACACAGGGCTGCTCCCCAGAGCTCCCAATCTGGATCACAGATTAACCCCCGGAGGGGCAGACTGCCAGTGTTCCCACCCCTCTCCACAGCCCCTTTTTGCAAAAGCTATGTAGCATAGCAGAGAGGACTGGGTCTCCCTTTTCTCCACTCGGCCTTCACATATAGAAACTGGATCACACATCCATTGTTGGAGGGGATGTAAAATGGTACAGCCACTTTGGAAATCCCTTTGACAGTTTCTAAAAAACCTAAACATAGAACTACCACACAACCCAGCAATTGCAATCCTGGGCATTTATCCCAGAGAAATGAAGACATATGTTTAAACCAAAACCTGAATACATATGTTTATAGCAGCTTTATTTGTAATAGCTCAAAACTGGAAACAATCAAAATGTCCTTCAGTAGGTGAATGGTTACACAAATTGGTACAGTCGTATGATGGAATACTTCTCATCAATAAAAAGAAACAAACTATTGATCATGCCAACAACCTATATTAATCTCCAGAGAGTTATGCTAAATGGAAAAAAACCAATCCCAAAAGGTTATATACTGTATTATTTCATTTACATAACATTCTTGAAATGACAAAATTGTAGAAGTGAACAGATTAGTGGCAGCCTGGGATAAGGAGGGGTGGGGCAGGAAGGAAGTGGGTGTGGCTATAAAAGGGCAATTGGAGGGATCCTGGTGGTGATGAAACTGTTCTGTCTTGACTGTGTCAGTGTCAGTATCCTGGTTGTCATATTGTACTATAGTTTTGCAAGATGTTACCATGGGGAAAACTGAGTAAAGGATACGTAGGAGGTCTCTATATTATTTCTCACAGCTGTATGTAAATCTACAGTTACCTCACAATAAAAAGCTTAATTAAAAAATCATTGGAAAGGATTTGAATAGACATTTGTCCAAAGTACAGATAGCTAATAAACACACGAAAAGATGCATAACATTATGAGTCATTAGGGAAATGCAGATCAAAACCACAATGAGTGAGGATATCTATAACCAAAAGCCAGACAATAAGTGCTTGGTTGGCTGCAGAGACACTGGAACCCTTATACATTGCTGGTGGAAATGTAAAATGGTGCAGTTGCTTTTGAAAACAGTTTGGCAGTTCTTCAAAATCATAAACAGGACCTAGTAATTCTATTCCTAGGTATATACCCAAGAGAAATGAAAATATACATTCACAAAAAAATATTTTTTAGCAATAAAAAGGAATTACTAATACATACCACAACATGGATGAAACTTGAAAACATTTTAAGCAAAAGAAGCCAGTCACGAAAGACCCCATATTACATTTACAATTATATTTGTATGAAATGTACAGAATAGGCAAATCTCAAGACAAAGTAGATTGGTGGTTGTTTGGTGGCAACCTGTGTTACTGCTAATGGGTATAGGATTTCTTTTAGAGAGAATGAAAATGTCTAAAATTGTGGTGATGATTGCACAGCCTATGAACATACTGAAGAACATTCACTTTTACCCAATTCCCCAGTAAAATCTTTAAAAAAACAAAACAAATCAAGCTTGAATGCAACCTGCCCCTTTGTTTTGTACTTTTTTTTTTTAAATATTTTATTGGGGAATTGAGGGAGGGAAACAGCGCTGGGGAATCGGGGGAAGGGGAACAGACAAGTTGCTGTCCTTTTGTTCTTCAGTCTAGTTGTGGAGGACGTTGCTTCACTGGCCCATGTTGGTTCTATCATTGCGCTCTTCCCCGATGAGGCAGATCGGTCGCCGGCCTCTGGACGGCCGCTCACAGCAGCTCTTGGCAGCTCACACTGTCTGCCAGCCACACACGGTAGCTTATGGCAGCCCACTGCAGCAGGGGCTGCAGCGTCGGCTGTCGCCGGCGACTCATGGCAGCCCAGCTCCAGGTCAAGCTGTTGTTCACCATCTTAGCTGTAGAGGGCAGTGTCACTGGCCCCATGTGGGATCCAAACTGGGGCCCCGGTGCTCAGAGCTGGCGTCCCAAGCGAGCTCTTAACCAAGGCGCCGCTTGGCCGGCCCTGTTTTGTACTCTTTTTTATAAAACTTTATTTGGAAAAATTTTCAAGGTTACAGAAAGTTGCAAGATGTACCAATTACTGACATTTTGCCTGTTTTTAAGGTTAAATTACATCAGCTTTGAACCAGACATAAAGTGCTACAACATCTAAGCAGCTCTATAACCTAATGGGCACTTAAGTATTTGGAAAAGAGGATATGGGAGCAGCTGGGAAGTCAGGTGGCAGCATTAACACAGCCCAGGGGGATAGTAAAGCCTGTAGTTTGGGAGATCTGGTCCCATTTTGAGGCAGCCTTGTCATGGCACTGGGATAAACCACCATCACAGAACTTAAAAGATCTAAGATGTGATTTCACACATGACTTCTTACAACTATACCTCTCTTAGTAGCAATGAAATGGTGGCATTGCGGCCATTCCCAGAGGCTGAGTGGTTGAGGGGGTTACTACATGCTAGGATATCTCTACATGCAACTAGCCAAGGCTTTTTAGTAGATATGCCCCTCCTAGTTTCATATGCTGGGCCTGTGCAGGGTTCTGTGGCCTCCAGAGAAGAGAGCCACAAAGGGAATCATGGCTCTTCTAAAGGCCTTTGGGTAAGAAATGGAAGCTTTTACCAACCATTAGATATATGTTCCATGATAGACCTTGGGTGGGGGTGGGTGTGGGGTGTGGTCATGAACTCCTGAAATCTTTATTTCTGTGTATTCCCAGAATGTCTGAGAAGAGTATACTGCTCAAAGACAGCACTCAATAATTTCAGTAAATATTGGAATCTTTATTATGTCCTAGGCATTACGTGAGGTACGTTAGTGGCCAAGAGACAAGGTCCCTACCAAGGTAAGCATATACTAACAGGAGCACCTCAATGTATATTTATTCATCAGTTGATTTTTTTTTCTCTGAGAAACTGGCTTTATCACATCATTGCTAGTTATCATCAGAAAGTTTTCGAGATCAATAATGCTTGCCTTTGGGAGCAACAGAGGGGCCAACTGTTGAGTTTTCTATAAGGGCTAATAGCCATCAGTTGGAGTCTTAGACTACTGGAAAATCTTTCTTCAGATGTTTATTTAAGTGGATAAGCTGCTAAAAGTTCAGTAATTGAAGAACAAATTAATGAAATAGAAAAAATACATAAATTGAACATAAAACTTTGAAGACATCACATGAGAAACTCAAATGATGGCTTTCTAAAAGAGTGTTGTTGCATTTAAGTATTAGAAGCTAAGAACATTCTTTAAAGCAAAATATAATCATTGTGGATGATAAATACTAATTTGGCCACATCTATTTTTCTGTTCATTTTGACTAGTTTTGGTTTTGTCTTCTTTTTTATTCTGTTTTATATAGGAAAATATTTTAATTTCTAAATTTCTTCAAAGCTTTTTTTGGAGTAGGGTATAAATAAATAGTGTGTGTGTATGTGTTTTTTTTCTTAAATCAGGCCAAAAACAAGAAAAAGAAAAATCAGACTAGACTATAAACAATAGGTATCCCCTGGGGTGAAGGTCAGGAAGGACAGGGGTGGAGAAAGTATGCCAGAAAGGACAGAACGTCCCCTGATAGCATTATGTCTCCATGAGGTCATGAGCACAGTGTTCTGTGTCATTTCAGACAAAACTGACTTTTGTCTAAAGAGTTATTTTTTAAAAGCCAAATAGTTTTGATCCATAAATCTCCCCACCCCACTTAGATAACTGAGATTCAGTTGAACTGTACGGTAATGTGGTTTTATCCATATTCACAACTGTCAATGAATGGGACTTAATGCCTGTGGCTTGATACAATAGAAGTTGAGGAAAATGAGAGACTTGAACTTGGATCATAATCTAGGAATCTCTTTTTAACAGAATCCACTAGAAACAGATAGGGTACTCTCTCAGGTTGAAAATCAGTCCCATTTTGCCACAGGTGGGCCTTTGTTAGCCTTGTCCTATTTCTTTGCAAAACAGACAGAATCTGTACCCCTTTTTGGAGATTCGGAGAGTAAATACCATTCCTTTTACCTGGAGTTTCAAAAAGTCTATTGGATCCTCTGCTGGATTCAGACAATGATTTCCTTCCCTAATCCTTCCACAGAGTTGGTGGGTTTTCTACCCTTGGAGCCCCACAGAAATTTTCCTGACACAGTTAGTTCCTGTTAGTGACTCAGGGCTTTTCATCCAGTGCACATCATTACGGGTCAGCCCTCGGACTTTGGAGGCACTGGCTTCCTCTTGTGTTTAGTCTTTCCCCTCCAGAATGTGGGAACTGGGTCTCCTCCACACTCAAAGAGCCTAACTTGGAGCCAGGCATACAAGATGTTTATGGCTTCCCCAAAGAAAGTATGTCTGCATCTATCAGAATGGCTAAAACAAAATTAGTGATAACACCAAGTGCTGACATGGACACAGAAAAACGTAATCACTCGTACATTGCTGGTGAGAATATAAATTGGTACTCTGGAAGAACGTTTGGCAGCTTCTTACAAACCTAAACACTGACCTATCCTATGACCCAGCAATTGTTCTCATTGGATATTTAACCTAGAGTAATGAAAACCTATACTCATGCAAAAACCTGTACATGGATATGTATAGCAGTTGTATTCATAATAGCCAAAAAGCAGAAATAATTCAAAAGTCCTTCAACAGGTGAACGATTAAACAAACTTTGGTACTTCTATACCATAGAATACTATGCAGCAATAGAAAAAATGAACTATTGATACAGAGAACAACTTGCATGGAACTCAAGGAAATTATGCTGAGTCAAAAAAAAAAAGCCCATCCAAAAAGATACACACTGTACAATTCAATTTATATAACAATCTTAAAATAACAAAATTTAAGAAATGGACAACAGATTAGTGGATGCCACAAAATAGGGCTAAAAGGAGAAGGAATCAGATGGAAATGGGTGTAGTTATAAAAGGCAACAAGAGAGCCTTGTGCTCTTGTAACTGTTCTGTATCTTGACTGCAGTGGTGGATATACAAACCTAATTGTGATTAAATTGTATAAACACACACAAATGAGTACAAGCTAAACTTATGAAATCTGAATAAGATTGGTGTATTGTTTTAATGTCAATGTTCTGATTGTAATACTGTTTTGCAAGCTGTTAGTATTAGGGAAAACTGGGTAAACAGTACATGTATCTCTGTATTCTTACAACTGCATGTGAGTCTACAATTAATTAAAATTTCAACAGCCTTTCATGATAAAAACTCAGCAACCTGGGAATAGAGAGGAATTTTCTCAACTTGACAAAGAGCACCTACAGAAGACCTACAGCTAACATCATACTTAATAGTGAGAAACTGGATGCTTTCTCTCTATGATTAAGAACAAGTCAAGGATGTCTTCTCTCACTAACCCTATTCAACATTTTACTGAAATTCCTAGCTAGCGCATTAAGACAGGAAAAAGAAATAAAAGGTATATAGATTAGAAAGGAAGAAATACAACTATATTCACAGATGACATGAAAATCCCAAAGAACCAACAAAGAAAACTTCCCGAAACTAATAAGTAAGTACAGCAAAGTCGCAGGATGCAAAGTTAATATACAAAAATCAATTGTTTTCCTATATACCAGCAATGAACTATTGGAATTTCAAATTTCAAAAAGCAATCCCATTTATAATAGCACCCAATAAATGAAATACTTAGATATAAGGCTAACAAAATATATGCAGGACCTATGTGGGGAAAATTAGAAAACAGGAAACACTGATGAAAAAAAATCAAAGATTAAATAAATGGAGATATATTCCATGTCCATGGATTGGAATACTCAATATTGTTAAGATGTCAATTCTTCCAAACTTAATCTGTAGATTTGATATAATCAACATCTTAGGTCAAGATGTTGACCTAAGCTGTTTTATAGATAACAACAAACTGATCCCAAAGTTTATATATAAAGGCAAAGGACCTAGAATAGCCAACAAGATACTGAAGAAAATGAAGTTGGAAGACTCACACTAATTTCAAGACCTACTGTAAGGCTTCAGTAATCAAGACAGTATGGTATTGTCTGAACAATAGACACATAGATCAATGAAATAGAGTCCAAAAGTAGACCCACACAAATATAACCAACTGATCTTTGGCAAAGGGGCAAAGTTAATTCAATAAAAAATAATCTTTTCAATAAATTGAGATTGAACAAATGGTGATGGATGTCCATATGCAAAAAAATGAACCTAGACACAGACCTTACACCCTATCTTAAAAGTAATTAAAAAATCAATCGTAGATATAAGTGTAAAATGCAAAGCTATGAAACTTCTTGAAGATAACAGGAGAAAACCTGCATGACCTTGGGTGTGGTAGTTTTTAAATATAATGCCAATTGCATGACCCAGGATAAAAAGTTAATAACTGACTTCATTAAAATTAAAAATGTCTTCTTTGCAAAAGGCACTGTTTGTACAATAAAAGGACAAGCCCAAGACTTAGAGAAAATATTTGCAAAACACATATCTGATATAGGACTTGTATATAAAATATACAAAGAACTATTAGAACTCAACAATAAGAAAACAAACAACCCAATTAAAAAATGAACAAAAGATCTAAACAGATGCCTCACCAAAGAAGATATACAAATGGTAAATCAGCACATGAAAAGATGCTCAATATCATTTATTATTAGGGAATTGCAAATTACAACAATAATGTGATACCACTACATACCTCTTAGAATGGCTTCATAAACTCCAAAACTAAATACCAACTGCTAGGGAGGATAAGGAGCAACAGGAACTCTCAGTCATTGCTGTTGGAAATACAAAGTGGTAGAGCCACATTGGGAAACAGTTTAGCAGTTTTAGAAAATTAAATATAGTCTTACCATATACGATCCAGCAATTATGCTCCTGATTTGAAAACTGATGGCCCAACTGATTAAAAAACTATGGCCAGGTGGGCAGCCGGATGGCTTATGTGGTTAGAGTGCAGGTTCATAGCACCAAGGTTGCCGGTTCATGGTGCTTGTAACACCAAGGTTGCCGGTTCGATACCCACATGGGCCAGTGAGCTGCGCCCTCCACAACTAGACTGAAAACAATGACTTGACTTGGAGCTGATGGGTCCTGGAAAAAACACACTGTTCCCCAATAAAGTTTAAAAATATATATATATATTATGGCCACACAAAAATCTGCGTGTGAATGTTTATAACAGCTTGATTCATATTTGCCAAAAACTGGAAGCAACCACGATGTCCTTCAATAGGTGAATGACTAAACAAACTCATATAGCCACACAGTAGAATATTATAAAGCAATGAAAAAGAAGCTGTTCAAGACATGGATGAATCTTCCGAGATAAGACGAGATCGGGTGCGTTCACAACGGTATGGCCATAGACATGGATGAATCTTAAATGCATACTGCTAAGTGAAAGAAGCCAACCTGAAAAAAAAAACACCAACATACTGTATGAGTCCAATTATTATGACATTTTGGAAAAGGCAAAATTATAGAGATGGTAAACAGATCAGTGGCTGCCAGAGGTTCAGGGTGGGGGAAACTTGAAAAGGTGAAAGAGATTTTTTAGGGCAGTGAAACTATTCTGTATGATACTGTAATGGTGAATACAAGACATTAAGCATTTTTCAAAACTCATAGAACTTTACATCACAGAGTAAATCTTGATGTATGCAAATTTTTGGAAATGATTTAGGAGTTCAGAGATCCCACGATAGAATACAAAATGTGACCAGAGAATATAAATATATTACAAGTGTGTGAAGCAACTTCACTGAAGTGGGAAGGAAAACAAGATGTTGACCTAAGTGACTTTGGAAATGAGAGGAGTCTACAAGACTAAAAGCAAAAGGAATTGTATATAGGTACCGTTTCCCATGGAGGTATGGGTTAGCCATTCTGAAACCACTGTATATGTACTATACTGGGATCAAAGAATTAAATAGATGAATGATGGGTGATGGGAGCCAGGTTGTTGTCGGAGTGGGAGTTTACAGATAAGCAAGGGGAAGACGCTAGAATAATTCATGTTGTAATGGTTTAGAGTTGGAAATCTCAGTATGAACTCATGTTTAGCTTCATATTGGTATAAGTGGTTACAGATAAAAATATATATATATATATACATATATATATATATGTATATATATATATATGAGTTACTATACACACTTACATTTATTTGCTGTGTCAACTGGGAGGGCCTAAAAGAAATGACATCCCACTAGCAATAATCACACGTAGAGCCCAGCTTTTGGTTTCTTTTTTTTTTAAGATTTTTATTGGGGATTTGGGGGGATGGGAACAGTGCTGGGGAATTGGGGGAAGGGGAACAGACAAGTTGCTGTTTTGTTCTTCAGTCTAGTTGTGGAGGACGTTGCTTCACTGGCCCAAGTTGGCACCATCATTGCGCTCTTCCCAGACGAGGCAGATCAGTCGCCGGCTTCTGGACGGCCACTCACTGTGGCTGCTGGCTGCTCACGCTGGCTTCTGGCCGCTCACGCTGGCTGCCGGCTGGCTATACACGGTAGCCCATGGCAACCCACTGCCACAGGGACTGCAGCCTACGCCGTCGCTGCGACTCACGGCAGCCCAGCTCCAGATTGAGCTGTTGTTCAGCATCTTAGCTGTGGAGGGCAGTGTCACTGACCCTCATATGTGGGATCCGAACCGGGGCCCTCTGGCATCCCAAGCCAGTTCTTAACCATTGCACCACTCGGCCGGCCCCAGCTGTTGGTTTCTGATACCATTCTCCAATAGAAGGAACCAGGGCTTCTTGGAGAAAAGCCTGATTCTAGGAATGGGTCAGGAAAGACAGAGTTTGAACCCAGAGCATCTTCTAGTGCCAGGAAGTTAAAAAATACTCAAAAGAAACAAACACAAAGTTCAAAAAACCCTGCAATGATGGTCATATGCTATAGGGATATAGGAGCCAATTGAAAGAGCTCCTAATGGCCAAAGGTGGAAGAGCTTGGACAGCAAAATGAATAAAGTAGGATTGTATTGTAACCCTAAGTATAAAATAAATATTTATGAGTCTGTACTGATATAAATAAATGATTGACTAAATAAATAAATTGGGGAAATTAGATACGTCTCTGATGCAGAAGAGTTGCAAATAATTGATAGAGAAATTCTGCCTGTAAGAGGATGGAACATAATTCCCCACTCCTTAAATGTGGGTTGTGCATGGTAATTTTCTTCCAAAGAGTACAGTATGGAAAGAGGGGAAAAAGAGTAAGTTTTCAGCAGAGAAACCTGACAAACACTGTCTCAGCCAGGTGATCAAGGGTAACATCTGCAGTACTAAGTCATATTGATGGTATGTTCTCTTGATATGATATGATGAGGATGGCACTTGACCTCTCTGGTCTTCCTTCCAAAAACACATTACCACCGTATAACCATGAGGAAAACATCAAATAGCAATTGGAAGACATTGTACAAAATACCAGACCAGGACTCCTCAAAACACTCAAGAGTCATCAAAAAACAAGGCGCTTCTGAGAAAAGGTCACAGCAAAAAGGAGCCTAAGTAGACATAACTGCAAAACATTTTATGGTACCCTGGATGGGATCCTGATACAGAAAATGGACGGTAGGGGAAAATCGAGGGAATCTCAAGTACGGACTTTAGTTAATAAGAATGTATCAAGATTGGTCCATTAATTGTGTCAAATACACCACACTAATGTGAAACGCTAATGATAGGGAAACAGGATGTGGTGCATATGAGCATTCTCTGTGCTATCATCCCAATAATTCTGTAAATTGAAAACTGTTCTAAAAATAAACATTTATTTTAAAATAAAAGGAATGCGTGTGGTCCCTCCACAGCCATGGAGAGGGTCCCAGTGCACCTGCATCCAGAATGGGGGCACCATGGCGATTTGGCCTTTCCCTCAAATTTTCCTCTCTACCCCCCCCCCCTGCAGTGCTTGTGCAGAGGACTCAGTGCTGAGATTGTCTAAAGCCACTGGGAAAATGGTGGAATATTCACCATCATCATTGCCAGAAAGAGCAATTTATGGCTTTGTTCTTAAGCTCCCAGTTTGGCTTCACACTGTGGGCTTTTATTCTTGAATCTTGACTAAATTCTTTATTTTTAAAAAAATTTATTTATTAATTTTTCTTTTAAAGATTTTTATTGGGGAATTGCGGGGAGGGGAACAGCGCTGGGGAATCGGGGGAAGGGGAACAGACAAGTCGCTGTCGTTTTGTTCTTCAATCTAGTTGTGGAGGACGTTGCTTCACTGGCCCAAGCTGGCACCATCATTGTGCTCTTCTCTGGCGAGGCAGATCAGTCGCCGGCTTCTGGACGGCCGCTCACTGCGGCTGCTGGCCGCTCACGCTGGCTGCTGGCTACATACGGTAGCCCATGGTAACCCACTGCCACAGGGACTGCAGCCTACACCGCCGCCGGCGACTCATGGCAGCCCAGCTCCAGGTTGAGCTGTTGTTCAGCATCTTAGCTGTGGAGGGCAGTGTCACTGGCCCTCATATGTGGGATCCGAACCGGGGCCCTCTGGCATCCCAAGCGAGTTCTTAACCATCGCGCCACTCGGCCTGCCCATTGACTAAATTCTTTAGATTTAACCTTTTGGCCTCAAAAATATTGGGCAGCTGCATTATGGTGTCTACCTCCTTATTTCTATAGTATTGGTTACAGTAACCAACTGTGTACTCTTATTTGGAGTTAACATGAGTACCATTCAACTCAACTCCATTCATAGTCATGAGTAACTATGCTAAAACCAATAGCAGAAGAAATATTGAGAGAGGCCATCCCAGCATTAACATGCATTCCTATTAGTGAAGTAAACCAAATGTTCTTTCTTGCATCCAAAGAACTTTACACCAAAATCTGAGTTATATGCAGACATACACCAAGCATTTATTTAGAAGTATTTGCAATAATTTGACCACAATTATTTTGACTATCTCTCATTAATACCCAGTATTAGGATGTAAAAGAAAAGTAAGTTGAACTTATGTTAGATTAAGTTCTATTTATATTGTAAATGTTCTTAAACACTAGTTATTAATGGACAGAATAAATAAAGTACTGCATTTCCAAAAAATAAATAAATGAAAGGAATGAACTGTTGGAACATACTACTCAGATAGATCTCAAGGGAATTGTGCTGAGTGAAAAAAGCCAAACTCAAAAGGTTACATTTATATAACATTTTATATAACATACAACCGTTTATATGAAAGTTTTGAAATAAAATTGTAGAGAGGGAGAAGAGATTAGTGGTTGTTAGGGTTTATGGATGAAGGGAGAAGGGAGAACAAGAGTGCAAACAGGTAGCAGGAAGGATCTGTGTAATGATGAAACAGTTCTGTATCTTGACTGCAGTGGTGGTTACACAAATATACACGTGTTAAAATTGCATAGAACTACATGCATACACACACATACACACAAACACACACACACACACACACACACGAGTGCATGTAAAACTGGTGAAATCGGAATAAACTTTGTGGATTGCACTAATTGCGTTTTCCTGGTTGTGATACAGTACTACAGTTATGCAAGATGTTACCATTGGGGGAGATGAATAAAGGGTAAATGGAATCTCTTGTTACATTTTTAAAGGCATTAGCTGTTGCTTTTATTCATTTTTTTCTCATTGACATATAATTCATATACCCTAAAATTCACCATTGAAAGCATACAATTCAGTGGTTTTTAGTATAGTTACAGTTATGCAACTATCACCACTAATTTCAAAACATTTTCACCCCCCCAAAAGAAACACCATCTGCATTAGTAATCACTCTCCATTCTCCCCTCCCCTGTCCTCTATAAACTACTAACCTACTTTCTGTCTCTGTGGATTTGCCTATTCTGGATGTTTCATATAAGCGGAATCATATGATATGTGTTCTTTTGTGACTGGCTTCTTTCACTTAGCATGATTTCAAGATTCATCCATATTGTAGCATGTATCAGTACTTCATTCCTTTCTGTGGTTGAGTAATGGTCCATTATATAGATATGCCACATTTTGTTTATTCATTCATTAATTGATGGACATCTAGGTTGTTTCCACATTCTGACTATTATGACTAATGCTGCTATGAACACTTATGTACAAGTCTTTTTTTTTAACATATGCTTTCAATTTTCTTGAGTACATATATACTTATGAGTGAAATTGTTGGGTCATTTGGTAACACTATGTTTAACTTTTTGAAGGATTGACACAATTTTCCAAGATGCTGTACCAATTTACATTCCCACCATCAGTGCACGAAAGTTGTGATTTTCCTAACACATGTTATTGTCTGTCTTTTTTATTATAGCCATCCAAGTGGGTGTGAAGTGATATCTCATTGTGGTTTTGATTTTCTATTTCTTATTGACTTATTTTCAGTTGCTTTTGTCTTTCTAAGAATTTTGCTATTTCATTTGTGTCATCTAATTTGTTGGCATACAATTGTTCATAGTTTTCCCTTATAGTCTTTTTTATTTTTGTGAGGCTGATAGTAATTTGAGTAGTCTTTTCTCGTTTTATCTTCATTAGCCTAGCTAAAAGCTTGTCAATTTTGTTGATTTTTTTCAAAGAATCTACTTTTGGTTTTATTGATTGTCTCTGTTCTCTATTTCATGTATTTCCTCTCTAGTCTCCCTGCTCCCCCCCCCCTCCTTCCGTTTGCTTTGGATTTAGTTTGCTCTTCTTTTTCTATTGGGTTGCCACAAAAGTCATGATGCATTTTTGCAACAAAAAACATTAAAAAAAAAAGTCATGACTTTTCCAACAACCCAATAATTACTTTAGATAAAAAGTAAGGTTATTAGTTTAAGATTTTTCTTCTTTTAAAATATAAGCATTTGTAGCTTCTCTATTTTTTTTTTTTGCAACTTCACGTGAATCTATAATTATTTCAAAAAACACTTAAAAAGAAAGTATGAACTTAAGACTGTGCTAGGGGAGGTGTGTGTCAGTGACTCAGCCATCGTACCTACCCTCAAGGAGCTCAGCCTAGTGGAGAAAGATACAAATAGAGTGATCAGGGAGATGAGGAGATGGCTGCCTGCTGCAGAGTTGAGAGAAAACACTGAAGGATGTCAGGAAAACCATGAAGGCATGATTGAGGAGGGCTTATATGAATGGAAGAGTGATGCTTTCATTGTGGAAGCTCCATACTCAGAAAGGCCAGTCCCTAAGGACACTGTTACTTATTTATCCTCAGATCTTTAGGGACCACAGCTGAAGCAAGCCATTTGGGATATGGATGGAACCACACACTCTGATTAAGGCTAATGTTCCTTGCTGAGGGCTTTTCTCTGCAGCTCAAAATGCTCAAAGATATACCCCCATCTCCTACCAAGTCACTCAAAATATTTAAAATGTGCAGATTGACTTCCTTCATAAAAGAGAGCAAGAATGATGTCAAACAGGAAGGAAAGCCTAAAAAATTTGTTGGGGTTGCTAATACTGAAAACATTTCTTTTAACTTTAATTTTTAAATAATTTCAGACTCACCAAAAAAAGTTACAAAAACAGTACAATGAATTCCCATATACCCTTTTCCTAACTTTCTCAATACTGCCAACACATTAACAACTTGCATTAGTTTTCCAACACTTGTTTAATGCTTTTTTAAATTTTTTAAAAATTTTCAATTACAGTTGACATCAAATATTATATTAGTTTCAAGTGTACAGTACAGTGGTTAGACATTTATGTAACTTACAAAGTGATCCCCTCGGTTAAGTCTAGTAACCACCTGGCACCATACATAGTTATTACAATATTATTGACTATATTCCCTATGCTGTACTTTACATCCCCATGACTATTTTGTAACTGCTAATCTGTACTTCTTAATCCATTCAGCTGTTCTGTTCAGTCCTGTATCCCCTATCGCATCTGGCAACCATCAGTTTGTTCTCTGTATCTTTGAGTTTGTTTCTGTTTTGATTGTTCTTTCATTTTGTTTTGTAGATTCCACAGATAAGTGAAATCATAAAGTATTTGTCTTTCTCTGTCTGACTTAATTCACTAAGCATAATACCCTCCAGGTCCATCCATGTTGTTGCAAATGGTAAGATTTCTTTTTTTATGGCCAACTCATATCCCATTTCATACATGTACCATATCTTCTTTATCCAAACATTGATCAATGGACACTTAGGTTGATTCCATATCTTGGCTATTGTATATGAAATGTCCTTCTTTGTCTCTTGTTATAGCCTTTGTTTTAAAGTCTATTTTGTCTGACATAAGCATTACCACCCAATTTTTTTTTCATTTCCATTTGCATGAATTATCTTTTTCCACCCCTTTACTTTCAATCTGTGTGTGTCTTTCAATCTGAAGTGGGTCTCTTATAGGCAGCATATGTATGGGTCTTGTTTTCTTACCCATTGAACCACCCTATTTTTTTATTGGAGCATTTAATCCATTTACATTTAAAGTAATTATTGATAGGTATGTAATTATTGCCATTTTATTATTCATATTTTTTATCTTTTTTGGTCTTCTTCTTAAAGAAGTCCCTTTAATATTTCTTGTAATACTGCTTTGGTGGTGATGTACTCCTTTAACTTT
This sequence comes from Hipposideros armiger, assembly GCF_001890085.2. NCBI lineage: Eukaryota > Metazoa > Chordata > Mammalia > Chiroptera > Hipposideridae > Hipposideros > Hipposideros armiger. The sequence goes on from NW_017731352.1 coordinate 3,838,322, forward strand.
TTCTTGTCTGGAAGCTCTTTATTGGTCCTTCGATTCAAAATGATAGCCTTGCTTGGTAGAGTGATCTTGGTTGTAGGTCCTTGTTTTCATCACTTTGAATATTTTGTGCCAATCCCTTCAGGTCTGCAAAGTTTCTGCTGAGAAATCAGATGACAGTCTTATGGAGGACCCTCGTACATAACTAACTGCTTTTCTCTTGCTACTTTTAAGATTCTCTCTTTGTTTTTAATGTTTAGCATTTTAATTACTGTATTTGCCGGCGTATAAGACGATTTTTTGGCCCTGAAAAATATGCCTCCAAGTGGGGGGTCGTCTTATACGCCAGGTACACTTCAGATAGACTGCCCATAGTGCTTGCCCCGTGCCATAGTGGCCTCCCAATGCCCGCCCACTTCATTCCACATACCGTTCAGGCATCAGCAGCGCTGCTGGGTGTATGCTTGGCTGTTATGCGATTTTGCTGTTATGCGATTTTACCACACTCGCAAAATCGCACACAGCCGACCATACACCCAGTATGATAGCGCAAAATCGCTTTTAAGGGGAAACTGTCACGCCAGCAAACTTGCTAGGGACTTGCCCGGCACTTGCTCTCTCCCTCTATTTGTTATCTTACTTCTATCATTGACAGCCTCTCTAGGTTGTGGGCTGCTTGTCTATGTTCCTGAGAAGCATCTACGGTACCAGTCTATAGAGTGTGTTTTCTTTAGTGAATTACCGGTATGTTTACCGGTAATAAACTTGCACTGTTTTATGTATATGTTTGATTACATACAGGCTTGTGACAGTTTTCCTGCATGTCATAAGCATTTGAATATAAATTAAAATGTTGAAATCAAATCTGATATTGTTTTACCTTTCATTTGGTGTGTGGAAGGTGTGCAGAAGAGGGGGTAGTCTTATACGGCGAGTATATAACGAACTCTGTATTTTGAGTGGAAATGTTAGGGGGTTGTCTTATACGCCCAGTCGTCTTATACGCCGGCAAATACGGTATGATGTATCTTGGTGTGGGCCTCTTTGGGTTCATCTTGTTTGGGACTCTCTGTGCTTCCTACGCTTGTATGTCTATTTCCTTCATCAGGTGAGGGACGTTTTCTGACATTATTTCTTCAAATAGGTTTTCAATCCCTTGCTCTCTCTCTTCTCCTTCTGGTGCCCCTATATTGTTACACTTGATGGTGTCCCAGGAGCCCCTTAAACTATTCTCATTTTTTAAAATTCTTTTTTTCTTTTCGCTATTCTGATTGGGTGTTTTTAACTACCTTATATTGCAAATCGCTGATTCGATTCTCTGCTTCATCTAATCTGCTCTTGATTTCATCTAATGTATTCTTCATTTCCATGTATTCTTTATTTCTGGTTCTTTTTTATGGTTTCTGTCTTTTTGTGTAAGTTTTCACTGAGTTTATCTAGTCTTCCCCTAAGTTCATTGAACACTCTTATAACCAGTGTTTTGAATTCTGTATCTGGTACATTGCTTGTCTCTATTTTGTTTAGTTCTTTTTCTGGAGTTTTGTCCTGCTCTTTCATTTGGGACATGTTTCTTTGTTTCCTCATTTTGGCTGCCTCCCTGTGTTTGTTTCTTTGTATTAGGTAAGGCTGCTATGTCTCCCAGTCTTCATAGGGGGTCCTTATTTAGTAGGTATCCTGAGGGCCCCAGTGGTACAGACTCCCTTGTCACCTGAGCCAGGTGCTCTAAGCATGTCCTTTGTGTGGGTTGTGTGTGCCCTCCTGTTGTAGTTGAGCCTTGATTGCTGTTGGCACATCAGTGGGTAGGATTGACCCTCAGGCTGACTGACTGTGAGGACTGGTCATGACTACAGCAGATGAGCTGTTGTGTGGGGGCTGACCCATGGTACTGGATTCACTTTAGTGTGGCTCTGGTGCCTGCCAAGTCCACCCTTTGGGTGTGTTGTTTGTGGAGCTAATTGGCTGGTACTCCAGTGTGGTCTGAAGCTGGCTATTGGGTGTGTTGGTTCTAGTGCCTCTTGTCAGGGGCTCTGATGAAGACCCAGGTCAGCTACTGCCTGTGCTTGGCCTGGGGCCACCTGGTAGGAGCTACAAAATAACCTTCACTTGGTAGCTGCCTCTGCTGGACTTATAGGCACCTGGGAGAGGCTATGGTGAGAACTGAGGCCAGCTGCCACTAGTTTTGGGGCTGCTTGGCAAGAAGTACAGGACACACTGAAGCCAGCCACTGCTTGTTTGGGGATTGGGGGCCTTTGAGAGATTTTAGGAAAGTCCACAGCATAAGCCAAGGCAGGTAGCTTGTGAGGAATAACTGCTGAAAGAAGTTAGGACAGGTGTGTGGGTTGGGTATGATAGGGTCTCAGGGAATTACCAGGGGTGGGGCGAATGGTGTTAGCCAAGCTGATGGAGACTCAGATATGGCACCCACCTGTGCCTGCTGGCTGTGTAGGGGGAGGGATCAACAAAAGAAAAATGGTAGCTGCCAGTACTTTAGTTCCTGAGAGGGTTGCCCTCCAGCCCTTGCCCTGAAGCCAGACAATTCAGTAGCTCCATAAGTCCCTAGAGATTTTTGCGCTCCTGTTCCTTCACTAGAGCTTAGGGCCAGTGTTTGTGAGTGAGCAAGTCTACACAGGCCCATTAGGAGGATGCCTTAGGTCTACAGCAGCCCTCTGTCTCATCTGGACAGAATCCCCGCTGATTATCAGTGGGGAATTATTGTCCCCAGATGTTTGGGGACTCCTCTTCCCACCACTGGTGTTCTGGGCTGGGGAGCCTGGTATGAGGCTTGCTTCTCAGGGGAGACCTCTGCAGCTAAGATAGCCTTCCTGATTCTTAACCATCACACATGGGGGTGGGACCAGCCCATTTTGTGCCTTTGCCCCTCCTACCAGACTTGATGTGGTATCTTCTTTATATCCTTAGTTATAGGAGTTCTGTTTAGCTAATCTTCAGGTGGTTCTCAAAGGTGATTCTATAATTTAGTTGTAGTTTTGATATGGTCATGGGAGCACAGCATTCACCTACTCTGCCATCTTGACCAGAAGTGTAATGTTTATTTATTTATTTTTAATTCTCTTAACTAGGTAAAGCATTCTTTTAGTTTATAAAGCAAAATAATATAAAGAGGTACTCAGGTAAAAAATCTTGTTCTCTATGTATAATAAATCATCTACTGTTAGCTGAAGAAAAAAAAAATTTTGTTCTCACCTTTGCTCTGTCTACTCCATCAGTCTTACCCTCACCAACACTCACAGGTGGCCACCTGTATTTTTCTTTATGCAAACATAAACAAAACGTTTTTATCCCTTCCCTTTTCTCTCCCCCCCCTCCCGCCCCAGTCAAAAGCTAGCATCCTGTGCATACTGTTCTGGACCTTGCATCTATCATTTAACAATATAGCTTAGAAACATTTCCAAATCACAACATAGTTATGCTTTAAAAAAAAAAAAGACATCAGTATTTACCCCATCTCAGCCCTACCACTCTCCAGCACCACCTCAGACATTGTTCATGCTCTTTCCTGTCTAACCTCAATTGTTTGAATGTCAAATTCCCCAAGCATAGCTCATTCTCTGTGCTGACAAGCTCAGGGCTTATATAGACCCCAGACAGTATGACTGGAACAAAACCACCAACCCCCTGTGCCACAGGGACACATTCAGAAGCAACAGCAACAGTGTGATGATTGCCTTAGCATGAGCGACACCCCAAAGAGATCACTTGGGCCAAGGAGAAGAGATGATCTGGAACAAGGCCTTGTTGCCAAGCAACCCCAGAGGGGATGAAATTAACGCAGTCTGTTTTTCATGTAACTGCATCTCAAATGAAAGCTGAGGCCAGTGTTGATCCCATGCAAAATTAATAATTACCTCATGATTCTTTCTCTTAGACGCCTGTTGCCCAAAGACTGGGGACTAAAGACACCAGTATATCCTTTTTTAATAGGATAAGGGAGGGGGAAAAAAAGAGAACAAATAAATTTCCATTCTGTGTTTTTCCATTTGAGTTTTAGGTAGGAAATGAGGCATTTCTATCTCAGACTGCTGTTGAATCTGCCCAGTGGGAAACCTGCTTTAAAAGTAGACAAGATAATATGCACCAAAGGGCTGAGGGAGGATATTTTTCTGCGAGGTAAGAAACAGCTTTGGATCATTTGAGACCCTTTTAGTCTCCTTTTTAGAAAATTTAAAAGGTACTTTTTGCCATTAGTGTGTTCAGAGAGGGTAAATTGTCATAAAAATAAAAATAGCCCTACTGCTTCCACCCACTCTTGCTAATCTTATAATAAAGGCTGAAAGAGGAGCACAGCTTGATATGATCAGTAACCTCTGTTTTTTGAGAGCTTATCAATATTTAAAAGGCAAAAATGACATAGAAAAGAAGATTCCACCCCACCCCCACTCTGCTTCTGCTGTGTTAATTTGGGTAAGTTAACTGTGTGATTAGAACAAAGCAATGGCCTTCTCACAAAGGGAACCTTTTTGATTATTATTTTATGGTTGTCAAATAAAACGTAACTTAAAACAAAGCATTTTTAGCCAGAGAAACTAATTTTATCTGAGAAGGAAAACTTTCTTGCCTAACGGAAGGTTGGACCCAGACTTCATTCTGGGGAAGGCAGATACCAAGTTGCCTTCCTCACTTAACAGTTATGCAGTGTACTTACTGGCATTGAGTTAGGGCACTCCCTTGCTCCCCTTCTGCCACTGCATCTCACAGTAGGTCATTTGAGCAAATGTCCTCCCGGCCAACTTGCCTCTGTGAAGCAATTAGTGTTTGCTGATATTGCTGAGCAGAATGTATCAGTACAGAGTGAAAACCAGACAGCAAAGAGTGCACACTTGAGTTTTGGAACCTCTCTCAGTCAGGGTCTCAGCAGGAAACAGATGATACATTTACACTGGGTGCTCTGAGGAGCATTTAATAAAGAGATTATTTACAAAGGGTGTTGGGGAAAGTTCAAAGGGTTGGTGTTGCCTTGGGCTGGTAACATTGGGTTGGGAGTTATTATCACATCTAAGCCTGAAGAAGTGAGAGAATCAGGAGGCAGAGTGATGTTATGCAGAGGGCTGTCTTACAGAATGTATCCTTCAGTGGAGGTGTGAATATCCCAATATCACTTGCCTCCTTCCCTCTGATCTCTGGCTAGGGTTCCCCATTTCACTGAACCCCACTGGAAGTCAGAGGACAAGGAGACCCTTGAATATAGTAACTATAGATCAGCCTCCCAGGACATGTAGCAGCAGGAAGAGAGATCATGACACATGGAAGACAGCCAACACTAAACCTAAGTTAATCATTCTGGTTCCCAGTCCATTCAATCATTCACTCAACCAACACTTATCAACCACAAACTCTGTGCAGGCACTGAGCTAGGAGATACAGTAGTAAACACCCTCATTGTAAGGGAGCTTACAATTCCTGTGGCCATGTCAGGCCTGGGCAAGTTGCAAGCTACATCCAGACCAAAGATTTAAGATCACAAACCCTCCAACTCGTACCATGGTTATTGCATGACTTCTCTTATTCCTCTTGTCTCTTGGATAGGAATAGAGATTCTCTTATTACCATAAATAGCGGTGGTAAGGGGTGTGTGTATCTATAGGTGTGTGTGTTAATGCAAGGGTATTAAAAAGGTACATGTACAGAGAAACCCAGAAAAAGGAAAACAGCTGGGCAGAAAAGGCAGGGGAGTGGTAAAGCCAGGTCATAGGAGCTTCTCTCCAGGGCTCCTACCCATGCATCTGCCCTCTGCCTTCTCCACGTGCAGGCAGCTTGTAGCTCCCATTCCCATAAGTTTGACCCAGCTCATTTTTCCATGCCAGCCCACTTGAAGCCACTGCCTAGCTTATGGAGGGTGGCCCTTGGGCTAGCCTCCTGGTCCTGACTCAATCAGTGGCCATTCCTAGACATGGAACAGCTTGGTGCTATCTGAGCAGGGAGCTCTAGATGGGGCAAGTTCCCCCACTATAGGAGACATTGGAGTGGCAGAGCCCATAGCTGACATGCCCAGGGCCCCTGGATACTAGATGATAAGCTCCTAGAGTACAGGAACATTGGTTATCGGTTTTCCAGCAGCACATACCATTGTTTCCTTTAAGTCAGCCACTCAGTTGATATTTACTGAATTAGAGTGGGCAAAATAACCCCTAAGTTACAATTAGGTACCTCAACCACATCCATTCTTGGGGATCTTTTAAAGCACCAAGACATTTGACATTTGTTGAGAAGGACATTGTTGATCCACAGGCAGAGAAGCCAACCTGTGTTGGGCTGATGAAGAGACATGCTGGCAAAGCGTGCCTCCTGTTGGGAACAATGGGTCCCTTCTTTCTGAAATGCCTCCCAGCTGTGTGTGACCAAGCCAGGGTTAGACTCAGTTCCCTGCATTAAGAAATCTCTCACAATAGCAGGAGAGCAAGCGAGGCACTGCCTTCCTGCTATGGTAACCCTCTTTTTCCATTTCAGTGATATGAGCTTATTGACATTGTACAGAGACTGACACCATCGATTCTTTCCAGGGCAAAGCTGGCCTTTCTGATGGTGAGCATAAGACTCCATGCTGTGTATCCTAGACATGTTTTCATCCTGGGTGGATATGAGGGATAGAATTCCTTTGGCTGAAAACTGGGGGTATGAGCCATTGTAAAAGCTGCTAGCAGAAATGTTGGTGGGTTCTCCTACACCTCTTACCTAAACCTCTGAGGCAAAAAACAACTGTTTCCCTTGTAGGGACAGCTGGCACTTTCAACATGGTACAGCTTTCCACACCAAATTCTTACATCCTTGGGAGACTCATTCATCCAGAGACTCAGCTGCATAACAATTTAAGGGTTATTCCTGAACAGCAGGGTTTAATCTGTGAGGCTAGGGAAGGTTTTAATTAACTCATCTGAGAAGGTCCCCAGGATTTTCCAGCTGTTTTGGAATGTTATATTCCAAGCTGTAGAGGTTAAAATTCCCCTTCCTGGAGAAAATGGTTCCCCCAAAGTCACATGGCTTCACCCATTCTCCAGTGTCCATTTTCTCTTCATTTTCCTCCTTTAACTGATCTCCCATCTCACCAAGTCAAGAAAAATGCATTTATTGTCTTCCTCATGCAAGCTGCTGCCTTGCATAGAAGTCCTCCTATAAACCAAACAAGCTACTTACAAACCAAACCAAAAGAGGACAAGTAGACTGGCTTCCCTTGAGCCCTCCCTGGTTTTTTATCTGGCACAATCTGATTCTAAGTGGTTGGTGGTAACATTGGCAAAAAGCCTGATTCACTTTAACTCGTCCTCCCCAACTGCCCACTTTCTTATTTAAAAAGAAAGAAAAAAACAAATGAATGTTTTTTCTGATTATAAAAATAATAAATACCATTTGGAAAAGAGAATACACCCTTTCCACTCCCAGTCTATGTTTAAAATGATTTTCCAGGGTGAAGCCATGCTTGGCTCTTCCCTCCCAGGGGTTTCCAGAGGAGGTAGATGAGGAAACCCCTCCATCTGTGACCCTTGATACCATTGTGGTACCTGTTGCCCATTGAGAGTGCTTTGGGCCCTGGAGCTGTGATTTCATGCAGATGATCACAGCTGCCTAGGTGTTCATTTGAGCTAGATTTTACTGATAAAAGTGTAGAGGGACACCTAGGAAATGAGGAAAGGGGCACAGTAGTGAGATTTTATGTTTATAATGGAATAGCATTGGACTGAGGCCTGAGCCCTCAGTCTGATTCCAGGCTCTGCCAGTAACTAGCTGTCACCTTACAAGAGTCTGTCTCTCAGCCTCCACGAGCACTTATCGTTTGAGAAATATTAGTTGATTTGATTATCTCTAAGTTTCTATAACTTGCCCCAAGCTATCATTTAAGGACAAAATGTTTAGTGCCTCACTCCACCATGGTTCTTACCCTTTTCACCTCTGTGACCTACCCATTTTACTGTTTCTCATTACCCAGCCCTACGGCTCTTCCACGTAATAAGGAGTGACATGTTCTCTTTTACATCTGTTCATGCCAGTGAGCAGAGTCGGCTCACTTCTTAGTCATTTTCTTTCTCCTTCTCTGTGCTCTTTCTGTTGCTTTTCAGTCTTTCATCCCAAACGAGGGCCTCACAAAAGCAGGTTTGCCTCTCTGATCTATCACTTTAATTGACATATTCAATCAATTAACAAGTTTTTATTTGACACCTATAATGAATAAAGCACAGCTCAGCATTGTTAAAAAGATAAAGTAGATTTAAGACATGTTCTCAACCTTCCAGGAGATCAAGACCTCTGAGGCTGCAAATCCTAGTTGCCATTTGGTCTACCACTGACATCCATGTAACCAACACCGATAACGACCCCTCTGTGCCAAAACGTTCTCTTCTCTGGGCTGCTGCATCGCCACACCTTGTTTTCCTCCTTCCTCTTTCACCTCTCCCTGGCTTCCTTTCACTGGATCCTCTCTTGGGTCCATTCACTGAATTTGGTCCTGAGGGGCTACATCCTAGGCCCTCTTCTGCTCTGTCCCTTTTTCATTCCCTGGATCATTTCAACCATTCCCCTGACTTCAGTTACCATCTATCTACATGCTGATAATTCCCCCAAACCTATATCTTTATTCAGATATATTAATGTGTCTGGAGCAACACACGTGATCACATTAAAATACTTGTAATGAAACATGAAATACATAAAAACTGTAACTACCCTCTCATAGGTTCCAGTCAGATTTTGCTGCCAAGTTAGTTTCAGGGCCACCTTATGAAAAAGCCTTCATTTTTCAGGTCTTTATGGACTTCGGAATTGCAGAGAAGATTATGGAGGGGTGGACTTTGTCAGCCCAGAAAGGGAAAAAGGATAAAGAAAAGAAAACTTCAGCATTTTTCTTTCTGCAGAATAACGAATATCCACAAGACTTGAGGTCTCTACTGCTAGAATGAGGAGTGACCAAACTCTTGTAAACAGTTTTTCTTGTTGAAAAAAAGAATAATGTAATAAAGTTCTACCACTGGCTCCCCACTATAATAGTGGCAATATCAGATTCAGGCATCTCATTCTACCTAGACTTTCTCACTTAGCTGAAATGCTTGGGGTTTCTGTAACACATAGTCTCTATACTTCCTGAATATACACACAAACATTCATGTTTATGACTTTAATTCTTGGGTATTTAACTAGACAGACATACAACAATGAACAAAGTAAACTCCTCAGCTCCTTTCAATGAGGACTAGTTTCATACCCTAGCATAACACTTCTTGTGAATTGACCATACAGCAAAATTAGTAACAGAGCCAGAGAATGTTCAAGGGTTTGGAGGTAGGGGGACAGCGCAGCATGAAGAGGCTGGACAAAATGTTGTTTTAATATTTTCAGTGAGATAGAGAAAAAAAATCATGCAAATATCTCTACTCCCTCCTCCACACCCTTTTGTTTTATAAAGTCTTTCTTTGTGTCCAAATCTCAGTTTTGGATTAGACCCTTGTTGACTATGTGTGTTTAAGTCCTAGATAAAGACTTATTTGTTTGACCTGTCATATCCATAATTGCTTTAACTGCTCGTTTTGATTTCCTATTGTGTAGAGGGTGCTAGGAAGCTTGGCAGGAAGCACACTATGGAAATGTGGAACTAAACAGCTTAATGTGTGTAGTTTGGGAAGTTCGGCAGATGCCAGGGCTTAGCAGGCTCCCAGCTTGTTCAAGACTAATCCTGGACTTAGCAGGCTCCCAGCTTGTTCAAGACTAATCCACAGGATTTTTCATTCTTACGGGCATCATGCCCCTTAAGTCTGAGGGCTTGGGTCCCACCCAAACTCAGTCCACACAGTGCTCTCTTAGTTGTCCCACTCCTAAAAACCAGGAGAGTAGCTGACACTTGGAGGTGCTCCTTTCAATTCTTCCTAAGGAAGTAGAAGGGTAGTGAGATTATTGGGTTCCAGAGATAGTGCTGGTCAAGGCTGACGTGGTTTTTTTTGGACATGAGTGGGGACTCCAAGTTGGTTTCTAGGAGACCTGAATTGACCTAGGGATTGCCCATGCAATATCCATCCCACCTATGGTGGATGACATGTCATGCTACCCAAATCCCCCTCTGAGAATGAAGCACTCATTGCACACCTACTGGGAATGTTGACAGCAGCAACTGTCAGCTGAGTCCGTCTTTGAGATTTCTCCGCTGAAAAGAGCCCCTTGCCAATGTTCATGCTCCCTTCCCAAGAACAGCCCACATCTAATGCCTGATTGATGCAAGAGGAAAAAGGCTCAGCATTCACACCAATTTAGGACAACTCTGAGCCATCTTAGCACCAGAGCTCCTGAAAGATCAGCTAAGGCCTTTATTGTGATTGCACTGCAGTTCAAATTCTCTGTCCATTCCTGCTTATTTCACTTCCCCTGGGTGTTAATGTTGAGTATACTCCCCAGTAAAATGCCTACATGTAAACCTCTGTCTCAGGGCTGGGGAAACCCTACCTGCAACACTCCCTTTGTTCTGGTTGGCACTGCACTGACTGTGTTTGGGGTTCATTCCTTCTTCATGTGATGACTCAGGAGCAAACCATAATTGGCCTTGGCTAGTCAGGTGGTCCCATTTATTTAGCCAGTGATTGGTTTAGGAAGTAAGGTCATGTGACTCCATCCCAGCCAATGAGATGGGAAGGGAAATGTGGTAGGGAACTGTAGGAAAGTTTTCCTGGATCATAAAAAGAAATGAGGGAAAAAAAGAGTTCTTTTTCTGTTGATGTTGGCCCTGAATGAGATGCCTAAAATAGCTGTAGAAAGAAACAGAGGTAGGAAGAAGATGGAACGAAGAGAACAGCAGAGAAATCAAACTGAAGCAGAGCCCAACCCATCTATGATCTTTTTTCTTTTTTTTAAGATTTTTATTGGGGAATTGGAACAGTGCTGGGGAATTGGGGGAAGGGGAACAGACAAGTTGCTATCGTTTTGTTCTTTAGTCTAGTTGTGGAGGACGTTGCTTCACTGGCCCAAGTTGGCACCATCATTGCGCTCTTCCTGGGAGAGGCAGATCAGTCGCCGACTTCTGGACGGCCGCTCACTGCGGCTGCTGGCCACTCATGCTGGCTGCTGGCCGCTTATG
>NW_017731352.1:3849377-3887396 GCF_001890085.2 Hipposideros armiger
CTGCTGGCTACACATGGTAGCCCATGGCAACCCACTGCCACAGGGGCTGCAGCCTATGCCGTCGCCAGCGACTCACGGCAGCCCAGCTCCAGGTTGAGCTGTTGTTCAGCATCTTAGCTGTAGAGGAGAGTGTCACTGGCCCTTATATGTGGGATCCGAACCGGGGCCCTCTGGCGTCCCAAGCCAGTTCTTAACCAATGCACCATTCGGCCAGCCCCCACCTATGATCTTTTTATCATCTACAATATGTTCCCTTTGAAGGGAACAGAAGGGATTTGTCACATAAGTTTTTAACGATGGAGTTAGGTCTACAGTCTGATTTTTGTTCCATTTCTCACTACCCATTTCATTTTCCCATCCTTTGGGGTTTCTGTGCTTTGGGAGACATTTGATTGTTAGAATTCTTTCTTCTTGAAAGTTTCCTGGTGACCCAAACCCTCTCTCTCTCTTTTTTTTCCCCCGACTTTTGATGATGATTAATTTGACTTTGGTTGATCAATTAAGCTCTGCTTTCGTTTTCTGTGGCATTACCGGCATGAAGTTTATAGAGTTAACATTATGCAATAATGTGTATACGCAGCTGGGGGTGGAGGAAGCGTGACTCCTAAAGGATGCTGACTCTGGAAAACCATGTCCTGGGATGGCTTTAAATGAGAAAAGGAGGAAATGGTCATGAAAAGGCTTTCAAACTGTAGAGGAACAAGGGCTTGAACCTAATGTTTGGCCCAGAATAGGATATTCATTTTTAGAAAAACACATCCTCTCCTATCTGTTTTGAAAAGTTGGTTCATAGCTGCCCCAGAATTTGGTGCTGGAAAAATTGCCTGGCATGGTAGTGGGACTGATAGCAGGGATCCTGCTTTTTTCTTCCACCTGCCAATATTCCCCTCTGTCTAAAAATTGTTCCTTTGTGAGTTTTTTTAATTTATAAAAAATAAAATGCACAAATCCAAAGTCTACAGTGTGATAAGTTTTGACATTGTTATGCTCTCATGTAGCTATTGTTCTAGTCAACAGATGGAACATTTCTCTCATCTCAGAAAGCTCCCTCATGCCTCTTTCCAGTTAATTCTCTCCTTATCCTCAAGGCAACTAATGTTCTGATATTTATCACCAAAGACTAGTTTTTACCTGTTCTTAAACTTTGTGTATATTCTTTTGTGTATGACTTCTTTCACTTAACATGTTTTGAGATTCATCCATGTTGTTATGTGTATCTTGCTTTCCTTTGGAAGCTATCATGGGATCCATTGCTCTCTGATTTCTCTGACTGTCATGTTTAATGAGGAGGCCCTGCTCCTCCTGGTGATGGTTTTGCTGTGAGGCAACTTGCCAAGTAAGTGTCCTAAGTCACTGGGTCCTAAAGACCAAGCAGGTGGTTCCCCCCAGGTACAGTCAATTGATATTTCTGTTTTACATGGTAATGATGATTATGATATCTGAACTCTTTGAAATTAAGATAGAATAGCAATTCCTCCCATGGGCTCCCAGGACAAATGCTAATAATCCCCAGGATTCCATGCCAAGATACCACCTGTACTTCATCCTAGTGAGGACTTTGTCCCACTGCCAAGGCCAAAAGAGAAACAAACATTTATTAAGCACTAAGTATCTCCAGACACTTGGTCATAAATGACCTCATTTCACCTTCTTAGGAACTCTTTGAGATAGAAGGTACTATACCCATGAGGACTTGTTCCCAGAATGGGATTTGAACTTGGGTTTGTAGACTTCCATACCATGATTTTTCATCAGCAGCAGCCAAGACTTAGGCCCTTATGTCTGTCTACCTGAGATGGTGCATGCATATCTCCAGGCAACCATTAGACCTCACCATCAAAACCATGACTGGATTCCTGCAGGGCTAGAGAAGACTCAGACCTAGAGAGGATTCAGAGCTAGAGTTACTTCCTTCCTCAATAAGAGCCAAATAGAGTTGGCAGATAAATCTTCATTTTTCAGAAATGTTCTGTTCTCCTTAGTCAGACAGTTTTGACCTTTGGTAAAGGCCAGCAGATCTTTGTTATGCCCCTTGGAAATCACTGTCTTGTAACAGTTGTGTTTACAACTAAGATGGTTTCCAGACCCAGGGAAGCTTTGCAAAGGATGATGCCAGCGAAGAGGCATTAAGCTCTCTAATAGGCTTATGCCCTGATAATCATATTAATGGCACTGTCTCATGCTTGATGCTGTAATTATGGGCCTCTCCTCCTGAATGTGATTTCGCAGTTTGATAATAATTATGAGTATGATTTTGTATTTCTTCTTAATGAAAGTTCCATTCCCAAAACAATATGATGGCCCTAATAGAGATGGCTATTCATGCCCCTTCAAATTGCTGGCCTTGTATGCCAACCACAGCATGTTGTATGCAGGCTGGACTTTAATAACTTGGGAATTCTGAGTTCTTCCAGCATCAGGATTCGGTGGGATATAGAGCAAATCCCCTGGGAACCATGACATCTGTTTCTAGTATCATCATCTGATAATAAGGCTTTATGTTTTTCTGCTATTGGCAAAGTCAAAATAATCTTGAGGGAAAGAGTTGGCTTTAGTTAATTTTTAACCTGTAACTTAATTGTCCAACATTCAAGATATTATCTCTAGTATCAGGTGTTTTGTCTGCAGAAAGCTACTTTGGGGCCCTTCTTTTTGTCGTTTGCAAGTTTCAAGAAATTTAGACTGGAATTCTAAGAATTCCGGGGCCAAGGTACCACACTTTCCATAAGTAATTAATATTTTAGCCATTGATAGAGGTGGCTGCTGTTTTCATGGCCACACCCGGGACTGATGAACAGACTAGTAAAACACTGCTAGCCTTCTGGAACAACGTAAGTCCATGGCATATATGAAATTTGGGGATATGTGCTGCTGGTGCTACCCATGTGCACTTGGTTCTGTGGCATGCTGGGAACTTTTCCAGGCCTATGGTGAAGGGAGGAGGGAGGCTGGACAGGGCTGGAGGCACCAACCAAGCTATGGGCCTAGCCACTGAGGAAAAATGCCTTCATTCTGAAACATGTCCAAAGGGCTGCAGGAGTTGGCTCTGACACAACCAAGGAGGTAGAACCCAGCTCTGAACCTCAGGCCTTGGGCTCTGGTATGACAGCTCCGTGGAACCTGGATTTGAATGGTGGGTTGGTGGGTGCTCCTGGCAAAGGAGGCAGGTATGGGAGCTGGCTCTGTGGACACGCAGGGGCCTTAGGCTGCCAGGTGCAGTGAGGCAAACAGCAGAAGGAGGAACATCCAGGACTGCTTGCTCAAAAGCCTGCAGGCTGGTCGGGCAAAAATACCAGGTGTGTGCTGGCACCGGAGAAGGCACAGGAAACTTGCTAAAGATCAACCTCTGCTTCTTCACTAGGAAAAGAGGTAACAAAGAAAGACCCAAGCATGAGAGATGCAGGGCAACTCACGCAGGATTCATTCTGCAGTGCAGGCTGCCCAACCACTTGTGGGGAAGGGGGGATTGAGAGGGGGCAGGGCTACAGGAGTCACAACAGGCTGGGAAGCAGGGGTGCCAAGAGAAAAATCTGTGACCTAGAAACCTTTTGTAGACCCATGTCAGACTGCCAGATCAACAGTCTTTGTAGCCACAAAAGAATGGGCGTATTTTCAAATATTTTGCTTAGGATAAGTGAGCAGTCTGGGCACCTTCCATCCCTTCTCCAGGAAGCCTCCCAGACTTTTCCAACTCTGGCTAATTGTTCCCTTTTCTGATCTCAGAGCTCTTAGTTTCTGCACCTTACAATTTAGCACTTAATCAGACACAGCTGTGCATTCCTCTCTAATTTTTTCGGGTGTGTTTGTCCTGTCTCTGGGGCAAGATTACAGCTTTGTCTGAAGCAGGGACTCTGAATTTGGGGGGGAGGGCTCCTGGGAGAGATGAGGTGTATGTGTCATATTCCTCTAGTGCTTCACAGTTTAGGAAGTGCTTTTACTTATCTCCTCTGCTCCTTGTAATTGCCCTGAGAGGTGTGTGTGTTTTAGCATACCCATTTTACTGACAATGAAACAGACAGGAGAGGTCAACAACCTGTCTGAGTAGGAAAGAAGGTGAGTAGCATAGTTGAGATAAGCCTGGGGATTCCTGGCTCATTTGGTGACACCAAAGTCCTCAGTGGAGAAGAAGGGGATAAGTAGGGAGGCTTCCACATGCCTTTCCCTGATGGAAATCTTGGGGAGAGGAAGGATGTGAGGAGGGTGTGGCCCTGGTTTGTGGAGCTACTGGGTCAGGCTTCATAAAGAGACACCTGGGGCAAAATCAACTGTGCCACTCATTTCTATTTCCACTGTCATTCCCTAACAGATCCTCTATCCAGCCATTGTCCCACAATGCTCTGCTCTTCTGGCACCTGACCTCTCCCTCTCTTCTCACTCCTCCCTTCCAAATCTTTTTCTATGGGCCTCTAAAACTGTAGACTTCAACAAGCAAACAGAATCTAAGGGTGGTTCATGGATCCATGCATCTCTGTCCATCCATCCATCCTTAAGGTCTGCTTAGAATGAAATTCCCACCTTTTTTGCTTTCTCTGCAACAGTAGGAGAGGAGGCTGCTCACTCTTTCACCTCTGTGTCTCCCAGGGCCCCAAGGTGGGACGAGTCCTCCCTCCCTGATCATTTCTCTTCTACCTCTTGCAAACACCCTGTTCCTTTGAGGAGGCTGCCACTTAACCATATTCCCTCTCCCTTTCCTGGTGGTTCCCATCTTCTCACCTCCTAGTCACTTCCTCTTCCTTACTCTCTTATGACTTTAGTTCCCAGCTCTGTGGCCAACATACCATGACACCACATCCTGCTCACATCCTGGATAGCTTCACTCTCCACACAGATGACCCATCCAGTGCCTTGCCTCTCAACCCCTTGAACTCATATTCTTCAATGACTTTCTCCTCTACCCTTCCCCATCACATCCTGGCTTTGCCATGGCCCTAAACTTCTCCACCTCCTGAACCACCAACTTAAGTATCCAGATCTCTGACCTAACTCCCTGTTCTTTCAGTGTGACTGTGCCTTGACCCTGCTGATCCCTCCAGTCCATTGGTTTCTGTCCTTTTTTTTCTCTAATCGTGCATCATGTCAATCTCACTTTTGCCAAGGTTCCCAGTTTTCTCCTCTGCCCTAACAATTCCCTCATCAGAGCCTGCACCAGAGCAGACAGCTGAGCTCTGCTGAAGGAAATCTCATAGGGGGACCAAAAGGCACCTTACAAGTTCAAGTCACCAACATCAAATGGGTTGCCACGTTGCCTTGCCATCTGGCATGTTCGCTGGTCATCTCAACCTTCCTATCTTCTGCAGTGACTGTTTCAAACTTCCATTCTCCTCAAATCTCTCATTTCTCCTTGCCCCACCCCCAGTCTCTTGTATGTCACAGAGTAATAATAAAAAGTCATCAGGTAGAAGGATTAAACATTCCACACAAAACCTGCCTGGCTCAGTCCTCCTCCAACCTCCTCCCTGCTATTATAATAGAGGGGGTAGTCCTCCTGAATGAGGTTAATCTTTCCACTCATACTCTGGTTCCATTTTTTCCCCATGGTCTTGGAACCTTTATTATCCATTGTCCTTTTTCTGCGGTACCTTCATCTTTCTCTTCTCTATAGGAGCCTTCCCATCTGCATTTAAACACACTCAAGTCATTCTAGCCTAAAAAAATAAAATTATATAACTAAAATAAACCCACAGCTGACATAACATTCCTCTCCAGCTATTTCTCTCTCTGGCCCTCCACAGTCAAACCTCTTAGGAATTGCTTGCACTCAGTACCTTTCTTCATTTCTGCATTTCTCGCTCATTCCTTAATGCTCTCCAGTCTATCTCCCATTTCTTCACTCTACCAGTCACTACTCTGTAAAAATCTCAGTGACACCAAGGTCACTCAATCCAGTGGAGGTTATTCAGTCATTTCCCTTGTGTCTCTCAGCCATTTTGAATGTTGTTTACTATTCCTCCTTCTTATAACATGTTCTTTCCCTGGGATCTGTGACCCAACCTTCCCAAGCTCCTCGTTCTCTTCCCGCCTCTCTGGCTACCCCTCCACCCTTTAGACAAAGGCTCCTCAAGGTTCAGTCCTAGGCCCCCTTCTGGTGGAACTCTATACTCTCCTAGGAGACCACCTGGTTTAATAACCACCTCTATCTACACCAGCCATTCCAGCCCCAGCCTCTCCTAAAAGCACTAAACCCTACAACCAACCACCTAGTGAACATTTCCACTTGGACATCTCACAGGCACCTCAAACTCACTTGACCAAATGTAAATCTTGGGAAGGTTTTCTCAACCCTCCTCCCTGAGGGTTCCCCAATTCAGAAAATTGCACCACCATCCATTTGTTTGGGGAAGCAGAAACCTGGGAGTTTTCCTTGATTCTACCCTATCTAAGCAGTGACCAAGTCGTGTTGGTGTCTACTTCTCTCCATTTGCTCTATTGCTTAAACAACCCCTTTCACTTATAGCAGCAGCCTCCTAACTGTCCCTTCACCCTGCTCCCCACCCTTCTTATTCCTTCTTCACATTGCAGTCAGAGTGATCTTACTGAAGATGATATTCTAGATCCTGCATGATCTAGCCCCTGCCTCTCTCTCCAACTTCCCCCTCAACCACATCTCCCTTTGTAAGCCTGAACCAGCCAGGAACTCTGTTCCACTTTCCTCTTTGCCTAAATAATCCTGCTCACCCTTCAGAGCTCATCTCAAATGTCACCTCTTCTTGGACTCCCCACACAAATGATCCTGCCATCTTGTACTCCCTTTGGCTCATATCACAATTGTAACTATATGATTGATAGTGCATTTAATTGTTAAGTCCCTTCTCTCTCCAGCTAGACTGTGAGCTCCAAGAGGGAAGAGTGTGCCTGCCATGTCCACCACTCTAATGCTTAGCCCTGTGCTGTGCACCTAGAAGGTGGTCAACAAATATTTGTTAAATATATGAAGAATACATCTTTATCTAATGATGATGGACCCAGGCCCTTACCCAAGGGTAGAGACTATAGCCAAATGGGTGTGGAATTTAGCCCTCCAAGATAGCGTAACTATTACAGTACACTCCCAGCTGCATTAATTAATAGCATGGGAGAGAATGCACATATATATTTTTTTAATTTTAGGGCCTGGGCATCTTTTGGCAGTGGCAAAGGACACAAGCTTAATTTCCTTGTTGGTTTCCAGCTGACACCGTAGCAGTTTCTTGACTAAAAACTCCTTGTCTCGCAGTCTCTGAAAGCATGTCTGTGGCTATTGGGAGTGCATTTAAAGGGAAGACACATATGCATAGAAACAATATACCAATCTGATGATGGCATAAAAAATCCTGATGTCAATCTTGACCCATCACAGCAATTAAAGAACAGCGGCATAAAGATATCTTTAGTTAAATTAAGGAACACAGGGACTCAGGATTAATCATTTTGACACAAAATGAAAGACATTGATTTCATTTGTTTATTTATACTTTCTGTGGAGTTCTTAAAGATTTTCTAATTTCTACACTTTTTTAAAAATGTTTTATTAGCCTTCTAAATTATGAAGGTTAATATAACTGGAAAAGTACAAAATTCAAAGTCTGTAGGGTATAAAATTAATCTCCCTTCCTTCTGACACCCCTATCCCACACCTGGGGTAACCGTGGTTAACAGACGGTGCGCATCCTTCCAGATGTTTTTCTATGAATATACAAAGATTTAACTTGTTTCTTGGATTTTACATCACAGTCTTAGGAGAATCATGTGATCAACAAAAAAAAGCAAAAAGGTGTCAAGTCTGCAAATCAAAACTTCCCCAGATCTGATTGCGTTCCCTTTTCTAGTAGACCGGACCGCACCTACATGGCCCCGGTGCATCTAGCAGCAACGTGCTCTTCTTTCGTGATGGGTTTAAGACTAAGGCCCGACAGACAGTGGGCTGGGCTCATAGGTGCCTGAAATTCCGAAAGTAGTAATTCCTTCCCTTTTGGCTAATTCTGCCTCAGAAAGCCTTCTGGAAAATGCAAATAATTGAGGGTGGAGTGTCCTTAATTCCTCAGTCCGATTATCTGAAAGGGGAACCCTGTTTTTTTTCCCCGGAGAGATAAGGGCCAAGGGAGAGGCGTGCTTTCAGGGGCGCCTCGGGCCAGTCTTGCCTCCCCGCGGGGCACACCCGTGACAAGTTGGCTGCGCTGGGCCTTTCAAACCAGGGCAACCTCTCCGTCCGGTTGCTCCAGGCTTACCTGGGGCCCCCAAAGTTGTGTCAAAGCGGCTCGGACTCACCTTAGAATGCAATGCTCAGGTGAGTCGGCGGGGGCGCTGGGCTAGGGGCTAGCGTCTGTGGTCTCCAGAATTTTGGCTGGCGCCAAGTCCCTATCCGATGGTGTGTGTGTCAGACTGAGTTAAGCCATTTAGGATGCACCTAGGTATCCACCCTACCCCTTGGTTTCGAGACCCAGGGTCTGGGCACCCTGCATTTCCAGCTTTCCCAGACACCCGTGGAACCTCGAGGAAACCCTCTGCAAGAGGAACCGAAGAACTAAAAGTTTACCCTCACCCTGTCCTGGGCGGCTTCATAAATCTGAAGATCGGGTGGCAGTGGCAAATAGGGCGCCACCCTAGGTCTTGGGCTTTAGGGCATCATTGGGGCACCTAAGAGGTGGCGGAAGGTACTGGGTGGGCAGACAGCATTGGTCAAGTCCCGCTTTGGCGCTGGTTCCCCCACCTTCCCTGGTGGAATCTCGGGTTTTGCCAGGGCGCACCCGCCCACGCACTTGGGAGGCGGCCAGGGTCAGTCTAGGCCCTGTCACAAACTCGCTTCAGCCAGAAAAGGTCATTAGAGTCCTCACCAGGCCATGTCCTTAGTCCCCCAACATCAGACAATACTACTCGAGGTGCGACCTGCAGCTGGAGTGATTTCGGTTAGATCAGAGATGGAACATAGTTCTTTTGAACTTCGAGCTGCCCTGTGTTTCCGAAGGGTCTATGTCTTGGGGTCCCTTCCCCCCAGTTTTCCAGACGTGTTGCTTTCCAGATGTGGGCCTGGGGGCTGGGAGGGTCCCCGGAAGCCAGAAGAAGTGAGAGCCTGGGCGGGGTCCTGGGCGCCGGCTGACTGACAGGCGAGAAAAGAGCCTTCCCAAACTTGGGGCGCGGAGCCCGGCTGGGCGGTGACGCGAGGGGCGGGGCCGGGCCCGATTGGCTCATCTGGCGGGGGCGGGGGCGGAGCCGAGCCGGGCTCTCGGGAGGCGGCGGTGTCGCTGGGAGCTGGAGATCCGAGTGAGGCGCAGCGACAGCGGTGGCAACAAGTGCGGGACTGAGCCGACACGGAGCCGCTCCCGCCGTGGACACCGCCGGGCCGCCAGTCGCGGGCGCAACGCATGGAGCGTGAGCGGCGGCGGTCGCCGGGCTGAGCCGCGCGGAGCGGCCGGGACGTGGATGCGGCCGCGATATCCCGCCCCCGCCCCGCCGAGCAGGAGCTGCTCCCGGACAAGGTAGGGCCGGCGGCGGGTGTGCTTCCCTCCCCGCCTCCTCCTCCCCCACCGCTTCTCCAGGCCAGCTCTGCCCCACCCCTAATTGCTCTTGGTCCACCAACCCCCCCCGCACCGGCGTTCGTCTTCTCCCCACCCCCGGCCAACCCAGTTCCTCGCCGGTTCCGGCTTCGTACCGGTGTCCCAGCGGAGGAAACCGTCTCCAGGTGGCTCCTGCCGCATTTAGCGCCCCCCGGCTCCCCGCCATCGTCCTTACCTTAGAGGAAAAGGAGAACGAAACGCGCCGCAGCGTATCTTTTGCCCCATTCCACACCCACCCCACCCCCGGGGCCTGAGGACATCACTCCTCTCCGCTGCACCCCAACTTCCGGGGGAGTCCGCGCCGGGGTGATGCAGGCAATTGTGAGGGGCGCGTGGGGACGGGCGTCCTCTTCTCGGTTGCGGGGGGCGTTTTGGGGAGGGGGCCGGGCCGTGCGTGATTTAGCGCTCCCACCCCCACATCCCACCTTCGCACTGCGCCGGTCTCGTGTGCCGCATGGGGAGATCAGGTGTTTGTGAGCCAAAGAGCCGCCACAGTCTCTCCCCACCCCCTACCGCCTGCCACTGCCACCTCCTTGTCCCCAAAGGCTGGTTTCTGCGAAACTTAGGGAAAACCTTTCACTTTGACCTCTAAAAAAATATTCCACGCTGCTCGCATAGAATGATTAACCAGGCTGCTTGCCCGAGACCTGGGGAGGGGGGAAGGGTCGGTGCTGCGGGGAGCGCGTCCCGCCAGCCTCTGCAAAACGCCTCACTGGAAGGGTGAGCTTGGGGGTGCTCGGTGGGCACTCCGCGGGTGCTGCGGGTGCAGGTCCTGGCTGCTGCCCCGGGACGGCAGGAGGACCCTTCTGGAAGCAATAAAATCGAGTCGCCTTAATTTCCAGGTGTTTTACACTCAGGGCGGGGAGCCCCAGAACCCATGGTCTCCCCATCAATTGAGGAGGAGCAGCTGAAAGACTCCCCACAAGCGTCACAACGTGAAAGCTCATCTTTGAAAATAATATATACATTTTAAACCTGGGTTATCGAGGAGTCTCTTCTGCTTGAAACCTGGGGGTGGTATGTCTTGGCTCCCCTACTCCTTGATGGCCTCCTGAACCAGCCCCAACTTCGTAGAACGATAGTTTAGAACAATTATACCATATTCTCCTGCCCCTCCTTTGTCGGAGCCATGCTGTAGATTTCAGATTACGAAGCCAGTTGGTGAATGTGGGCTTATTTATTCTCGTTAAGACAAAAATTTCCAGTGTAATTGTGCCTCGGGAGGTGATGGGATGGTTAACCAGGGGGTGGACTGGACTAGGACTGGGCCTAGAAAGGCGGGGCGGGGACTCTAGCTGAGCCCAATCCTAGGGTTCTCCAGCCGTCTGGTGGTTGCACCCATGCAGATCTAATAGCTGACTCCAAGGCCTGTGTGGTCACTTCTTCTCACTGTCCTGCTTCTGTTTCTTTTGAATAAAAGTTGTTAAGCCTGGTGGAATTTGGGAGAGTGTTCCAGAGCCTCTGTGCTCTTAAATCAGGTTAGATTTTAAGACCAGGGAAGTGCAGGAGCCCTATAGAGCTCTATTTGAGTAAACCTTTGCCCAGCCTTTACAAATGTCTTTATCTTTACATCTTCTGTTTGAAATTACTTTTTCCATTTCAAATACTGCCTTTTCCCTTGGGAATCTCCCTAGAGCAGGGGCTCACTGCTCTTCATTTAGTTTTTGTGCAGTTGGCATGTACATGATGAAAAGCCTAATTCTCCATAAAAGTTCTAATCCTTACTGTTCACTGGTTTTGAATCTGCCAGGCACTGTTCAATGATGTGGGGCAAGTTTATCATCCCAGTCTCATTTTCCATATCTGATTTTGGGGCAGTGTCTGCTCTACCAGATCATTTTTGAGGATAAATAGGATAATGTTTGCCAAACTCTTAGCTCTGCCATCAAGTCAGTTAAAAAGTGGTGGTCGCTGTGTAATCAGCATAGAAGTTGCTCCAGACATCAACTTCCCCCTTAACAGTAACCAGTGTAGGAACCGTTTAGATTTGTCTGACTGACTGAAACCAGCCAAAGTTGGCAGATGCATAACACATTTTTCAAGTCCAAGGAATGAGGTGGTCTTTTGAGGAAAATAAACATAATATGCTTGTAAAAATTATGACTTGATTTTTTTCCTGCGTTTCTGATGGAGAGCTGAATGTATAGATGGGTTGTAGTTTTGAAAATTGCTGTTTTTAAAAACCCCACAATTTAGATTTCTCTAATTCTAAGATACTAAAGTTGCTAAAAATAGAAAAGTGAATGATAATTCACGGTTAATTTTGTTTTCACTGTCCAATTTGTTCAAATGTGTGGTTTTTTTTTTAAGAGTTACATCAGGAAATGAATGAGAATCCAAAAAATTATTCATCATTTTGCTTTACAATGATGCATGTTAGTATAAAGCTAAAATGTTCATGATAGAAATGTGTGAAGCTTTTTTGTCTGATGCAGGGATAAGAGAAAAGGTGAATCCTTTGTTTTTCAAAGAAACTCTGAAGATTCAAATTTTAGTGTTTTTTAGTAATGCTGGTTTAAAAAAACAAAACATAATTCAGTGATGCTGACCCAGGGCTGTGAAAGTGCCTGAAGCACACTGTGTTCTTATACTGGGTCAGTGCTTTTAATTCTTTCTAACTTGCTTAATAGCCACAATATTTGACTCCACTTAGTTTTGTTTTGTTTTTGACAGTTTTATTGGACAGTTTGTTGAAGACTTTAAAAATTAATAAATGCAAATAGCTACCTTTATAAACATTGAGATCCTTGTGTCTGGGATAACATTTAGTTATGTAATCTATTGCAGCACACCAGTGGTGGTGCATACATTACCAATACTGAAAATTTCTCATAAAAGGCCTTTTGTTCTTACATATGCAGATGCTCAGGGGAAACTAAAATCATTTCAGTCAATTGCCTGACATTTAATGTTAAAACATGAATTAAACTAGACTGACAATTTGAAAGTTGGGTTTCCTGGCTTGCATAATTGAAAGCACCCAGTAAAGCAGTTTCCCCCTGACCCCCCTCCCAAGGTGGGATAACTATTAACTAGGTGCTTGCCAAATATGTCTCCACATGGTAGGATGAATAAATTCCTCTCTCTGGAGATGCAATTACCCTTTGAATAAAAGGTGTGTGTATTCAGGGAATAAGGCTTTGAGAAAATTGATGTAATGATTTCATCATCACAGGCTGGTGATGAGGCTTTGGTAGTCTGAACAAAGCTTGGGTGGGAAGAACTTGTTACTTGATGGAGAATTGATTAGGGCATGTGTGGCACAATTACTTTGTTGTTGGAAAAAGTTACTTGTATTATATATGATTTTTCTATTTGTTAGAACTCTGAGTTGAGATTTAGCACTTACTGTGTTGTCCCTCCTGTGAGATTTATGCTCTTTGCCCATCAGCTTTGTCTTTTTGCCTTGTCCTAATTTTTGTAACCAAACTCAAACTTTTGAGAGTTAGCGTTGTTGATACAGTTATAACATGTCTTGAAATATTTGGTGTAATTTTAGCTTTAGGTTATTTCCCTAGATAACGCTAAGAAATTTGTTACAAATTATTGCATCTATGAACATTCCCTTAGAGCAGGGTTTTAAATAGTTTTTATTCTGATGTGACTGCAGAAGGGAAATTCCCAGTAGCCAGGAAATTGATACTTTCGACTACATTTAAAAATAGGTTTACTGTTCTGATTTCTTCACTCTGGTGTGGTTAGGATGTATGTTGCTTACCATAATGTTTTTAAAAACTGATTATCCAAGAGAATCAATTCTAGATTGTGGCCATGCCCTGTCAGAGTGGCTGTGTGGTGATTTAGTGGTTAAGAGCGTGAACTTGGCGTCATCCAGATGAGGATTTTTTTTCTTTTTTAACTTGAGGCATAGCATACAGTAAAGTGTGGAATGTGCACTAATATTAACTGTGTGGCTCATGAATGTGTGTCCATTCATGAAACAAAGAAGCGAACGTTTTCTGTGCCCCTTTCCAGTCACTATTCGAATACTCCAGAAGCAATCGTTAGATTCTAACTTATATCATCTTAGATGTGACTCGTATTACCATAGATTGGTTTTTTCTGTTCTTGAACTTCACATAAATGTAATTACAGAACCATACAGTGTATAGTCTTATGTGAGAGAAACCTGAATTTGAATTTCAGCTTGTCACTTACTGTATGGTTACTGTGTGACTAAGTTACTTAACCTCTCTCAGCCTCGTTTTCTCATTTGTGAAATGGGGGAGATAAAGCCCTATCTCAGATTTGCTAAGAAAATTAATGTGATGAAATCTCTAAAACACTTACCACTGTGCCTGACATGCAGTTTCTTTGTCCCCCTTTTATTTCTTTAAAAAGGTGATAGCTAAAGCAACTGTATACTGTGATTTGATATGCTATTTCATTACAAAGCTACATAGATCTTTTATTGAAACTTAGTGGCCAAGCCTTGATTCAACACTTTGATGTAGCATTTAGCTTAAATAAGACATATTATTTGTTGATAGTTGATCCCCTATTATTTTTAGTTGACATTTCCTCTGTAAGTCATGAAATTACAGTCATTGAAATGTCCCATTTAGAACTCATAGGCCACCTGTGTGATATGAGCTAGTTTGCTGAGGGTGCAGTGATGACAGCTCATTTACACTATCATAAGGCTCATGGAAGAGTTTAGTTTTGATAAGAGGCAGCATCAGTAAGTACCCTGGATGCCCAGAGCAGCCTTTTACTGCTGTATGTTTTGTGAATATTTCAGAAGTGAAAGCACAGGGCCAATTATTAATGGCATGCTTCAAACAAGTCATTTAAAATGTTTTCAACTTTTATAATCTTACTCTATAAGTGGTATTATGTATTCAGTGGTCCTGTGTCTGCAGTGTTTTGGTGGTTTTATTAGATTCTTTTTTGGGGAGCCATTCTTTAATTGTATAGCTTGATTGGTAATTTGGCATTCTTTCTAAAAGACTTTTTCCTTATGATGTTTATTTAGGGGAAAAAAAATCAACATAGAGTAAAGTAAAATAAAATTAATTTCACCACCTCTTAACACTGTAACTACTGTTGACTTGGTTTGGATCCCTCTAGGTGCTTTTCTCTGCATCTGTATACTTCCAGAATGGGCTTGAAACACACACACACACACACACACACACACACACACACACACACACACACACACACACACACACACACACACTGTCAGTACTTTAGGCAAATGTAAAACAGATTATGTGGACCTGCCTAGAGATACCTGGCAGAGAGGGGAGGAGGCTTTGAAGGCCTAGATTCAAGTCCATCTCAACTCTGGCCCCTGCTTGTGGCTAACATTGTGAGGAGTGCTGGGCATGCAGTCCCCAGAGGCTCCATCAGAGGGGCCCTGACCTCCAGATTACAGTAGCCCAGAAGGAAAACCTGTCCTTGAAAGCCCCCCTCCCCTGCCCACACACCATAAGACCTCAACATGATGTCTAATGTGAATGGGCAATTTGTTCACTTAGCCAGCATGCATTGATTGGGCACTTAGTATATGCTGAGCACTGTGCTTGGCCCCATGTGTATTCCTAGATGGGTCGGACACAGTTTCTGCCCTCAAGGAGTTAGCAGCCTGGTGGAAACTCTAACCAGGAACTGATGAAACAGGTGTAAGCAGAGTGCATTGTTGGGGACAGCCAAGAAAGGCTTCCTGAGGAAGTGGTGTTTGGGCTTAGCCTTCATAGGTGAATAAATAACTTTTCAGGGGCAGAAAACGAGGGCGGGGCAGTCAGGGGATGGTCGGCTTGTGGCAATGTGCCCAGGGAAACAGCAGGTAATCCCATGGGTTTGGAGGGCACGGTGCTTAGGAAGGCATAATAGGACACAGTGCACCATTGATGACCATGCAAAGAAGTGGTACTTGATAGCTGTGGAGGTCATGGGGAGCCCTGGAAAGTTCTGTGGAGAGGATTTGGTGACATGTCCCTGTCAGGAAGATGAGCTTGACCAGGGAGGTGGATAAGAAGCAGGTTTGATCATGGGGTCTGGGGTCTGGCCTCCTGATGGGGCTCCCTGCGTGCTGTTTGGCCCGCAACTGTATATTCTCAGAAAGAAGCTGGAGGAATCTCTAAAAACTAAAATTACTTTACACACTTCTCTACTCAGAATCCTCCAGTGGCTCCTCATCTCCATCAGACTAAAGCCAAAGTTTTACGAGGCCCTTGGCTCAATTCACTGCAGCCACACTGGCCTTGTAGCGAGCCCGCCTTTGGCCTTTGCGCTGGCTGTTCCTTCTTTCTGGAATTGTCCGGTACCCTTCTGCCCACCTCCTTTATGAGAAGAGAAGCTTTCTGTCTTTATCCCCATCCCCTGTACTCTATTTCTCATCTAACACGTAAACTTAATCAGCCATATGAAAATTGACCACAAAATTGTATCCTTCGTTGTCTGTTTTAAACACTGCTCTGTTTAAGTAGGTATTTGATAATTGTTGAATTAAGTCACTTCATCAGCCTTACTGGGGAGAAAAACTGAGGGCTCATACTGGGCCAGGGATAATACATGGGTGTGTGTGTGTGTGTGTGTGTGTGATGTATTTGAAAGGGAGTGAGGCATAGAGACTTTCATGGTGAGGGGGATGAGATTGGGAAACCAATTTGGGGACGTGTGGAGGAGGCGAGGTACAGTTACAGGTAGATTGGGGTGTACTTAATATTCAGGACATTGGAGGTTATAATGATGTCTAAAGGGGTTCAGGGGACAGGAGTGGGGAAAGGGAAGACTGAGAAATAGGCTTGAGCCCAGAGCTGTGGAGATCATTCATTTTAGGGAATGGGGCCAGGAGCAAAGTCGGCCAAGATGCCAGAGAACCAGGAAGAGATCAGGGTTAGGGGGTGGTCTTGAACTTGGGGTGGGGGTAGAGGTGGTGAGTAGCCCTGTTAGGTGCCCTGGGAAGACAGGAGAGGCCCTGTGAGGGTTGTGAAGATTGTAGAGGGTGAAGGGGATTGGGAAGGTCATGGCATGACAAAGGGGCGTGACCTTTTCAGGAAGTTGGCAGGGAAGGCAAAGAGGAGCTTAGGGACTCTGGAGCCACTGGAGAGGGAGAGCTTTGAGGTGGAGGAGAAAGTGGAGATCGCCACCGATACAGTACCCCAGGGGAGCAGCAAGGGCTGTCATGGGACTGTGACTTATGAAAAGGGGTGATTGGTCCATGCAGAGAACTTGAGGTAGATTTAGGTCCCAGAGCTGACATCAGATAGCTTTTGTAACCGTGGAAACCACTTAGCTTCCCTTCACCCTACCCCTCCTGCAAAATACTAGGAAAAAACTTGCACAGCCAATCTCACATATTGTTTGAATCCAATGCAGTCATGAATATGAAAGTATTAGCACTCTAGTAAGGTTGTCTCTGTGGACCCTAAACTCCCTACTATGGCTTATACTTTGTGCTTCAGAATTCTGTTGTTGTTTATTTTCTTTGAGAAGCACTTCACATCCACATGCTTCTGTGCAGTGCTTGTTTTTTGAGTCTTGATTAGGGAGTGACACAATTGTATTTAAAAAAACAAAACCCTTCAAGTCTGGCTCTAGATTGTTCAGTGGAAAGCCTGGTGATATTTTCAGAATCAAATATATTTGTCTAGCATGGAAAGGGTCAAAGTGGGTTTGTTATAAATACCATCATTTCTAAATATCTAACATTTGCAACTAATGAGATATATTTTACATGTATTATTTTATGGCTGAATTTGACTTGTTTATAAGGAACTTATGAGTATGTAGCTTTTATTATTTAAGTGAGATGCAGCCATTTAATTTTCATTCTTCCTTCACCACATAAGGAATTATTTTCTTCAAATGAACTTAAAATACCTCTTGTACGCCTATTTTTAACTGAATGTTTCTCTTGAATTTTTCCCTCAAGGTTCTGATGGATCCTCTTTTTAAAAAATCTTTTTATAGTGAAAATTTTCAAACAAGTACAGACACAGAGCCTTAGGTGGCCATCCCTGGTTTCAGCGTGATGGCCTCTCTATTTTTGTCCCTACCCCACCCATGACTAGGAGGCTGTATAAGACACCACCCAGAATGAGAGGGCAGGCCCATGCTGGACTCCAGGTGTGGGAGCCATCAGGTGTAGAGATAGTAGAAGCTGTGGGAGTGATTGGACTCCCAGTGGGAAGGAGAAGTGGGCGGAGGGTGGAAACAATACAGGGATTGCTACCCCTATGATCTGTGAAGGTGACATTCACAGACATATTTAAAATTAGGTGACTTAAACTGCTTGGTAAAAGAGGCCTCATTTCTAAGCTGCTCAGTAGTGTGTTCATATATTGAGCAAACACTTTCTCTTTTATTTTGGCAACATAAATTTTCTTTGACAGGTGGCCAGAGAAAGACATGTTATTATTTCATCTCTTCTTTAAATATGACAACATAAATCTTGGTTGACGAGTCCGCACCTTTAATAGGACATTTGGATAAAAGGCCAAAATGTCACTGTTTTTGAGGATATGTATTTTAAATCCATATGATTTATTTTGATATTTTTAAAACAATTTAAAAACAATAGTCGACAAGCACCTATCAGTGACTTGTTGAAATTTAACAACATTTGAGAAAGGGAAGAGGGGCAGGAAATGCATCTGGGAGCTGGGGAACAGGGGACACCATTGTGCTGAATGGTACCCCATTCTGAGGTTGCCACTTAGCATCGCTTGTCACTAGAACAGCAGTTCTCAACCTGTGGGTTGCGACCCCTTTGGGGCTCGATCGACCCTTTCACAGGGGTCTCGTAAGACCATCGGAAAACACATATTTTCGATGGTTTTAGGAACCGAGACACCGCTCCTCTATCCGTCTCCATGCTTCAAGACAAAATTTCATTTATTTGTAATTAGAAATAAATATTTCACAATATATAATTACATATTGTTTTTGTGATTAATCACTGCTTTAATTATGTTCCATTTGTAACAATGAAAATACATCCTGCATATCAGATATTTACATTACGATTCATAACAGTAGCAAAATTACAGTTATAGAGTAGCAACGAAAATAATTTTATGGTTGGGGGGTCACCACAACGTGAGGAACTGTATTAAAGGGTCGCGGCATTCGGAAGGTTGAGACCCACTGCACTAGAAGATTATCTTCTGAGAGGAGGATGCTTCCTGACTGGAGCAGAGGCGGCTTCCCAGGGGAGCCCAACTTAATTGGATACTCAGTATGTGTAGGGAGCAGTACCTGGTGCTCAGTGTGGCTGGGGCGCTTTCACCTCACAGTCACAGCACATGTGGGGCGGGGGCCCTGGGTCCTGCCTCCCTGCCTCCCTCAGGGTTGAGGAGGATGGATCTTGGCTCACCTGGAACCATTGGGGCTGGGCAGTACTGCTGGGGTGGGGTGGGTTCTAGGTAACTAGTTCTTAGTACTTCTTTTGGAAGGCTCCCATTTGGGGGCAATCCTGAGGGCCAGGAGGGAGGATTAAATACAAGGAATGAGGGAACTGAGGAGGAGGCAGTGGGATTTGCACCTGGGCCTTCAAGGATAGCAGTAGGATTGAGAAATGGGAAAATGGGCATTTCAGGCTAGGAGAAGCCAGAGGAGCTAAGGTGTGTGGGTGGGGAAGACAGCAGTTGTTCTTAAGAGGTCCTGGTGCCCAAGATGGCTCTGGGAGGGGATTTTGAGGGTGGCATACCTGGATCTAGGGTCAGGTCTTTGTGATTGCACTTAATGAGGATAGGGACGCCTCCCTCCTCTTCACTGTGGCCATGCCATCCATGCAGTCCATGCCTGTCTTCAAGTTTGGCAACAGCTGGGATCGACTTAACAGGCTGGGAGCGGCCCATCTGAGTTCCCAGTTCCTGTCCCCTTCCTCCACTCTGTCTTAGGAACATCAGACAAGTTTTTGGAAGTAATGCACCTATCTGTAAAATGAGGACACCTCACTAACCCCTTCACAGGACCATGTATCCACTTGGTTTCTTGACATGCTTTCTGGCACGTGGACAAGCCCTCGGCTGGTGTGTCTTTTTATAAAAAGTGCTCCTGATAGATCCATCCCATTTTTTATTTCTTGTCTTTTTTCTCCTCCCCCAAGGTATTAGACCTGTTGATTGATTTTAATACATTAATTAAATCTCTGGACATGCTAATTGTGCATAAGTTTCTGTGATTTTTCATGCATGTTTTTAGAGAGTGGATCATGCAGTTATTTGAAGGCAGCTCTTCTAAGGGATGCCAGATGGACAGTAAGGAGTCCTGGAGTCTGAGGTGCTGTGCCACATGCTCCTTGGTGTCTCCTTCATTGAAACCAAGGGAAGTGCTCTTAAGAATACATGTCGCTGGAAACCTTCATCCTAACAGCCAAGAAATTGAGACTCCCAAGGCAATTTATTAAATTATGTAAAATAAACACAATGGATGTCATTGGAATTATTTTAAATATTTATTGAAGTTATAAAAGAAGGCTGATTTTAACATGCTATGTGCAGTCCCAACTTGTAGCATGTTGAAACAATGTTTTCTTGATTATTATTTTTTTTTAGAAGGAAGACAAATGTAAACTTTTATTTTGCAGGAAATTGATGGTGATACTTTTAAACTACATTTCATGGGGTCACAAATTGCCAAATACAATTTAAAAGAATTGGGAAGGACTGTGGTTGATTTAAGAGAGGTTGTAGAGTACCTGCTGGAAGTGACATAGGTGAATCTCTGTGCCAGGGAAAATGGCAAATTGAATTTGGCTGCCCAAGGGCTAAACATTAAGTGATTGATTTAACATCTAAAATTTCGACTTCTGTTTGTGATCAGTTTTCACAACCCATGGAATTAAGTGGTGGGAATGATGTAATTTTGCAAGTCAATTTTAAAACTGAGGAGAGTCAACTTTTAATTTCGTTCAATTAGTCTTTAATTGAATTTTTTAAGCATTTTACTATGTAAAATGACAGTAATCTCTTTTCCAATATCTATATGCAAATACTCTTAATTGGTTTCACCAGCTTTTCTGTATATGTGTCTGTAGACACAAGTAGCCCACAGAGCAGGTATTCCTATCTCCTCCCCTCTTCTGTATAACAAGATTGCCAAGCCATGGCTGATGGCCTACTTACTAACAAAAGCATTTATATACAAGGTCAGTTCGATAACTTGATTTATATAAATACAGACTGTTTCTAGTGCTGTACTATAATTTATGCTCATGCATTTTTATTATTTTTTTCATTTTTATTTTTAATTACCTTTTCCTCCCCTTCTGCATCCCTTGGGCCTATGTTTGTTTACAAATTTATTTAATTGTATGAGACTGTTTCCTGAGATGTTTTTAGGTGCTGTACTGTATTGAGACAACTCCAGGTAATGTTGCCTTGATGGGTGAGGCGTGAGGCATTGAGGGGAAAGCTCAGGAATTCGAAAAGGCTGATGACCTTTATGAAGAGGAGTCACCTGACTGACAACTAGACAGCCAGGGGCCAGCGAGGATGCTCTTGGGGGGGGGGGGGCTTGGAAATGTAGGGCCTGTGTGTAAAATTATTTAGCAATGACTCTTGATCAAAGAATAAAAATTTTCCTTTAGTCAGTCCTGTTCCTTTACTGCCCCTCCCTTTTATGTCCTTATCCTCTGACTTACTGGCTGATAAATTGTCTGAGTGGCAGACACCAGAGATACTCAAATGACTATAGCCCTGCCCTGCCCTTGAGGCCCACGCATCCTATGTTTCAGACTTGCTAACAGGGTGAATGTGGCTGTAAGGTTAACAGCAGGGGGAAGTAATGAAAACACACCTACCCGGTGGTGGAGGGATCAAGGAAGGTGCCACAGGAGGTGGTGTTGGGGCAATTGATTTGCCTTTTTGGTCTTTTTGTTTTTTTATGTTCATGGCCTACAATTGAAGCTGTAGACTGAGAAAAAGACTTTGTCACTAATAATAATTCTCACTGCTTGACACACCAACCTGGCTCTCCCTGTGGGTGACCTCCGGTGGCGAGGCCCTGTGCCTCCCTGTGCCTTGGTTTCCTCTTCTGTAAATGAGGTGGTTGGAATAGATGAGCTGTGAGGCACTGGTAGAGAAATTCTTGTAGCTTTCTGGCAGTGAAATTGGGATATGGTCTGTGTGTGGAATGCGTGTGCATGTTACTGAGGAAACCAACAAAAGGGTGAGATGGTTCAGTTTATGGCCTTCATGTGTTCTTCCATCACCTTATCTGACACAGGCTGGTGACTCTTCCGCTCAGAGCCATGAAAGTTGGGCTCTAGGTCACCTCTGCACTAACCTGGAGCAGGTCGTAGGACTGTCTTGAGTTCCCTTCAGTTGAGGCTGTGGTGACGCAAGGGGAAGGGAGAGGAGTGAAAAGGCAGCATTTTCTCTGTGTAAAGAGCTCTGACAAAAGGGTTTGCCCAAGATGTGGTGTATATACACAATGGAATACTATTCTGCCATCAGAAAAGAGGAAATAGTGCCATTCGTGACAACAGGGATAGATCTTGAGATTATCACGCTAAATGAAATAAGTCAGACAGAAAAAGCCGAGAACCATATGATTTCACTGATACGTGGGATATAAATCCGAAAACAGCAAAGGAAAAAGGCAAACAAATGAAGAAACAAAAGCTCAGAAGCAGACAATAGTTAAGTGGTTACAAGAAGGTAAGGGGAAAGGGGGGTGACAGATGAGGGTAAAAGGGATCAAATATATGGTGATGGAAGGAGAACTGACTCTGGGTGGTGAACACACAATGTGATACATACCGGTAGATGATATATTACATAATTGTACACCTGAAACCTATGTAACTTTACTAACCATTGTCATCCCAATAAGCTTTAATTTAAAAAAAGCGGGGGAGGGGGGTGTTTGCCGATGATGTGTTTGTGATTAGGCCAGTCTAAACCCCTGCCAGTCCCTCATTCTTGAGTGTGAATAAATACCTAACACATAGGGACCCCACCCACGTTAGGGAAGATTTCTGAATTACCAGAACCAGGACCTCTGGGCATCTTAAACCAAGTGAACAATTCCCAACCTGCGATTCTGTCTACATTACTCTTCTCATTCTGGTTAAAAAGAAAAAAAACTTCTCTACCTCCTGGTTTTCCTTACAGTTGTTTGCATTCTCTGGGTAGCCACAAATGCAGTGATTTGAGTTCCTAAATTATGTTTTTAAAGTGCGACTTTATTTGGGGACTCTTGAAATCCTCTTTGAGTGACAGTGTTGTGTGGTAAAAAGAGTATAATAGCTTACACTTGGAGCCTGGGTCCAGGGTCCCAAGTGCTGGCTCCACTGGAATTAGCTTTGTTACTTCAGGCTAATTGCTTGACATTGTTGAGCTGGTGGTGAAGATTAAATGAGAATAAGAAGGGCAAAAGGTGTGAGGAGGAGGAAAATCAGGAAGGAAGCAAATGAAAAGACAGTGTAAATGAAAACAGAGAGATGTCCTTTGTTTGTAAAGATTAAAAAGAAGGGCAGCGGCCATGGTTAGTATGGATGGCTCCATGCTCTTGGGTGTTCAGAGTGGATAAACCAGTCTGCCCTTTCTTTTTGGTGGGGGGATGGAAGGGAGGGAGGGGAAAATTAGATTATATTTTAAATGACTAAAAATTTGTGTTCTCTTTGTAATTTTTCCAAAAGAAATATAAAAACCATAGAAAAAGACATACATATGAAGTTGTTCATCAGTTTGTTTGTTTGTTTGCTTTCAATTATAGGGAAAATCAGAAACAACTCATGGGTTAGTGGTTGGTAAACCAGACCAGATATCTGTATTCTGTCAGAGGTGCATTAGAGACCTGATGATAGAAGACAGACTACTCAGATCACGCTCTTTTCTACCTGTGAACTGAATCTGCTTTACAGAAGTGAAATCTCAGTGAACATAACATAGACATCCACTTTGGAGTACTTCATTTTTCCCGTATTTCATATTCCTTTATGATTTAGTCTTTCTTTTCTTTTTTAAAATAGAGGAGCTGTGAAAGAAAACACATTTCTACAGTTTCTCCAGCATTTGTTAAATTAGACGTGGGCTCCTTCCTAGTGGAAAGGCCCTAGGCCCACCAGCGCTGACCTACTCTTCCCAGTGTGGCATCAGAACCCACCTGCTCACAAACTAGCTGTGTGGGTCTCTACCTGCAGACACCCTGTGCCCCTACCCCATCTCTTGCCTGTACTGCTTCTCCCCACATTTCTGAAATCTACCGTTTCAAGCCCTACTCGGGTCTTGCCTCATCCTCTGCCGTTGACTAACAGACTGGCATGTACGAATATTTATTGCCCATCTGCCAATTCAGTATACATAACTCATGTTTTAGACCAGCGGTTCTCAACCTTCCTAATGCCGTGACCCCTTAATACAGTTCCTCATGTTGTGGTGATCCCCCAACCATAAAATTATTTTCGTTGCTACTCTATAACTGTAATTTTGCAACTGTTATGAATCGTAATGTAAATATCTTTTTGTTTTCCCATGGTCTTAGGCGACCCCTGTGAAAGGGTCGTTGAACCCCCAAAGGGGTCGCGATCCACAGGTTGAGAACCGCTGTTTTAGATCCTTCTAACTCCAGACTCAAGTGAAAATGCTTGTGGTTGGAGATGACTTTGGGTTGGTGATATAGAGATCTACAGCATGTGCCAGTTTCTGGTTTCTGCCTCTCACTTCCAAATCCACCCTTCTTGCCTGATCTGTGAAAATGGATTGGGGCCCTTCAAGTATTTTTCCTTTGCCTTCTGTAAGTTTAAGGCTTAAGAAGATGCTGCAGGAAGAAGAGATTTTCCTCCCTGGTTCCCAGTGTATTGAGTGTGTGTGTCTCCAGGCTCCTAGAGTGCCTGCTTCTTTCCCTGCACTACTAGGTGCCTGCGGGGCACAGCCTTCTTCAGCATTTGGGTGCTCTGGGCTTGCTCCCGCTCAGGCAACAGTGGTGGAATGGGGAGCCTTCGCCCAGCCCAGGTCATTGCTTCCGCACCCCTTTCCTCAGCCCCTACACTAGTGCACATTGTTCACCCCATGGCCCTGACCCAATATTTGTCCTGAGCAGTGGCCCTAAGCTGCTCCGTCCAAGCCATACATTGATGTACTGAGCTCCTGCAAAGGGAGGCTTCTCTAGTCCAAGTTCCAGAAGCACCCTGACCCCCTGTGTGTGCATGGCTCCTTCAGCATTCCCATTCCCTCTGCACACCCACCCAGCAGTCTCGGCTCACCTGCGTCCCCAAGGTTTGTTTCCTGTAGTCCTCCTGATGGGGACACTGTGTTCCAGGCTTTGTGCCTGTATCCCAGAGGGTTGTTCCTGCTTTCCTAGTGAGTGGACCATGTCTGGCCTGTGCACTCAGGGACCTTTCTGCCCCCCATACCTACTTCAGTAAGCTCTGAATACCTCTTCCACGTTTGTCCTTTTTTAGGTACTTTTCATCTGCCGCTGGCACCCTTTAGAGGTCTAGTCCATCTTTACAGTTACTCAGTTATCATATTCTTTATACTAAACTTCCCCTGCTTAAATTAGTGGGTGGTTTTTGCCTCCTGATTGGACTCAGACTGAAATACATCCCATATAACCCAACTGAACAAAGCAGAAGGATGAACCAGAGAGAAATCTTCTTGGGATATCTCTAAGGGCTCGTTCAGAGCCAGGCAGACTACACTTGTGTGTACATAGGTCCTGGAACTTGGAATGGAAACATTTCCCAAGCCATAGCCATGTACAGGCTTTTAACTAGGGCTTCCAAAACACGGTAAGCTCCCCAGGAAGTGACTGCCTGCGTTGCAGCACATCTTTTTAAAAATGATTTCCCACCTTAGGGAAGTAGATGGCTCCAAGTTTTATGTCTGTACTGGGGACCTGCCTTCCTTTAGGCACATTCACCCTGTCTGTGGACTGTCATGGCCTTGGTGGGGGTAACAGTTGCCGGAGGTCCTCCCCTCACCAAGAAGGAGGTGTGGAGGCCCCCCCTAGTTTGGGGTAGGTGGAGGAGTGGTTGGCTTGGGTCTGCTGCAGGAGCACAGATGGAGCCTTTACCTGGAAACACTGCCGAATCCCATCTACCTGTCTTCCCGCACGCAGTTGGTGCTCAATCAAACACACCTACATGTGTGTTGCCTTTGGTGGGTCTGGGGCTGACTGGGGGAAATGAGTGACTGGGCTGTGCTTCCCACCCCAGTTTAGCTCTTCAAATCTTGCACCCATCCTCATAGTCTAATACGGACTCAACGACTTCTGAAACTCTTTATCTCCCGTAACTCTGGAAAGTTCTTCGAATTATTTCTATTGTACTTTAGTACTTTAAAAAGTGAGACAGATTTTTATAAATATATATGTATCACTTACCAACACACATATAAGTGATTTTCCAGTGTCATCTCTTTGGAGAAGGGTGTGTATATTTAATTAATCCAATTTCTACCGAACATCTCATTCTATCAATGAACTTGGCCAGATGACCAAAATGTATCTTCAGCAAATGCTGAATGAGTCTCAGATGCTGTGTGCTGGGGTAATGATGGTACAGTGTGATGACCTTGATTGTGGAAGGTGATGCCCACATGACCAGGTATGGATGCCCTAACTCCTGAGAGGTGGGTCCTTCAGCCAGGAGGTGACCCAAGCTAATTTGGAAGGAGTAGCAGCTCTCCAGGCAGGCA
This sequence comes from Hipposideros armiger, assembly GCF_001890085.2. Classification (NCBI taxonomy): domain Eukaryota; kingdom Metazoa; phylum Chordata; class Mammalia; order Chiroptera; family Hipposideridae; genus Hipposideros; species Hipposideros armiger. Next base: position 3,875,506 of record NW_017731352.1, read on the forward strand.
TAGAAGAAGGAGGGCACTCTGCAGATAGCAGAGAGAACCTGGGGTTTTCTGCGACAGAAACATGTTTGCTGTGGTTAGAGGCTAAAGTGTAGATGTGGTGTGGGGATGGGGAGGTTGGCAGGAGGTGGTGGGAAGAGAAGCACAGAGGGCCCTGGCTGGGACCAGAAGGGCAGATGAGGGAGAAGAATGGAGCAATTAGGCTGGTCTTCAGGCTGGGGTATGTCCCTGGGCAGGAGATCTCTTAGAAGAGGGGAAGAGGGATGCGGCCCTGAGCTTGAACTCTGGAATGAAGGAGAGAGGAGTTCTAGAAGGCAACACATGGTTACAGTTAGGCTTTGGGGGAGCAATAGCACGTTGTGGTGGCCTGACCAAACTGGGGGAGTAGTCTTAGCAGGGGCTGTGTGTACATGGGATTGAAGACTGAGTGGATAGGGAATAAGGCATATTTGGGAGCATGGTAGGAAATGAGATGTTAGGCTACTGCAGTAGCCAGTAACAGAGCGTGTATGGCATAGAGGACAGGTGAGGAGGGGGTACAAATGACCTTATGGAGGTGGGAACACGAGACACCACTCCTGGTTGGATGTCGAGAGCAGGGAGAAGAAAATCAAGGTTATGCTAAGGTATGCACCCAGGTTCCTGGGAAGTTGATTCATTGGAAATGGGGGCCGGGGAAGAGGGACTCTGCAAAGCATTTAGAAGCTAATCTCTGGAATTAGCTGCATCAACTCGCGATCCTTTTTTTGGCGGTGACGTTTAAAGCAGTGGATAGATGGGTTTCTGCAAAGTAAATTTATAAAAGAGGCAATGAACGACCAACAAAACTTGAAAAACGTGCTTTCATTTTGTATTTGGTGGAGGAGTCAAATTTCTCAAGAACTATTGAACTACCCTTTCATGGTAGACAAAAAACTGGTGTGGTAGGTTATATCATCCCCATTTTGCAAGCAAGGAAACTGAGGCTGAGAGAGGTCAGGCAACTTGCCTCAGGTCACACAGCTGGTAGGCAGCATAACCAGAATTTAACTTTGGGCTCTCTAACTCCAGATGACAGGTCGACTTTCCAAAGTGAAGATGGATCTGGGACCTCTCCACCCTCAAACATCTATCAGCCCTGTTTTATAATTACATAGTCTTCACACTGAAGACTTGTGTCAGTTTTACTTAAAGGCACAGGCAAGATGGCCTCTACTAGGGTTAATTTCCTTTTGTTAAATTTTCTTCTTCCCCTTCTTTTGAAAGTTCTATATGTATTTATTTGAAGAATGAATTTAGTAATAGGTTTTATTTTAAATGATAAATATCATTTGAGAAAATCAGCCATGCTGGGCTTTGGGAGAACTTAATGGGGACCAGAACACATCCTGCCGGGCACTTTGATGCATAATGTCACCTGTGGGGCTGTGTAGGTGAGTAGATTCATTATATGTACTTTTCCCTTTTAATTTTGAACATGAAGGGTACTAGTAACGACTACGAACCAGATTCCTTGAATTTAGCTGGTTCCAAGACTGACACCAGAAAGCCGAGGCAGACACCTGTTCTCACTTCGTGCCAGCCCTGAGGTGAGGTTGTGGGGCAGTCTTGAGGCTCACTTGCCCAGCCCTGGCAAGAACCCAGGCCAGGCTTCTTGTTCCTGTTAAGAAACAATACTAGGCGTGGCCCAGCTCTCATGGTCTGACTGAGTTGCTTCACTCACGCCTGTATCCCATCCTCTGCCTTGAGTGCTAGAAGCTGATCTCTCCCCCAGAACCACTTATCTGCAAACTGTCCCTGTCTCTGTTCATCTGAGCAGAACCTGGAAAGGGCTGGCAAGGGCCAGGCAGCAGATGGGAGCAGCCTGGGAGGAAGGGATTTAGGAAAACCACTCTTGCTGGGCTCTGGGAGGTGGGGGAAAACGGGGCATGCAGAGTGATGTATATATTCTACAAAGAGTAAACATGTTTCTCTCGCCCTATGGAAGTGGACTTGGGCTCTTTCTGTCTCTGAGGATTTGTTTGTCCGGTGTGTGCAGAAGAGTGAGCAGGAAGCCGGATCCCATGGACACAGGCTGCTAGGCTCAGACTTCTGTGGTTGAATCAGCTTCTGTGGGTTTGCAGCCTCCTTGCCTCAGCCTGACTGGACGGGGTGGCGGGTCATTTTATTTCATGATTATAAGACGGTCCTGCCTTTTATCCTTAACCTTGCGACTTAGGGGAGAGTATAGGGTAGTCTCAGGCACAGGTTTTAGATTGACCCTAGGCGTGGTTGCTGGCTCTGTCCCTCACTAGCTATTGGAGGCCACCTACCTAACTGGGGCCCCTTGGGGGAGTGGGTGGCAAACCCTAACTCAGAGTTGGGTGAGAAAAAATCCTCATGGCTGTCGGTGGCCACATTAAAATGTCTCCTGACCATCAGGCACTGCTTCAGTAGTTATAGGGCTTTCAGAACTGGACAGAATTTTTTAGGATCATCCTCTCCAGTGTTTCCCAGTCTAGTGTGCAAGAGTGAAACACTGGGATTGTTTGAGCTGCATATGGGGAAACAAAATGAGGTATGTGAGGTGTTTTGCCCAGAGCTTGGCTTACAGGGTAATCGTTCAGTAAATATTACTTATGGTACCACCCTGCCTCCCATATCTGATTTTGACTCATGGTAGTTTCTGTGGGTTAAAACGTATAATGCTTTAAAATATTTAATACTTTTAAAAAAGATTAACCATGGAAAATAAGACTTGTGTCCCTTTAGTTCCTTCAAAGTCATAAAACCTTGTGCGACAGCATTCACTTGCATCATGGTTTAAAACTCGGACTCTAGAGCCACACTCCTTGGGTTTACTGCCATTTATCAGCTATGTGACCTTGGGTAAGTTAAAACACCGCTCTGTATCTGCCTCGTAGGTTTGCTGGTGCCTGGCAGGTACCTAAGTATTTATTAAGATAAAGCAGATGACGTTCACGTTTGACTATTATTTTTAGGAATCCTTTCTAATAGATGGCTTCAGGCAAATGGCACAGGCCCAAGGAAGAGTGTGCAGGCCACCTAGGGATGTATAAGACAGAGCCTCTGCTGAACACTGCAGGGGCCAGTGATGGAGTGTCTGTGGGACTGTTTGGCCATGACACAAGCTAGTGACATGGGTTGCAAAATTGAGAACCCAGCATCAGGGATTCTGTTTGATGTGCTCCCACCCCCATTCCAGGCTCTAGATGTGTGTGGTAGAGGCTGTTCAAGGAGAGAGATGGTGTGGCAGCATGAAAGAATGTTAAAATCTATAATCCTAGCACCCTGATTAAACCGGTTTTGGTTTTGTGTGGTATTTTATCTGGATTTTCACATAGTTTAACCATAGTAGCAAGTGGACTATTTTGTAATCCATTTTCAATGAACAAATATGTTGTTTTTTCTCTACCTTGCATTTCTAAATATTTTAATTGCAGAATAACAGAGGAAGTTGTTTTTCATTAAACAAAATGAACTGAAGTGGTTTAGATATTTCAAAAACGGTTCAGTCCTTTTGGGGAAGGCTTTATTCCCAAGCAAAGGTGAAAAGCTAAGCGTGTTCTTTGTCTGCATATGGCATTTCCTCCTATTTTGTTACCATAAAAATTCTGTGTTTCACAGTGAGGGTTGTATAACATCTTCCCCAGCATCGGGCTAAGTTTTCATCTCAAATTCTTTTTAAGCAATGTAACTTCCTGCTCAAAAAAGGACACAGAAGTGGTTTTATGTCTGTAAGTCAGAATATTTAGTCAGATATTCAGGGAGTTTTTTTCCCCACAGATATTTTTATGGGGGTCACTGTTTTATCCTCCTTTCCATGAACTTTGGTTTGTTGTAGGAGTCTGCCAAAAGCCGAGTTCTCACGTGAGGGGCTGTGCCCCGTTCACAAATGAAAGATGACATTTAAACTGAATGGAAAGTACAGTTAAGAATCTCGGGGTTTCTCACTCTTCTTTCTCAGGTTGGTTGAGAAGAAATGCCTTTTAGCAAGTGGTGGTTAGAGTTAGCTTTAACTGCACATTTGGAAATTTAGACAAGGAAGGCTGGCCATTCTCCAAAGAGGGGCTAGGAGCTACTAGGCGTTCCCATGTCCTTTTCTTTGGAGAGTCTTGGTAAGATCAAATGTACCATGACTCTGTCTGTCTCTTGGGTCTTTTCAGTCTTGAGCCAGCCCTTGAGGGACCACTGTTGGCCTCGCCCAGTGCCTTGCCTACTGACCTGGATGTACCTTGGAGCAAAAGGAGGAGATCCAAAGAGCCCTGGATTGGAAGCCAGAAGGCTGTGCCATCTCAGCCTTGTCTCTTAACTCAGGCAGCTCAGTCAACCTCCCCTGATCCTCCATTTTTCCTGTCTGGTAAAATGTTGTCCCCTCACCTTCCCTTACGGGGTGCAAACGAGAAATGGGCAGGAAAATGCTTTGCAGACTAGAATCCTTGAGCAAACAAAAGGTGTGAGGATGGTGGTCTTTGAGAGCTACAAAGCCCTGTCTTGGCTGAGGTGATGGGAGGCCCTGGCTGGGTTTTGGTTGTGGAAATAAAAGCCTAAATTGCAGTGGATGAAGTTGGAAATCTTGGCCAGGATCGGCAAGCCCAGTATATTCCTCACAGTATTTCCAAAAGAAGGATGGGTGCTTTCCATGATAGAAACTTTAAACCATCTCTTCAGATGGTTCTGACTGGATCCAGATAGCCATAGTCCTGACCCATAACCTGGATGCATAACTGGCTCATTTGTCTGGAATCATCTTACATTTTATTCACTCTGAATCTTTTCCTAGGAAGATTAACTTAGAGGTTCACAGTGAAGTACTTTGCTTCCCTTTTTTCCTTCCTTAAGATGTCTTCTTTTACTCTAGAAATTTCAGAAATAGTCTACTGATACTCATATTCCTTTTCTGAGTTGAAAATGTCTGCCAAGTACTTAGCTATTCACATTGTGTGCTGTTTTTCCCTGAGTTCCCTTCCAAGTCTTTTTCCTCGTTGTTAGTCTTTCTGTGCTCACCCTCATACCTTTCTTTGTTGCCCTTCTTTCAGCCTGTTCACATGAAGGGCCCAAGACCTACAGATTGGAGAGACTGGGTCAAGCGATACTTTAACTTTAGGAGAGTTATCACAATTTAGAGAGAATTGTTGGTTTTTGAAAAGTGTTTTGTCTCAAATCTGGAAGCCAAAAATTAGAAAAAGCTTAAAATGATTTATTTTCTGAAAAGATGACTAATTCTTCTAACTGTATGAAATTCCCATGCAAATATATTCTAAGTATCCATTTGAGCTCTCTTGCCCTTGCAAGTAAGGCCCATATAATAGCAAGGTTTAGATTACCAGAGGTGTACTGGACTTAGACCTTTAGTTTGCTCATAAGTTTTGCCAGAAAACTCCTTTGAAAGGAGCTGACCTAAGAAGGGTGTAGGCCCTAGACTTAGGTAGGGACATTTTGAATTAATCATGTTATGTGTGACTTGGACCCATTTAAAACTGTAATTAGGGAGTTAAGAAATGTCTTGTGGTTTTTTACTATCTTCTTTGGAGGAAGTGTCGGAAGGCTGTTTCTTGGTAGCTCAGTGGTGGGATCTTGAGGGGTGGAGGAGGGTAGTGGTGGAAAAGTGAGGAGAGAAATAGGGTGGTGATAGGAGACTGTACTTAGGTGAACTGAGGACACCCACATAACTTAATCATCTGCCATGTTCTCTAGATGCGCAAAGTCTTTGGGGGAGTAGGGACATGGAGTAGGGGCTTGTTATTTAAAAACACATTTTACTTAAATGTTCATGACTGAAGCTATTTAAGCAGTGGTAAGCATAGGTAACTAAATTAGGACATACATAGTACATGTCTATACCCTAGAAAGTCCCCTCCTGCCCCCTTCCAGTCAAAACCTCTACTACTATCATCTTCAGATTTCTAGGGCTTGGATTAGTTTTGCTTTCTTGAACCTAACATAAATGGAATTTGAGGTCTGTCTTTCACTCATAATGTACTCTTGTTGCTAGTAGCCATAGTTTCCTTTTTATTGGTGGGAATTATTCCACTGTATGAATATACCACAATTTGATAATCTGTTCTTCTGTTGATGGTATTTGGGTTGATCTCAGTTTTTTAGCTATTAGAATAAAGCTGGTATAAATCTTTTTATTGTATTTCTCTGAACACTCAATGTGATTGGGCTCCTCCACCTCCTACCCTTGCAACCCTGGGCAAGTGTCTTGATCTCTCTGTCTTGGTTTTCTAATCTGTGAAATGATGGGCTGGAAAACAGTTCAGGGTTGGGACCACCATTTTTAAAAAAATGAAATAGAATAAAATTTAAAAATTGGTGTGAATAACATGGAACTGCACACATTGCAATAAATAAAAATACAGTTGTATGTGTGTGCACATGTATGTACTGCATCACAATATAAAATGCACTTGTTACTGTGAACTGTGGGCAAATCATTTTCCAACACTGATTTGTATGAGTCTTGTAAGCAAGGAAATGGCACACCTGTGAGGAACACCTGTGAGGTTATTTTGTGAACACATATCTGCCCTCAGGTGTCTAAAACAGCCAGTGTTAACAGCCACTTAAATACTGCTTGCTTATGGACCAGCCACTGTTCTAAAAGTTTTATATATAAAATCATAGAGCCCGCACACCCATCCTGTGAAGTGCGGCTATTATCTCCATTTTATAGATGGAGAAGCGAGACATCAGTTATACAACTTGCCAGAGGTCACAGAGCTAGAATGAATGGTAGGAACGTGCAAGCCCAGAACCTGCTCTCAACCACTATTTCAGGGGAGATAAAGATGAAGAGGCAAGTGAAATGTGAGCAAATGCAAATTAATAATTATTCGATTAATACAATGCCTCCTCCCTTTTATTCCAGATATGAGAAATGAGTGTTGGACGCCGAAGAATAAAGTTTTTGGGTATCCTGATGATGGTAAATGTCTTCATTTATTTGATTGTGGAAGTCTCTAAAAGCAGTAACCAAGACAAAAATGGAAAGGGGGAAGTAATAATACCCAAAGAAAAGTTCTGGAAGACATCTGACCCTCCTGCGGCATATTGGAATCGAGAACAAGAAAAGCTGAACAGGCGGTACAATCCCATTTTGAACATGTTGGCTAACCAGACAGGCGAAGTGTACGGGTTTTCCAATATAAGCCATCTGAATTATTGTGAACCTGACCTGAGGGTCACGTCTGTAGTTTCAGGTTTCAACAATTTGCCAGACAGGTTTAAAGACTTTCTGCTATATTTGAGGTGTCGAAATTATTCATTGCTTATAGATCAACCGGGTAAGTGTGCAAAGAAACCCTTCTTATTGCTGGCGATTAAGTCCCTCACTCCACATTTTGCTAGAAGGCAAGCAATTCGGGAATCTTGGGGCAGAGAAACGAATGTGGGGAACCAAACAGTGGTGCGTGTCTTCTTACTGGGCCAGACCCCACCAGAGGACAACCATCCCGACCTTTCAGATATGCTGAAGTTTGAGAGTGAGAAGCACCACGACATTCTTATGTGGAACTACAGAGACACTTTCTTCAACTTGTCTCTGAAAGAAGTGCTCTTTCTCAGGTGGGTGAGCATTTCCTGCCCAAATGCTGAGTTCGTTTTCAAGGGCGATGACGATGTTTTTGTGAACACCCATCATATCCTGAATTACTTGAATAGCTTATCCAAGAACAAAGCCAAAGATTTGTTTATAGGTGATGTGATCCACAATGCTGGACCTCATCGGGATAAGAAACTGAAGTACTACATCCCAGAAGTTGTTTACACTGGCGTCTACCCACCTTACGCGGGGGGAGGTGGATTCATCTACTCTGGCCACCTGGCTCTGAGGCTGTACAACATAACTGACCATGTCCTTCTCTACCCCATTGATGATGTTTATACTGGAATGTGCCTTCAGAAACTCGGCCTCGTTCCAGAGAAACACAAAGGCTTCAAGACATTTGATATAGAAGAGAAAAAAAGAAATAACATTTGTTCGTATCTAGATTTGATGTTAGTACATAGTAGAAAACCTCAAGAGATGATTGATATTTGGTCTCGGTTACAAAATGCTCATTTAAATTGCTAAAATATATACAAACTAGACTTTGCATAGAAAGATGTATCTTGAATAGTTTTCATGTTGTGCTCTCTCATTAGGAATCATTTCTATGCTAAACCATCAGAATTGCCTTCATAAATGTAGTGTCCATTTGAGGGCCTCTAAGTCCTTCAATGTGGTACTTTCTGAAGAGGGAACGCAGAAGAAGATCATGATTTTTTTAAGGAGGATATGGCAGAATGAGTGGTTCTGATTCTTCCTACTGGCTAGTGGTCATTATTTTCTAGTTTGCCCCCCATCTTATCTGGAATAATAAGTTTCTGAAATTTGACCATTTTAAGTTATTTTTGTTTTGCCCGCATATGATAATATCCCTACTTTTCCATTATAATGAGTAAATTGTCTGTAATTTAGGTGTTTATGAACCTATTGGCCATAAAGAATTTGTTGTACATTATTCAGTGGTTTTGTGAAATGGACTTAAATTTATTTTCATAAAATTTCCTACCACCCCAACAGTATTTTTCTTGTGTTAATCTAATTAGTTAACTTTGCAAAATGAGGATCACTGTATGACATGTATCCAGTTTTTCTTGTTATAGTCTTATGGTCATAATAAGGAGATTATGGTACAAGAACATAGTAACTGTTCTTATATTTGATTTGCTGGTTGGTATCATAATAGTTCTCTATTTTTAGTATTTGAAAATAATGAGTATGATTCCATAATGGCCAACCGAAGATTGAATTGACCTTGGCAATCATAAGTGTGTTTATGATTTTTTAGTGAGGACCAGGAAAGCATATGTAACTTTTGAACTTTAAGTGAAAAGATCAAAGTTGCAGCCCTTTTCATGAGAGGTTTGTCAGTTTAAAACTCCAGGATTCTATTCTTGCCATATTTTCCATGTTGCTTAAACAAAATTATTCCGAGTAGTGACTGCTTCCCTGTCTCAGTGTAGAAGTGCCTGTGTTTTTATTTATTGTTCAGATCAATGACCAAAACGTTTTCTTAAATATATTTTGTGTAATATTTTATTTGTATACAGTGTTGTTGGTGAAATATTTAATTAGAGCATGGTATTTTAAGCGTTAAGGTATAACATGTTAAATAAAGCTGTTATTTTTGAATTAAAAAGAAAATTTTTTTGGGGGGTGGGGGGGTGAATCTGTGAACTGTTAGAGTTGGCAAAATTCTGCCAAATTGTTGCTTATATATACCATCTTATAACATGCTTTCTTGAAATTTTTTTTTGTGTTGATAGAGATAAGGATTCTTACCAGATGTGATACTGGGGACTGTAAGAAGATGGAAATAAAGTAACTGTATTTTTAATTGTCCTGTGTAATGTGTGATAATCTGTGATCTCTTTTTGTTTTCTATATTTGATTACATTTTCCCCAAAGAGGCCATCCCTCCCCCCCAGAAACTATTATAGTAATATCAAACTATAACTTTTTCTCTGTCTCAGTGGGTCATCTATCTTTGCATTTAAAATTCTTGAAAGTGTTTTCCCACTTAGAGTCTTTAAAGAGGAGTGTGAATATTTATTTATGCTTCCATTTTCAGTGAGTATAAAGAATTAATTAGGGAATGGAGCAGCATCTGAAAGACTGAATTGTCCTAAGCCATATGTCCATTTTGGGGATTTGTACCCACATTGATGAACTATATAGAGGTAACCATGACCACTCAAGTTTATTACCTAGACTCATGTTGAGAAGAAATTGCCAGTGGTCAATTAAAAACAAATAGACATTTGATGAAGCTCAAAAACACTGAAGAATCGGTGTTGTGAGAACATTTAGCAGACTATCCTCTCCTAGTGGTAAGATTGAGGCCATATATGAGCAAATATGAGGACACAGATACTTAAATTAATATGAGTGTGAGGATTGTCGTACACTTGGTCCTTTAAAGATTTCATGTGCCTGCATCTGACCTCTCTTCTCCAGTTGCAAGCGCATCTAGAGAGCCGCATTGCCACATTAGGTTTAGAAAAGAATGGTGAAGATCTAAGAACATTCACAGGTGACTGGTTCACAACTTGCATGTGTCTGTATGACTTGACCATGCATTTTCAAGTAATAGATGTTTCCTCTGAGTGCAATTTAATTATTTCTTCTAGGGACTTCTCCAGTGATATTGCAAATCTGCAGAGAAAGAAGAGATGTATAGCAGGTTTTGAAATATGTTTGGAGGACCACTGAGGGCCTTTTGTGAGTCTCTAGTTGACATGTGCCATTGTTTGAACATCACTTCTTGGTGTTGGTAATGTTTGCTGGGTGAAATGATCTGTGGCTCTTCTTTATCTGGCAGGAGTTCTTGTGTAGTGGTTACCGGATACCCCACTGCACTGGTCATGGACCTCATGGGCTTTCCAACAAAGGGATACTAGGTTTTAGAGCTTTATATGTGCTTGGGCTCAGCTGTGGTACTTATTGCTCCTTAAATCCATGAAGCCCTCTCTTGGTACCCACGAAATGGATTCTTCCCTGAGCCTTTTATCTCATGGATGTAAGAATCAGTTAATTCATTCTTTCAGAACTGTTCAGTAATTGAGACCTCAGAGAAAGCTAGCATATGGACTTATTTTGTGACTGTTCCCAAGTCATGTTGATTTTGAGTTTGAAGGTCAAAAAGGCCGAGTAAGCATTGCCAGGGTTTGGACTTATCATAAACCTAGCCAGGCCTTAAGAGGAAAAGGATGAAAGGCCAAGAGTGGCTCATTTCCATCCCTGACCCTGGTTATACCCATCTCCATTATTGGGCTGGATGAGGGGAATGGAAAAGAGGTTAGGAAGTTGGGGGAATGTTTTGAGTTATACAGTAATACCTCGGTTTGCGAGCATAATTCGTTCTGGAAACTACTTGTATTGCAAGACATCGCTTGTTTACCAAGTTAAAATGTGTTAGGTTGGTGCAAAAGTAATAGCGGTTTTTGCCATTGTGAGTCACATCAAAAACCGCTGTTACTTTTGCACCAACCTAATAGAAATGTTGCTCATCTTGTGGAACACTCGCAAACCAAGTTACTCTCAATCCAAGGTTTTACTGTACTTAGAAATTGAATCCAGAATTAATGGCACCCATAGTGTGACCATCTGATTAATAATAGCCTGGAATCTTTGATATTCTGGGTCGTCTTGGCCCCCTCATGCACAAAGGGAGCGTGCATTTGTTAAGGCAAAGAATGACTTATTTTCACTTCCTTGAAAGCCAAAATGAACGAAGCCTTTACTTGGGTGAAAAGCTAACTTCTCTGTGATTTGCCTTCTTATGAACAATTTCAGATGAAGTAAAAGTTCTTGTTTGGAATAGGAAAACAAGTACTATTTATATGCTGGGCTACTGAGATTGGATAAATTCAGTTTTTCCTTAATGTTAAACCTATATTGATTTTATTTTATAAATGCTAGGAACATCTGCCAAATAATTTTGAAGCTGAACTCTACCTTATTAGAGTTAACAATAAATCTGAAAAATTAAACTATTATCCTGATTCATTCAGATCTCAGAGTAATATATACCACAAAGAAATTTCTTTTTGCACTTACTAGCATATCTTGAAAGATAGAGGCCAAGAATGAGGCACTTTTATCTTTAAAGACCTCAAAAATTTTGTCACATTGCATATTAATTACTGTATTATTAATTTTAAGATGCAATACTTTTTTTTTTTTAAGATTTTTATTGGGGAATTGGGGGGATGGGAACAGTGCTGGGGAATTGGGGTAAGGGGAATAGACAAGTTGCTGTCATTTTGTTCTTCATTCTAGTTGTGGAGGACATTGCTTCACTGGCCCAAGTTGGCACCATCATTGCGCTCTTCCCGGGTGAGGCAGATCAGTCGCCGGCTTCTGG
>NW_017731352.1:3887876-3901230 GCF_001890085.2 Hipposideros armiger
ATATATATATATATATATATATATATATATATATATATATATATATATATATATATATATTCCTTAAATTGAAAGGTGGAGTCTTGTTTAGGTGTGCTTCCTGCTTTTCACTTTTTTTCTCTCACTTTCTGTGTTTAGGAATTTTCACTTAAGCAACCATGGTGGCTTTTGAGCTTTGGCAGTTGCTTCCTTTCTGTCTTCTGCATTGTAAAAAGGGATGTATTGATTGAACTGAAGTAGCAAAGTAGAGTTTTTAATTTGATTGTATTCCAAGGGCTTCTTTCTAATCAGGCCTGATTGTGGAACAAAGGTGCTTGTAGCTTCCCTACCCTGGCTCACATCAGGGGAATGCACTTTCATCCCACTTGAGCAGTAAGCCACAAGAACTTGGCATCTTAAGTATTAGCCAGGGTTCACCAATTGCCCTGCAAACCTACCATCCTGTGACTTGCCCTTTCCTAGCTTGTCTTCAACTATGATTCTCTTCCTGCTCATCACCTGTCCTCCATACCGCCCCTGTGCAGAGCTCAGTAGCCAGGGAGGTGACCTTGGGAAGGGGGCTCTGAGGCTCATTCACAGACACCCAGCCCTGCCCAGGCAGCATCCTTTCAGCTGCCAAAAACTTCCTAGGTGGATGAGAAGTGGCCAGGCCCTTCCAGCCTCAGTGTGGCCCTACCTAAAATCTCCCTTTACATGAGAGAAAAGCCCACCTCTCACCTTTGAATCAGTGGCCCTCTGGGCTCTTCCTGTTGTTCAAGGGTTTAAGGTATTGGGCTCAGAATGCCATTTTCCACTTGTCCTGCCTCATTGGAAAATGTGCACAGTCATGAAGTGTTAATTAATCATTGGACAATTTATTTTCCAGTCTGTGGGGTGGAGAGAAAAGAATTAAAACATAGAATTTCGTTGGAACAGGACATAGATAGCCAAGGGGCAGGCTTTCAGGGGCCTAGCAGGAAACCTAACCATGCAGACACCCAGTAGTCAGAGGACAGATGCCAAGGTCCAACACCATAACAAAGCACAAGTCCTGCTTGTTTTGCCATTGGAACCTTTGAGGACAAACATACCTCCTCCCGGTGCTGTGGTCAACCAGGAGGCCAGATTCTGCAGCTGCTCATCTGCTGTTATCCTGACCAGTGAGATGGAAGAAACCCAGAGAAACACAAAGAGAGAAAAGCAAAATAAACATGGACAATATAGCAATAATCGCACATTTTCCTCTTGTGGGATTTAACAAATGAGTGGTGGACATTGAGGGATTAAGTTGTTGGGCTTCAAGTTGGTGGGAAATGCCTTTATTTGATTGCAAAAGCCTCCAAAAGTGAGTCACCATGGAAGGAATGCAGAAGGAGGGGTTGGGATGCATTGTCAAGAAAGCTAGAGAACTTGCTCATCACCAAGTCCTGCTGGATTGAACAAGACAAACAAGATGCAGAACAACCCCACTGAGAATGCTGGCCCTTGAGGAGTTCACAGTAGGAGGCTGCCTGTCTGGTCAGTCACACTTCCAGAAACTGCAGAGGTGTGCATTGAAATGAGTGCTAGCACCCTCCCTACAACCGAGTACCTGTTCAACAAATAGGGACAATTATAACATAAAACCCCCAGACTTTTAACAATATGGCAGACAAAAATATTTTCTGCTTTATCCAAAGTCTGGACATTTTTCATTGCTGGTAGACCAACCCAGGAAGTTACTCTTCTGAGATGGGATTGATTTGTTTGGAGAATCTTGCACTTAGAAAACTTTTTAAAATTAAAAATTTTTAATTTGAATTAATTTTCGACTTACAGAAAAGTAATGGGACAGACAATACCTGTGTACCTCCACCCAACTTTCCTAATGTTAACATCTTACTTGACCATATTACAATCTGCAAATTCCAGCATTGGACCAACCAATAGGAAATCCACACTATCATTCTATTATCTACACTACAGAACTTATTTGAATTTTACCAGTTTTTCTCACTAATGTCTGTTTTCTGTTCCAAGGTCCTGTTCAAGATCCCACATAGCATTTAGTTATTTTCACTTGGTCTCCTCCAGCCTGTTGCAGTTTTTCAATCTTTGCTTGCCTTTCGTGACTTTAGTACTTTTGAAGAGTAGTGGCCCTTGTGGAATGTTCTTCATTTTAGGCTTGTCTGATCTTGTGTTCTTCGCAGTGCACCATGTCAGGGATTCATGATGTCAATATGTCTGTCCTATTCCTGGCAATTTTAACCCTGTTCGCTGAGTTTCTCCTCTGTAAGATACTACTTTCTCTTTAAGCTAAGAAATGTTGTGAGCAACATTTGTACACTTAAAAGTTTGTACATTTAAAATGTATAATAATGAAATGAGTTAATGCATGGAAAGTGCTTGGACCCTCTGGCATGCAGTAAGTGCTTGAGGCATGGTAGCCATGGCCTTTTTCGTCGTCATTATTATTGCTGTCTCAGTTTGTCCCTGGTTTTCCTTCTCTAGTGTTTGCTACTTTTACTGTTCCTTCATTATTCTCTGCATTCCATGCTGATTCACCCCTAACTGGTCACTTCCTCACATGGGGGTTGGCTCTCTCATTCAAATTATCTGTGGCCTTAAGAAGGGCATAAAAGAGCTGGAATTCTTAGCATGTGGGGGTCAGGGTGGGGAAGAGCCTACAGTTATCCCAGGGTAAGGGCAAAACCGAGCTAACAGGAGGAGGGGTTCCTCTGTTTATAGGATATGTTTACCTCAGAGGTGAACTCAGTTGGAGGAGGGGGCCACCTGGCCCACATCCCTCATGGTGGAAGTCTGGACCAGAACCCGAGCACCCAGTCGCTCTCCTCTTGGACCTGGAGGGACAGGATGAAGAGAAGAGCCCACTTAGCTGAGGCCTTGAAGCAGGACTGAGCCAGAGATGGACCTCCTAAAGGTGGAGTTTTCTCCACTGAGGGGGTGGGTTGCTGCACTGGGCATCGGGAAGTTCACAGCAGAGGAGAGCCGGGTCTGGGATGGAGGGAGCACCAAGGTCCAATGTGGGGGAGCCCTCTCTTCCCATATTGGGCAAGGATGCCCAAGTTAAAGCAGCCTTGGTTCCCTTCAGATGAGAGCAGAGATGCCAGTATGCTGAGGGACAGCCTGCTCTGAATTGCTTTCCAGGAGATTCCTTGTCCTACTCTAGCACACAGAGCTTTATTTACAGAATGGCTGTTCTTGGCAGCTTTCTTGGCCTCCAGACTCTTCCCCTGTTTTAAAGCATTTGGATTCTATTTTTATTCAGATGAGAAGTTTCCCATGTTTGAAAATAGCTGCCATGTAGAAGATGGTTGAAGTTACTGTTTTTGCCTTCCCAACATGCTTTCCTCCATCCTCCACTGTCTGGAGACAGACGGAGCCCCAGGACTGGAGGGTTGAGTGTGTGACCAAGCAGGGCCTATTGGAGTCCTCCCTGGGCTGGGAGAGGTCTGCCCTTCTTCTTTGGGTTGCTAAATGGGGGCCGATGGAGCTCCCTAGCCAGCTCCCTGACTATCTTCGGGAAGCTTCCCACCAGCAGAATAAGGGCAACACATGTGGAAGCAGGAGGGGGGAGGGGTTGAAGAGAGCGGTGATGACACGTGGGATCTGAGCCCCGGGATCCACCCCCATCCTTGGCCTCCCAGCTATACATTCCCCTTTTTGCTCAAGCTCCCTGGAGCTGGATTTCGTAGTCCTGGCTGATACCATGAAAGCCTAGTTCCTTTCCTGAATTCTAGGTTAGGCTCAGCAGCGAACACCTCCAGATTCCTACCCCGAGAAAACCCATTTCAAGTCATTTGCTCCAAGCGGGCAGCTGGGGATGGGAGTTGATGTACGTGTCTTAGGCCAAAGAATCTGAGTAGAAAAACTTGGGGGAGACAGGGAGAGGGAGTAGTCCTTTCTTACTCCCAAGGTGTGTTCAGTGCCGGCCTGGAAATCCCTGGGTGAGATCGTTTACAGCTTCTCTTTTAGGGTCACGTTCATAGGCTCAGTTTATGCATTTGTTCTGATGACATGAAGAATCAAAAAAAAAGAGGTAGGTGTGTGGGCATGTGTATACAATGTAGTTCCTTGGGAGAAGATGATGGTGGGCAGGGAAAAGATTGGAAAGGGGGAGGGGCTTAGCTGTCTACACAGCCAGAGTGTGGGGTGAGTCTACTGTGTGGGGTCTTATGGGCAGGACAGGGAAAGCCTGGGTCCAGACCCTGGCAGCTCCATAGTGGGGGTAATGAACAGCCTGGCCCAGCTGTGAAGGGAAAGGAGGATGTATGCTCGTGAGAAAGTTCTGTGACTCTGGGCCAGAGCAAGCTGGGGCCCAGCAGCACACAGCTGCTGGGGTTGGAAGAGCTGACAATCTCCTGATTTCATAATCGATGGGATCATTCTTGAGAACATGCTTGGTGTTGGCAGACATGGGGAGACAGGACCTGTGTGTCTCAGGAGGAGGAATGTCAGGGGTATGAGGTGATGAAAGCAGTCTAAAATTTATTGTAGCTATGGCTACACAACTCTGAATGTACTCAAAGCCATTAAATTAACATTTACATAGGTGAACTGTGTGATATGTGAGTTATAGCTCAATAAAGTTATTTTAAAAATAAAATTTCACTGAATCTAAGAAAAAAAAGGTAAGGCAGGGTCTCAATTCCAAGTCTTGTACAAAACAGACCAAAATCAATCAATTCAGACTGTTCCCCTAATACCAGACAGGACCTTCACATTAAGCTCTACTAGGTTTATTGCCCACTAGAAGTGTCCTTTTAACACTTTTCCCCAGGATGGGGGCTTTCTCCGAGTTGTCCATACACTCCATGCCAGTTCTGGAGACAAAGGCCTACGGCCTCTTCTGACGCTCAAGTTCTGTAATTCTGATTCCATGATGCTATGAGACCCTTGTCTGTTTGTGATCTGGTTGCTTGGAATGAGGGGTGCAGTCTAGATGAAGTGCTGTTAGTCATTGGGCACAGTCACTTTGCTGCCCTCCCATCTGCCACCCCATTCCACTAGGTGTTCACTAGGGTAGAGGCTGGTTCTGTCTTTTTCATCCCTGAGTCTCTAGAGCATGTTGTCCGGTTCCTCTACTTTATATGATTTTGAAATCACTGGTTTCTTTGTTCACATATTGTGTCCTACCCACTAAAATGAAAATTCCACAGGGCAAAAGCATGTCTGTTCCATTCAGCTCTGTACCTGCCCCTGATAGGCGCTCATGAAGGAGTTGTTGAATGAATGAATAGATGAATGTAGTAATATCTGTTGAAGGAAGAAGTATGCGAGTGAATGGATAATGGTTTCAGATTTCCCAAGTGTTTTTCTTAAGATTTTTGTACTAACTAGATTGACTAATCATTAAGCATTAATTTGAATTTCATGTTTGTTCTTTTCCACTCAGTTTTCGTGTGTAAGTAGGTGAGATGTTTCGTAAGGGTAGGTATCTGTTGTGTTCACCTCTTTATCTTGTCCATGATAGGAGCTCAATAGAGTTGAATGAATGAAGAGGTGAACATACTAATATCTGTTGAAAAAAGAAAAGTGTGTGTGACACTCCCACTCCAGAGAGGGGAGGAGGAAAGAAGAGATGGGAAGTGTTTGTTCCCCAGAGTTACTAATTCGTTATTATGTCCTTTCTGTCTGTCCTCTCCTGGCCCTCTACATGGACCCGAAATGCCTGTGCAAAGATAAATTGAGGAAAGGTAAACACCTGGCCACAGGTGTCATTCACTCACCTCAAGGATTATCTGAGTCACTTCTTGTTCACTCTTCCATCTCCCATTCGCCTCTGCTCTTAGCTTTGACGTCTGTCCCATTCATGCATTTGATGACTCATGTTGAGACCTGAATCTCAGCATGAGCCACTGGACTGGAGTCTGGCATTGGATCGCTATCCCTGCCTATGGCCACAGTGGGTAAGAGAACCCCTGCTTCCTGTCCCAACCTGTAGGCCAACCAGCCAGGTTGTGTCTTGCCCAGTGTCCCAGCCAGTGGAGAGTGACTGAAAATTGTCCTAAACACCAGCTTACTTCTTACAGCCTCCAAGTGTCTAAACTTAGTGTCTTGCTTCTAACCAGCAGAATACAACAAATATAATGAGATATCACTTCCATGATTGGGTTATAAATGATTGTTACTTCCTTCTCCTTAGCAAACTCTTGCTAATTTTAATGAAGCAAGCTACCATGTTGGAGAGGCTATGTGGCAAAGGGACTGAGGGTGGTTTCTGTTTATCTGCCAACTAGGAAAAAAGCTTTTAGTCTAACAGTCCACAAGGAGGTGAATCCTGCCAACAATCATATGAATGAGCTTAGAAGCCAGCTGCTCTTCCCCTGTTGAGCCTTCAGTGGCAGACCCTGGGCCAACAAACCTTGACTGCAGTCTTGTGAGGGACCGTGAAGCAGCGGACCCACCTAAGCTGTGCCTGTATTCCTGACCCTCAGAAACTGTGCAATGATTAATGTATGTGGTTTGAAAGCAATAAGTTTTGATATAATTTGTTACTCAATGGGAGACTAACATATACATCGTATGTGTGTTTTGTTTTATTGCTCTCCATCAAGAGATGAATTTACTATGAAGCTAGTGAAACTTAAGTACCTGGACTCCCCACTTGCGTAAGTCCTTGCCTGGCCCTGATAGAGTCCCTAGCAATGTGCTCACATGGTCATGTTTTTGTAAAATTTACATAAAATCTTTTAACTAGTTCCTCTTATACTTCAGCTTCCCCTCCCTCATACTTCTCCATGAGTCTGGTGGTGTGGCGAATGGCTGGGGTGTTTTGAGGATTTGGCTAAGGGGAAGTTGATTTGCAGATACATTTACTTGGATTTGGGGGTATACATTCATGGGTCTTGCAGTCACTTCTGTGCAGTCACGTTGTTGCTAGCAATGCTTCACAGGCAGGTACTTAGGAGAGTTAGGATTCAAGCCAAGGTTCATCTCATGAATTTCACACTGGACAAGGCTGGCTTTCATATTCTCAGTGATCCATAAACGGCTTTGATTCCTTAACATAAAGGCATGAGAATCTATCGTCAAGTATCTGCTACTTTTGACAGTGTTTTCCACTGTCCTCCCAGTCTAACACCCTTATCACTCACTGCCACCATCCCTGTACCCTTTGCTTGGTCCATGGAACTCATCTTGGCCGTGCCTGCCTGTGCTCCTACTTCTCCCTCAGCCTGAAGAGGCCTTTCCCAGGCACATCTGTATAAACTCTTACTAAGTTTTTGCTGTCTTCATAGGAAATACTGACATAACATAAAACTCATAATAAGCCACCATGAGTATACTGGTTGCAAACTGGATAATGCGTGTAGTCAATTCAAAGACAATGAGTCACTGAACAAGCAAATTTGAAAGTTCCTGAAATTATATATAGCTCCTCTATGAAAGGAACTTGAGAGTTTTACCCAAATTTGGGGAAAAGCTTAACAATACACGTGACATTACAAATAATCCATTGTGAAGCTGAAAGAGAGTTTTCTAAGCTGTCAGTGAAGAGCAAGTTTCGATTGAACATGTTAGAGGAGAGACTGAATTATCCGCCTGCTCTCTGTAAAAGATTATTTCACATAATCTTTGTATAAAGTAGTGATCAGAGTGTGCAGACCAAAAATGTAGGGAAAAAGTATTATAGAGGTACGTCAGGCAGTTTATGAAAATATGTAATTTTTCTGGGTTTTATGATTCTTGTATTTCTTAGCTTTATACAATTTTTAATTTGTTGTGATTTTCTTCCTTGTTTTAAGAAAAATAATTTCTTGTGTGTATTTAGAGTTTTATGTTCTTTCTCTTAAAAGGGCCACAAAATTGCATAAGCTTCAGGGTCCAAAGCCTGGATCTGCTCTAGTTCCCATCAAGCAGGAGAGAAAATTCTTTGATTGGGATTCCTTTTTTCTACTTTTCTACCCATGAGTCCAGCTGTATCTTACATATCCTTTGGAAGGTTCAATAATAATTATTTTTTTTAATTTAGTTACATATCCTTTGCAAGGTTCAATAATAATTATTTTTTTTAATTTAGTTCAACTAAATTTGGTTTTGAGGTGAGAAGGCAAAAGGAACACATGACCAAAGGAACACATGATCTTTCTGTCTGAAAGATCGTTGGGTGGAGGGGGGTAGGGGGAAGTCCTGTGTAAACTGAGAAGATGGCACAATCAGAACCTCGGGTAGAAGTTATATTCAAAGATACTTTAGTTAATCGAGAGAAACACCTTTCTAATAGTTGACCATCTATCGAGGACCCTCCCTGGGCAGGCAGGTGGATTCCATGACATCTGAAGTCTCCTCTTTCAACCCCTAGATGCTGAGGGTGGCAATTCAGGCCTGAGTAGAGGAGCTGGTACCAGAGGATTAGACTTGACATTGAGGCAGGCTAGAGCCTAGGGAGCAGACCTAGCATAAGTCTAGCCTCACAAACAGACGTTGGGCCCATGAATGTTGTCAGGCAGACCTTGTTAGGAGTTGTAGGGGCCGTATTTGGAGCTTTGGGATAGGAATCCGGTGTGGGAAATGGGATGACTGAGCAGGTCAGTGTGACAAATGTGGGGCTTCAGGCAAAACAGAAGGCCAGCCTGGGGGAGGGGATGGTGCGGAAGGAAGTAAAGTCAAATGCCAGACTCTGGGGGAACCAGAAATACCCCTGGTTCAAGACCAGCTTGCAGGCCTCACTTGTGGTCTTGTTAGCAATACAAGTTCGGCCCACACTTAGGAGGCTTTCCAGATACGTATTTGCTTCTTGTCAGCTATTGTATATAAGTCAGAACCACAGCCAAATATCTGATAAAATCTCATTTAAACATAGCTCAAAATTCCAAAATCTCAGTTTACTGGGTGCTTTTGCGCAGCAGTTCTCTCTTCCTTAACATAAGGGCAGGCACTCAAGGCCATCAGAAACAACAGGCTTAAAAGGAAGGCAATATCCTTAATCTGATCTTTGTCATTATGCTGCCTGTCATGCTTCTTATGCTGGCTGAGAAATATTACTAGGATGCTCTAGAAAAAGGCTTGGGACCTCAGTCATTTCCTGACTTACTCTCCCAATTTAGATTTCAGATCACAGGCTGAGAAAGCCTCTCTTAGCAGAGCTAAGAATACAGTGCTGTATTTGTTAACATCTTAAAAGATAATTGGCTGTTTAAACAAAAATAATTACAGTGTATTGTGGGGTTTATAATGTATGTAAAAGTCAAATGCATGAAAACAATAGCATAAAGACTGGAGTGGAAAAATAGAAGTATGCTATCGTAAAGTTCTTATATGATGTGTAAAATGGTATAATATCACTTGGAAGTAGGTTGTGATAAGTTAAAGATATATACTATATACCCTAAAGCAACCATTAAAGTGAGAAACATAGAGTTATAGCTAGTAAGCCAATAAAGGTAATAAAATAGAATCATAAAACATGCTTAATTAATCTACAAGTAGAGAAAAGAAGAAAAAGGAAACAAAGGACATGTGAGACCAATAGAAAACAAATAGCAAAATGATAGACTTAAAACTTAATTATGTCAATAATTTCTTTAAATGACAATGGTCTAAACATTCCCAACTGAAAGATAAAGAATGACACAGATTGGTTATCAAAACAAGAATGAACTATAGGGCCAGCCGAATGGCTCGCTGGTTAAGAGTTGGCTTGGGAGCACAAGCTCTGAGCAGCAGGGCTGCCAGTTTGGATCCCACATGAGCCAGTGACACTGCGCCCTCTACAGCTAAGATGGTGAACAACAGCTCAACCTGGAGCTGGGCTGCCGTGAGTCGCTGGCGATGGTGTAGGCTGCAGTAGGCTGCCATGAGGTGCTGCAAGGTGCTGCGAGCGGCTGTCCAATAGCCAGTGACTGATCTGCCTCACCCAGGAAGAGTGCAATGATCACAAGACAAACATGGGTCAGTGAAGCGATGTCCTCCACAACTAGACTGAAGAACAGAAGGACAGCAACTTGTCTGTTCCCCTTCCCCGATTCCCCAATGCTGTTCCCTCCCCCAATTCCCCAATTAAAACAAACAAAAAAAGAATGAACTATATACTGCCTACATGAAACACTGAAATATAAAGATACATAGGGTAAAAAAAATAAAAGGATGGAAAAAGATATACATGGAAACACTAGACGAAAGAAAGCTGGGGTGGCTATATTAACATCAGACAAAGTTGATTTCATAGTGATAAAGAAAGTCATTTTAAAATGAAAAAGTGTCAATTCATTAGGAAGATATAAAAATCCTGAAGTTTATGTACTTAGCAGATCTTCAAAACACATGAAGCAAAAACTGATAGAATAGCAAGAAGTAAACAAACCTACAGTTATGGTTGGAGATTTTAATATCCTTCCTTCAATAATTGATAGGACATGAAGACAGAATATCATTAAGAGAATAGAAGATTTGAACAACATTAACTACCAACTTGACCTAAAACACTCTATCTAACAAGAGCAAAACATACATTTTCAAGTGCACACGGAAGATTTACCAAGATAGACCATGTTTTGGGCCGTAAAACTAGTTTTATCCTTATAAGATTAAAGTCATACTAAGTATCTTCTCTGGACATAATGGAATTAAGTTGGAAATCAGTAACAGACCTCTGGAAAAATCTCCAAATACTTATAAACTAAATAACACACTTCTAAATAAGCCATGGATAATAGAAGAAATCGAAAGAGACATTAGAAAGTCTTCTTTGAACTGAATGAAAATGAAAACACAACATAGAATTTGTGGGATATTGTGAAAGCAGCACTTAGGGGGAAATTTGTAGTGCTAAATGCCCATATTAGAATAAAACAGAGGTCTCCAATCAGTGACTTCAACTTTTACCTCAAGACACTAGAAAAGAAGACCAAATTAAACTAAAGTATGCAAAAGAAAGGAAATAATGAAGATCAAAACAGACACCAAAGAAACAGGAAACAAAACAATAGAGAAAATCAATGAAACCAAGTGCTTGTTGTTTGAGATCAATAAAATTGATAAACCTCCTGCCAAACCATAAGGAAAATAAGACACAAATTACCAATCAGCAATGAAAGAGTAACATCACTACAGATGTTTGCAGAAACATAAGGAACATTATGAAAAACTTTATGCCACCAAGTTTAACAACTCAGGTGAAAAAGACAAATTCTTTAAAAGAGACAAAATACCAAAGTTCTCTCAAGAAAATATAGATTATCTTAATAGCTCTATTTCTATTTAAAAAGTGAATTTGTAGTTAAAACCTCCCCACAAAGAAAGACCCAGGCTCAGATGGCTTTAGTGGTGAATTATTCTAAACATTTAAGGAAGACATAGTACCAGTTATATACAAACTCTTCAAGAAAATTGAAGAGGAGGGCACATTTCCCAACTCATTTTATGAGACCAGCATTACTCTAATACCAAAACCAGGCAAAGATATTACAAGAAAACTACAGACCAATATTCATCATGATCATAGATATAAAAATTCTAAACAAAATTTTAACAAATTGAGTCTAACAGTATCTAAAAAGGATAATCATGACCAAGTAGGGTTTATCCCAGGATGGTAAGATTGGTTCAACATTCAAAAGTGAATCAATGTAAGTCTCTATATTAGCAAATTAAAACAGAAAAGGAAGAAGCATTTAATTAACAAAGAAAAATGAAAAAAGAGACAAGACTTTGAGGTCTTGGGCCCTGTGTTGTACCCACACCTGCCTTCACACAATCAGTCCCAGCATTGCCCAGGGTCCTGTCCAGGGTGAATTTTCAGAGTACATTGTCTGTCCCTGGGGACTTGGGAGAGGGCTTATGGTTGGTTTGAGATAAATAGAGATTGGTGGACTGTTCCCTAAAATTTATTGCTAAGAGGTTTAACATATTTAGGTATTCTAGGAATCAAGAAACTTTCGGATATTGTGTTCATCTCGGTGAAGAGAGCCACTCTAATGTGACCAAATTCTGACCCATAAATAACGTATCAAGGTCAGCAGGCGACAGAACTACTTAACTAGCATTGATCCATTTTTAATGACATTGAATAGACAGCTACCCTCCAGGCCCGGCTGAAGAAGGCAGTCTTTGTTTAAAATGTGAAAGGATCGGTTACCAACATGTGACCTCTTGTCTCTCAAAGCTGCCAGTGCTAGGGTGGGGTGGGGCGCTTTTTGTACGTCTTTTGCCTCTGGGCACACTACTTCCTAATCCACATTGCTTTCTCAGAGCAGGAGTATTATGTATGCATATTGGTGTAAGAGTATTTTGTATGCTACATCAAACTGTTATCACAATGGGGTGACATTTTACTTTCATAGCCAGATAAGATGACTTTAAGCTACCCCTCAGATGTTTCCTATGTGTTCTGTCAGATGCCCAGGGTCTAATCTCAGATTACTCAGGAGCCAATCTGTTCCCAGTCTTCCACTCAGCTTGAATGAACCTCTGTGAATGGTGTCCTCGTGGTAACAGCGAGCACTACATACAGACCATTACAGAACATCTTTTGAGGGGCCGTTCTACCCATCTCCAACAGAAGAGAGACACACACACACACACACACACACACACACACACACACACACACACACACACCCTATTTCTCACCTTTCTCCTAAGGTAACAAACTGAAGAGATCTGAACCTGCAAAAGCATAGACACCTGCTTACATTAAAATGAGCAATTTAGCTCAAACATTTCCTGTTTAACATTTGCATAACATTAATGAAGTAGGCAGGTGATTTTCCAAGAACAAAGGGAGTTTCCTGAGTTTGCACTTATTGCAAAACAGAAAACTGTTCCTGGCTTTGAAATGATAGCATTAAAAATTTTTGTTTTTCTGCCTTCTACCATAGCCTCCCCCATCAGTCTCTGAAAGAAGGCAGCTCCTCCAAGCACTTAACTTGGGTCCTGGAGCTCTGCCTGAGGCATTGGCAGGGGAGTTTTTTTTACCCCTCAGCACCTGCTTCCAGGGTCCCTATTGCCCTCAGGGCTGCAGGTACTTCCATTAGCAGAAGTACCTTGGTGAGATATTGGTGTTTGTGCTAAATCCTGGTTCATAGGGCCAAGGTAGAACTCATCTGTGTGGCCTGTGCTAGGAACTGAGAGCTACAGAAACAAACGAGGCAGAACAAGGTGTCATTCCACAAGTTATTTATTCATTGCAAAGGAAAATATCTGCTGGTCATCATCTGAACCATGCAAACCAACCTAGTCACTAAGAGTGGGACACCTGACATGTGCCTTCTGATGGGATGCCATATGAAATATAAAGCATCACCTATGAAACAATTTTACCAAAAAGGTTTAACCTGAATCACCTAACCTCTATTTAATAGGAAATGCAGGTGACAAAGGAACAAGTTAAACTCTCTCTCTCTCTCTCTCTCTCTCTCTCTCTCTCTCTCTC
>NW_017731352.1:3901432-3913316 GCF_001890085.2 Hipposideros armiger
GTTACACCTGGAGGTGGGCACTGTGATTTGCTCATTGCACAGACAAGGAAACTGAGGCACAGAGATCATGTGACCTGTTACTATAGCACCGTGTAAAACAGAGAAATGCTGGAAACAGCCTAAATGTCCATTTACAGAGAAGTGGTTAAAAAATAATGTCTCTACGCCAGAATTCCACAAAGCATTTACAACTGAATAGAGTGACCTAAGATAAATAGGATGGAGAAAAACGTTTATAATATGATCCCGTTTATGATATGTGTGTGTTATTTCATTTTCTTAAAAATACATACCCCTTAAAATTAAAAAAAAAAGCTAAAAAAAATAGCCAAATGCAATGTATAAGGCTTGATTAGATCCTAGTTGAAAAAAATAAAACAAAACCTAGCTGTAAAAGACATTTTGGGGACAATTGATGGAAATTTGGATTTGAACTGGATATTAGATAATGCTGGGAAATTATTATTACTATTGGTAATATTATGATTATATATGTCAATGTCCTTATTAGAAGATGCATGCTGAAATGATTTTGAAGGGTCTTGATGTACAATTTATTTTCAAAATTTTCAACAAAACACAAAGGCAAAAATGATGACTATAGATGAATATAGATGAAGTTTATTCTATTATCCATTTCAATTTTTTGATTCAACAGTTTGAAATTTTTCATAATAAACTTTGAAGGAAAAAAAGAAAGAGAACATGACCCCCTCGGTTTCCTTTCATTCCTTTGCATTAAGTTTTTGGTTTTTTTAATGTATTTGTTGTTTTTGTTACTGCTATCAAGAGTAGTTAGAGAGCCCAAAGGAGTAGCAGCAGGAGCCAGGGGTCCATGGAAGACTGGGGTTACAGTTTTTAGCTCCATCTGGTTCTACCATTAACTAGGTGGTATAAGGGAAGGAAAACGTTCTTTTCCTCATACTCTTCTAGATTCTTGGCTTGGGTCTCTGTTATAAAAGACAGATAAACAAGAGAAAAACAAACAGTGGTTTATTAATATGTATATCTCATGTATGTGGGAGAAACTCAGGGAAGAGTAACTCAAAGAGGTGGCTAGAACTTGAACTTAAATGCCGTCTTTAGCTAAAACAAAGGAAGAAAAGTGTGGGAGAGGCAAGTTATGGGAAAGTAACCAGGAAAAATACTATCAACAAGGGTAAGCTTGGGCATGCAGATTTAAGTCAGCGCCTTCTTCATTAATATGTCTCTTGTGATCTATAGGCAGCCTTCTTTTCTTGGTACAGAGAGAGACACCCTTACAAATGGATGTTTCCTTTATAATTGTAAATTTCCCTTACAAAAGGGTAACTTCTAGTATGTTTTTAAAGTTTCTCCTTTGCATGGTGTTTCTCAAAATAATTAGTTCAAAATAATTCTTAAACCAAAGAGGCTTATTGGGGTGGCATATTGTGTTCTCTTACAGTGATTTTTGCTCCGGAGCTGCTGTCAGCTCCTCTGTTACGTACCAGTCATGGAGCTCAAGCTTTACAAACATTATTTCATCAAAAATATGCTAACAAACAAGCAAACAATGCCTCAGGTTTGCTTTCAGAGAGCCGATAATCTAGTTGAGAGACAAATCTTTCATTAACTTCCTAGAAAACAATGAGGAAGAAAATCGGAATCATGACAGGAGATTCCAGAAAGAGCCATTAATTCTGTCAGAGGATAATGGAGGATTCACAGAAAAGGTAGCTTTGATTCCACCTTGAAGGATGTTGATAAGCAAGGTGCAGGTATTCATGGATGGAGGATCAGTGTGAGCAAAGATCCAAATTGTTAAAAGTGTCAATTCATGTTGGAAAACCATGTTGTCGGTTGCCTGCTATTGAATTGGAGAGTCCAAGGTCTTTGTAATTCTAAGTGAGGTTGAATCGTTTTTCCCACGTTCATGGTCTGCTCATTTATTTACGTTTTATTCGGTCATCAGGAAAAGTCATGACGTATTTTTCTGTTTTTCAATGAATGCGTCATGACTTTCCTGATGATCCAATATATGTTTGGTCTTGGTCTTAGAACTTGTCCTTAACTGTTGGTCCTAGAGCTTGATGTTCTTGTGTATCTGTGAATCACAAAAAGCCTTCTCTTTTGTTGAATCAGAAAGAAATTCTTGCTTAGTAAAGATGCAGAATCTGCTTTGATTTTAGACCCTCCTGATGGTTATTTGGGCATTTGACCATCCTTTGATTAAGACAATTTGAAAAGAAAATAATTTCTTGAGCCACAAAGCCCAAATCATGATGTCTCACAATTTCCTGAGATGGGGCAGGAGGTTCTGAATCATAACAACTTGTAAGAGATGTTAAATCAAGCTGTTATTTTTAAATTCAAGTTATTTTTGCTACTAACTACAGACTTAATAACTGGCCAACTATTAACTGTGTCTTTATTGAAAAGCAGAGAGTACTGGCTTGGGATTTAAGCTGACTTGGGTTGGACTCTTGGCTCATGATTTATTAGCTGTGAGCCCAGGTGTAAGTAACCTAGCTTCCCTGAGGCTCAATTTTCTCATCTGTAAAATGGGTGTAATTAAATATAACCAAACTTTCCTGGGCAATTCAGATCTGGCCTCGCCAAATAATGACACACTAAAAAAAGAAGAAAAACCATATAGCTGACTGCAAAAGGATTAAAGAATAAAATGTGTTTCTTTGAAATCAGGACATATTTTCAACTGTTGGGGACTTGTATGGTCATGCACTTTTAATGACGGGTATGTTCTCAGAAATGCTCTGTTAGATGATTTTGTCATTGTGTGAACGTCACAGAATGTACTACACACCTAGGCTGTATGGTACTAGTATACCACCATCGTATATGTGGTCCATCGTAGACTGAAATGTTGTTGTGCAGCACATGTCTAATTTCTTTGTTTCTTTCTCCCTTTCTTTCTTCTTTCTTTCTTTCTTTCTTTCTGGCACATAAAAATGATGTATCTTGCAATAATTATATCATACAGTAAGTGGTGTCTTTGATTAGATGAAATCTGGCAGATTCTGTACTGAGGTTTTCCTGGAGCTATGGAAGAAGGAGTTAGTTATACTTAACCTACCAGAACTTTGGAAATCCTCTCAGAATATCCCACACTTTCTCAAAATTCTCTTCTCCTCTGTAGTGACCGTGACACATCCCTCTTTTTCTCCTGAGTCTCCTCTTGCAGCCTGCCAGCCCTTGCGAGTCTCCTCCTAGCCCCTCATCTCCGCCCTCACTTCCTCCTTACTCTCCTCTTCTACCCCTTAATCTGCCTAGCTCCCTCAAGCCCTTCAGGGTCTCCATCTCTTCATTCCAATTTAGCCCTCTCTCTAGGCTCTCCATTTCCTGTCCCCAGCAGCACCCCACCAAAGAAAATAGAGTTCTCCAAAGAATAGAGTGCTTCACTTAGAAAGTGAAGAGCAAGGAGGAGGCAATTATACATACTTAACATTTCATTTTTTGTGTATGGTTTCATGGATAATAATAATATCCACCTCATTAGGTTTTTGTGAAGATTAAAAGAGATGGGTGGGCAGGGGGGTTTGGATGATGAAGGTGAGGGGATTAGAAAGCACAAATTGGTAACCACAAGACTGCCACGGGGATACGAAACACAGTTTGGGGAATATAATCAATAATGTTGTAAAGATTTTGTAGGGTATCTGATGAACACTTATGTTATTAGGGAGACCACTTCATGGACGGAGTAGATGCCTGACCACTGCAGTGTACACCTGAAGCTGAAGCTGAATAATAATAAATGTCGATTATAATTTAATATATATATATAGTCACGGGATATGGAGTACAGCATAAGGAATAGAGTCAATGGAATTGTAACAGCTATATACAATGTCAGAGGGGTAATAGATTGGGGGAGGGGGTTTATCACTTTGTGAGGGGTGCAAATGTCTAACTATTACATTGTTTTGTACACCTGAAACTAATAAAAAAAAAAACAAGATAAAAAGTTAAAAAAAAAAAGAGATAGGGAATGTAAACACTTGGCGAGTTGCTGGTACAGGTTAAGAATTCAGTGTTAGCTAAGAGGTTATACAGTCAACATTGTAACAACACAGGAGAAAAAAAAAAAGACCAAAGGAAAAAGGATCACCCACTATGGTAACACTACATATTTTTCTAGTAGTAATCATAAATATGCCATGGTGAAATTTGATTTTTATATTCTTCCAGTCACAGAGCATTCTTATGAATCAAAGTCCATAAAGAGAGATACAAAAGGGTGAAAAGTTGTTGTGCATTTTTAATGTGTTTTAACTGGTAGCATTCTGTGATATTTTTGGATCACCACAGAGAGAACTTTCTATCATCTTCTTCCTGTATCTAGCATGACTTTCATTTTCTCCAGAGAAAAGCCAGTTAGCAGAAACTTTTTGAAATTCGAAGGAATGCTACTACATTCTATTCTAATGAGGACTGTAGATTCTAATCTGAAGAGGACTGTAAGAAACCTTTAAAAACTAGGGCAGTACTTTTTATTTATTTATTTTTTTTTAAATATTTTTTTTATTGGGGAATTGGGGGATAGGAACAGCACTGGGGAATTGGGGAAGGGGAACAGAAAAGTTGCTGTCCTTTTGTTCTTCGGTCTAGTTGTGGAGGGCGTTGCTTCACTGGCCCAAGTTGGCACCATCATTGCGCTCTTCCTGGGCGAGGCAGATCAGTCGCCAGCTTCTGGATGGCCGCTCACAGCAGCTGCTGGCCGCTCACGCTGGCTGCTGGCTACACATGGTAGCCCATGGCAACCCACTGCAGCAGGGGCTGCAGCCTAGCCGTCACCGGCGACTCACGGCAACCCAGCTCTAGTTTGAGCTGTTGTTCAGCATCTTAGCTGTAGAGGGCAGCACCACTGGCCCTCATATGTGGGATCTGAACCGGGGCCCTCTGGGTCCCAATCCAGTTCTTAACCAATGCACCGCTCAGCTGACCCTAGGGCAGTACTTTTTAAATGCTTTACTATTTCTAGTCATGGAAGATAAGAGGGAAATTTTGCAGAGTTTAAAATTTAGCCTGCGATCTTGGTTGTCATTTCACATCCCATAATAGGGAACTGAAGAGACTGCCCCAAAGACCTCATGGGACCCTGCTACAGACTGAAGCGTATCCTCCCCAAATTCACAGGTTGAAGATCTAGCTCCAGGTGTGATGAGGGTATTTGGAGATGGGGCCTTCAGGAGGTTAGATTAGGTTTTTTTGTTTTTGTTTTTGTTTTTTTTTAGCTGAGCCATCCTGCCACCTTTTGGCAGCTCAGCAGTAGCTCAGCTCGGGTCGGGCATTGAACCACTGTTGCTCAGAGCTCGCACTCTTGAGCGAACTCTTAACCAACTGAGCCACTCGGCTGGCCCCAAGATTAGATTTAAATGAGGTTATAAGGATGGGGCCCTCATGATAGAATTAGTCACCTCACAAAAATACACACTAAAGGCTCTCTCTCAGTCCCTTTGTGCACACATGTGTGCGCACGCGCGCGCACACACACACACACACACACACACACACAAAGTGAGAGCACACAGCTGCCAACAAACCAAGAGAAGCAGCTTTAGAATGAAACCTACCTTGCCAGCACCTTGATTTTGGACTTCCCAGTCTCCAGAACTGTGAGAAATAAATTTCTATTGTTTAAACCACCCCATCTCTGGTATTGTGTTATGGCAGCTGAGTAGACTCATAAAGTCTGGTATCATCTCGTATTCAAAGTCA
The DNA here is from genome assembly GCF_001890085.2 of Hipposideros armiger. Taxonomy (NCBI): domain Eukaryota; kingdom Metazoa; phylum Chordata; class Mammalia; order Chiroptera; family Hipposideridae; genus Hipposideros; species Hipposideros armiger. The sequence continues at coordinate 3,907,133 of NW_017731352.1, forward strand.
GCAAGAAGGTTAACACTGACCTTTCTTAGGCTAGCCTCTCCATGCGAAGGGAAGTTCCCTAAAAGTGTGTAAAAATTGAGACAATCTAAATAAAGAACAAATGCATAGTACTGCAATACCAAATGAAGTCTCGGTGAAACTCAAAATTAGGAAGTTTCATTTTTAAGAAATTACAACATGTAACTTAACCGTTTTTTAAATTTCTTTGCTTGCTAAAGTGTGGAGATTGTGTTCAGAACTGGAGCAGGACTATTTTGCTCTCTCAGGGTTTCATGCCGCTGCGTTGGTATTGATTAATCAAGTAGCTGCTGAGAGCATCTCCTAAGGGCCTGTCATTTGTAGTACAGCTTAAGTGCCCTCAGACTACATGCCTGGAACAGAACACACATGATCTGTGCCCAAAATGTTTCCTTTGTTTGAAGGAAAACTGGGATCTTCCCTAAAAGGAACTTTCTTAATCCAGTTCTTTTTTGGGCTCTGAGAGAGAGAATATAAATATGGTCAATTTAGGAACAATTTCCCTGGGGGCCACATGACAGAAAAAAATTTACTCTTCGTTACCTCCATTTTGCTATATATTTATATTATCCTTTCCCATGTATGGTGGGAGAAGAAAATTTTGCTTTTTAAAACAAGAACCAACTGTGCCAACTTCTCATTCTAGAGAAATCTTGTTTTGTAGGAGAGGGAATGGCTTAGTTTAGGAGAATACCTTTGTGGGGGAGGAAGAAACTTTACCCTCCTAGGTTCTTTTTGGCTGGTCTAATAATTACATCTACATGAAACGATAAAAGAGAGAAAAAAAGATAAACAGAAGAAAATAACCAAATTTAATTACATATTTACATATGGGAACCAACATACATGAGAGTAAGAATCCACACATACTTGAGAAGTTCAGAGACAGAAAGGGGAAATGAGGTATATATGATATTCTGATCTAAGGATGAAGTCACCTTGAGCTTCAGAGGGGAGGAAGGTCATTCCTAGGATGATAAGAAGAGCAGATGTTTAGTAATTAGAAGTTTGCCCTGTCCTGTAGATACGTCATATAAAATGATTTCTTGTGATAACGCTTTTTTTTTTTTAAAGATTTTTATTGGGGAATTGGGGGATGGGAACAGACAAGTTGCTGTCTTTTTGTTCTTCAGTCTAGTTGTGGAGGACATTGCTTCACTGGCCCAAGTTGGCACCATCATTGCACTCTTCCCGGGTGAGGCAGATCAGTCGCCGGCTTCTGGACGGCCACTCATGGCGGATGCTGGCTGCTTACGCTGGCTGCTGGCTACACATGGTAGCCCATGGCAACCCACTGCCACAGGGGCTGCAGCCTACGCCATTGCCGGCGACTCACGGCAGCCCAGCTCCAGGTTGAGCTGTTGTTCAGCATCTTAGCTGCAGAGGGCAGTGTCACTGGCCCTCATATGTGGGATCCGAACTGGGGCTCTCTGGCGTCCCAAGCCAGCTCTTAACCAACGCGCCACTTGGCCGGCCCCTTGTGATAACTCTTATTATGGGCAATGACCAAAATTTAAATTATTTAAGGGAGAGATAAAAGTTTCTCTTGGACCCACAGGGCCTCAATTGCCTTCAGCTTAAAACGATCCATGTGCCACATTGGCACATCTTGGGAAGGCCTGTTCTGAACCCCTTCACCTGCTGACCTCGAATGTTAAAGGTGTATTCTCACTCAGGTCCAGGGCCAGATAGGCTGGGGCTACACTTTCCCCAGTAAGGTGGTAAGAATTTTGAATTCCTAGAGAGAGGGATGCTGAGAGGCAGAGAAGAGAAGGGAGGGAATATGAAGAGGTTTAGAAAAAAAAAAAAATGGAAGAAGGACTTAATGTCCAGGTTGCACAGCGTGAGGTCTGAGGAGGGAGAGCCAGCAAACCACTTGAAAAGGCAGGAATGCTTGAGGGTTCTAATAGTAAATGTGAAAAGGGTGGCTGTGCAGTGCTGCAAGGTAACCTCTCTCCAAATCCTTGTAAGATCTGCTCTTGGGCAAGTGATGGCTCTGGGAAATCAGGAGGGAGCTGGGTTCCCGATGTGGGACCAAAAGAAGGAAACAGCCACAGTACATGACATAGGCATGTAGTGGGAATAGGGCATTGGAATGAGGTGGACTGGAGGGAAGGAAAACCCTAGGAATGCACATAGCTGGAGCCATTTAGATGCAAAGGTGAAGGGACAGGGTGGCTCCCTGAGGCTGAGGTCTTCCTAGGCCATATCTCAGTCATGGATAGGAAGGGTGCCATTATACTGTTAGGCACTGGAAGAGAGCAAGTCTCACCCCACTAGTGGTGGGAGAAGGGGGTCCAGAGAAGGGAGGACATAGCCATGACCAGTCTGTACAGTCTTGCTCACCGTCTGGGGAAAAGTCAGGCCACAAATCACAAACTACGGTCCAAACCTGAGTGGTAGGTTTTGATACTTTCGTTGTATAAGGGGAAGGGCCAGAGAGCCTGGCTGGTCAGATGACACAGTCTGTGTGCATGGTGAAGAGCTTAGGAAGGAAATTCAGAAGCCTCATTGTGGCCTTCTGCAGCAGCCACTTGTTAACTTTGGGGACAAGGTGTGAAGTAGGCAATGCCTTAACTGTGATAGGACCAAAAGCCAGACTGTTCGTATTCTTCAATTCCTTCTGTTTATTTTCTCTCTTTCATAGTTAGCGAAGTCATTTTGAAAGCTTGCTAGAACTGAGCTAAGAGTGTCAAAGAGTAATTATCAGAAAGTTAAAAACTTAGCTCTCATCCAAAGGTACAGTGAGCCCTTGTTATTTATTTAGCTTACTAAGGAGGGAACCAGCATAATGACTAAGCTAGTTCAAGGAGAATAGATGGAAGTATACATAGTGAAAAAGAAGAACGTTAAAATAAGATGGCTGAGTTACAGCCCAAACGGACTAATGTCCTTACAGAGCAATCAAACTGTAACCTTTGGACTTACCTTTACTACCAGTCAAAAATCATTTATATCTCTACTGGGAAAAAAAAAGTCCTTTGCAAAATGTATCACTCTTTTTACACATTAAATGTAGCTTTACAGAGCCTGGTCTAATCAACTGTCAGTAGGTCAAATGGAGTTACATCCCTTAGAAAATCAGATGACTTGTCTGCAGGTTGTTACACAGATTCAGTCACGTGGCTTTGAAAAGGCATGAAGAAATCTTTTTGCTGAATTTCCAGTGTTTGGATACTTTTTCTTAAGGAGGGGAAACAAGGGACTAGACCTTTGTCCTCACTTAGGTCAGAGAAATAGAGAGCAGCAGGCTTGGAGCCACCACAATGGGGTTGAAGTGCTTCGGGCAAGGAAGTGATGCAGAGGCGATACAAACTCCAAGGAGACAAGGAATGCCTGCTCAGCCCTCCCGTCTTGGGGCTTCTTCTCTTCTAAAGCCAGACATTTCTGCTATTGATCTTATAAAGGTACTGCCGGTCTTATATCCACCAAGATCTGTGCTATCGCCGTGGACCCTTGATCTAGCGTGGGCTCAAAACACCATAAGGAGGGCCGGCCGAGTGGCGCGATGGTTAAGAACTCGCTTGGGATGCCAGAGGGCCCCGGTTCGGATCCCACATATGAGGGCCAGTGACACTGCCCTCCACAGCTAAGATGCTGAACAACAGCTCAACCTGGAGCTGGGCTGCCATGAGTCGCTGGCGACGGCGTGGGCTGCAGTCCCTGTGGCAGTGGATTGCCATGGGCTACCGTGTGTGGCCAGCAGCCAGCGTGAGAGGCCAGCAGCCAGCGTGAGCGGCCAGCAGCCGCAGTGAGCGGCCGTCCAGAAGCCGGCGACTGATCTGCCTCGCCAGAGAAGAGCGCAATGATGGTGCCAACTTGGGCCAGTGAAGCAACGTCCTCCACAACTAGACTGAAGAACAAAACGACAGCAACTTGTCTGTTCCCCTTTCCCCAATTCCCCAGCACTGTTCCCATCCCCCCAATTTCCCAATAAAAATCTTAAAACAAAACAAAACAAAAAACACCATAAGGAACCCAAGCACTGCCCTAGGCACTAGGGGTGGGAGAGTGAAATGCCAAAGCCTCGTTGAGGACAGTTTGGCAATATCTATCAAGATTTATTATTATTATAAAATATACATAACATAAAATTTACCATTTTAACCATTTTTAAGATGTTGAGTTCATTAACATTATTGTGCAACCATTACCACTATCCATCTCCACAACTCTTTTAACCTTCCCAAACTGAAATTTCAAAAATAACATTCCTCTCCCCCTCACCCCAGCCCCTGGTAACCACCAGTCTACTTTCTGTCTCTATGAATTTGACAACTCTAGGTACCTTATATAAGTAAAATTGTACTTGCATTTGTTCTGTTGTGCCTGGCTCATTTCACTTAGCATAATGTCTTCAAAGTCTGGCAAGATTGTACCATGTGTCAGAATTTCATTCCTTTTTAAGGCTGAATAATATCCTAATTTATGTATATCCCATATTTTGTTTATCCAATCGTCTATTGATGTCTCTCAACATTTTAAATGAACAAACTTTTTTGACCCAGCAAATCTGCAAGGATTTGTTTTATGAATATATTTGCATACATGCATGCAAATGGATATACAAGAGTGTTAGGGAAGACCCTCTAGCTTGCTAACCAATAGACATCTCACCCTTTCTTCTTGCCAATAGAACCTTGAGTTGGTTTGCATATCAGGATGCACTGTGCTCTGGGGAAAGCATGTCCTTCCCCAGCCCTGGTATAAGCCAATAATAATAATTCTATTCCCATTTGCCTGTGGTTGTTTATGGATGAGCATGTTCTAGCCAATGACGTGTTAGGGGAAGTCTGCAGCAGGGCTTCTGGGAAAAGTTTTCCTCTCAGAGAAAAGAAGGTGTGTAAGGAGAAATTGACTTCTTGTCTTTGAACATAGTTGGATGATGATAGGAAGTTTGGAACTGTGGCAACCATCTTACTTCCAAACCCGCGGCCCAAAATTTGGTGCTCTGAGGAGGATGGTAAGAGAAATAGGGGAAGCATTTGGTCCCTTAATAACATTGTTGGGCCTCTGAATTAATCCATTCTGATACCACCTTGCTTAGATCTCTTGTTATGTAAGATAATAAATCCTTACAGTTTAAACTTCTTTAAGGTGGGTGTACTGTGATTTTCCTCCTAAAATACTTTAATTGATAGTGTTTATTACAACATTGTAATAGCAAATGACTTAAATATTAATCAACAGAAGTTTCCTTACATAAATTATGAAACAGCCATACCATGGAATGCTATGCAGTTGTAAAAAAGAAAGAACTAAATTTATATGCAGGTATGGAACAAGCTCTAAGAAATAGTGGGAATAGGCGGGGCCGGGGGCGAGGCGCGCCCGACGGGCGCTCGCGGACCTCCGGTCTTGGTCGCTGGCCGCACACAGCCAGCTGCAGGAGCGCGGACTGGGCTGGTCGGCTCCTGCCGCCGCAGCCCGGCCCGCGAACGCCGGGGCACAAACGGAAATACTATTTAAAGGGTTTGTGCGGAACCCCGGGCCCCTGAATTCAGACGTCTTGCTCATCTTTGGAGGAATTGCGCTAAAGATCACTGTTGTCAAGTTTGCTCACCTCTCCCTTTTTGGAAATATGGCTTATCACTTGATGGGATCCTTTATTCTGGTTTTGTCTTCTGTCAACCTTCACAATTTCAGATAGTGACTCTGAAACAGCAATCAAGTCCCTTCAGCAACCAGAACGAAGAGGAACAATTTATCTGTTGTGAATAAATTTGTCCAGTCTTCACCAACAGTGAAACAGCCCAAACTTGGGTTCTACTCTTCTGTCAACCAGACTGTTCTCCTAGACTGGGGGAGTTTGCCTCACCATGTAGTATTACACATTTTTCAGTATCTTCCTTTAATAGATCGGGCCCGGGCATCTTCTGTATGTAGGAGATGGAATGAAGTTTTTCATATTCCTGACCTTTGGAGAAAGTTTGAATTTGAACTGAACCAACCAGCTACTTCATATTTTAAGTCCACTCATCCTGATCTCATTCAGCAAATCATTAAAAAGCATGCTGCCCACCTCCAGTATGTCAGCTTTAAGGTTGATAGCAGTACTGAATCAGCGGAAGCTGCCTGTGATATACTTTCTCAGCTGGTCAATTGTTCTATCCAGACCTTGGGCTTGATTTCAATGGCCAAGCCAAGTTTTATGAATATGTCAAAG
>NW_017731352.1:3914371-3932286 GCF_001890085.2 Hipposideros armiger
TGTTATTGTTTGAAAAAATATGAGAATTTGAAAAGCTAGAAATTTTCGTAAATAGAGCACAGAGACTTTGTGGTTAGATAGTTGATATGCTAAAAACTACAGATGGTTTCTGGGTAAGTTCCTTAGCCTTCCTTGAAGGTATACTTTGCCTTGCTAAATACATTTACAATATTGAGCTTTAGACGCCTTAAGCTATGCCATTTACAATTTTATATTGTTTTAATTGTTTCTGTTTCATCTTGGTATTAACATACTTTACAAAATATTTAGTATTAAAAACTAAGAGAAAAATCAAAACATAGATGCAGAGGCTGATTTAATTGTACTACACTTTTAGCACTATATATAAGATCTTATTATGATTTAATAAACAACTTTTGATTTCCAGTAAAAAAAAAAAAAGAAATAGTGGGAATAACAAAGTGCATACATATATGTTTGTGTAATTTATACAAATGTATGCAAAAATTGTTAATAATGTACCTCTAGGGGTGCCAGAATGGAAGGGAGATTCACTTTTTATTATTTTTATCTTTGTAAAATTGGCATTTTTTTTAAACAAGAAGAAACTAATTTTACTGATAAGGAAGCCAAAATTGAAAAGAATTAAAGTTGGCATTTTTATACCAAGATCATGTATTACTTTTTCAGTGAAAAACAGTCCTGAACCAATGGTTCAAAACCACCACCACCACCACCACCACCACCACCACATTAATAGCAGTTCAGTATATAAGTTGACAACTTCCAGGCACTATCTTTGGAGTTGAACCAGCCACTGATCCACTTTAATTTGATAGAAGGTTTGACTTCAGAACGTAGAGCCAGGACTTTCAAAAGAGGCACATTATGGGCAGATTTGGTCCAAGAAATGCATCCCCAAGCATAGGTTTATCCCCTGATTTGCCTTTTGTAACTATCCTGGTGCTGATATTCAGCTGGGACACTTGGCATGGGCATATCTATTATTTTTGGCTGGTGTCCGTTCTGACTGGGACAGTATTCTTTCAGATTGTTTTGTGTCCATGATGGGCCAGTTGTTAAATATTTTGAATATCATATCTGACCTGTCCCACTCAGCATGTCTTTTCTCCAGCACTTCCCGTGGCTTCAACCATCTGAATATATCCTCAACTCCAACTTTCTAACCTTATCTCCTGATAGTGAATATTATTTGGGATGTATTTGGCAGCAAATACCAACTAAAATAGCTTCAACAATACAGACTTAATTATTTTATATAAAAAGTCTGGTAGTGGGCAATTTCAGGGTGAATTTGGTGGCACAATGATGTCCTTGAAGACCTGGACTTTTTCTTTCTGCCATTTTCTTTCTGCCATTTTAGCATGTTGGCAGTGTCTCCCTTCTTGATCACAGATGGCTACTGTTGCACCAAGTATTGTCTTCATATGACAGCATGCCAACATGAAGGTTAACAAGGAATAGGGGCTTTTTCCTCTTGCGATTCTCTCTCTCTTTATTTTTAACCGAAGAGAAAAATCTTCCCTAAAGTCACCAGTGGACTTCCACTTATGTCATTAGTGGCTCAAACTGGGTCATGTACCCATCCTTAGACCAATTACTAACAAAGAGGAAGCGCTTTGAACCAATTCAGGTTCCTGTTCACTAGAAAGAGGAAACGGCAGCTGAGTAAGCATCATCTGTAACTTCCACTAATAGCTATCAGTTATTTTTCTTTTTCTTTTGTTTTATTTTTTTATTTTTAATTTTTAATTGGGGAATTGGGGAGGGGGGCCAGCCAAGTTGTTGTTCTTCAATCTTAGTTGTGGAGGGCACCAGTTGCCATGTGGCTTCCCGTTGGCAGCTCGTGGTCTCTAAGCTCAAGGTGCTGTGTTCAATCTTAGTTATGGGTGCGTGTAGCCACCATCCCATGCGGGAGTCAAACCAGCAGCCGTGTTCGGGTGGCCATCCGGGTGGCAACTCAGCTCAAGGTGCTGAGTTCAGTCTTAGTTGCGGGCAGGCGTAGCTCACCATTTCAAACAGGCAACTTTGTTGTTAGGAGCAGGTGCTCTCACCAGCTGAGCCATTCTACCACCTGTTGGCAGCTCAGCTTGGGCGGAGTGTCACTGGCCCGTGTTGGAATCAGACCGGTGGCCCTGTTGCTCAGAGCTCGCGCTCTTAAGCTAACTCTTAACCATCTGAACCACTTGGCCGGCCCCTGTTTTTCTTTTTAAATTGGAGTTCTGTCAATAATCTTTTTTCATTTTCTTGTTTGAAAATAATGTCTATACATTTCTTATTAAAGAAGTAATGTATGCTGATTGCTCAACAGGGAGAATGTTGAATACATAGAAGAAAATAAAAATTAATGCGTATGTGTATGTACATATATATAAGTGCATTACACAAAATTGGGGCTGTATTTTATATAATTTAGTTTAGTATCCCATTTTCGGTTAACATTTTATAATGAAGTTGCTGTGCCCCTCTTAGTCCCAGCTCCTCTCCACACATGTCCAAAGGAAAAGAAAAGAAGCACAGAACACATCATGGGTCTCCAGGAAGTGATTAATGAGATAAAACTCACTTTTGATTTGGGAGCGTCTTGACTTCATACATCTTAACTGGTCTCTACATCTTATCATTCTCCTTTGAAAAACTTTCTCTCAGACTCCCTGGATATCAGGATACCTAGGTTGAGAGAGAGGGAGGTGGGGGAAGAGAGCGAGAGAGTGAGAGTGAGAGAGAGAGCAAGAGAGAGAGAGAGAGAGAGAGAGAGAGAGAGAGAGAGAGAGAGAGAGAGAATATGAATTAATACATTTTTGTCCAGACTGACTAGGTCTTGACACTGGGAGTGACCTCACCCTCTTGGAGAGTCCTGGCCTTGCCCTTGCAGGCCCCAACAGGACACCTGTATCTCCATATGACTGAATAGCACCAACTGTTGTGCAAGGAATAAACATACCTGGTGTTGGTGAGAGGGGATAATCTCTGCACAGAGCATAGTTTATACCTTCATTGTGTGTGTCATTATGTTGGTAATAGGGAGGCATGCACAAGAGAATATCTCCTGCTGAGCTGGACCTTTGGAGGCTCTAAGTGGGGAGCCATTTGTCCCTAACAAAAGTTCCCTGATTACTCAATGTATCCACAGTGCATTGTCACCTCAGGCAGCCTTACTTTAGCAAAAACATTGTCTACAATGGTGCTACGGCATATCTGTTATCATTATTTGTAACTTTGGTCATGGTGTAGGCAGAGAAGAATGTGAATGTCAACAGAGCTTATATAGCTACTATCTGACAGCAGTTGGCCCCAAAGCTCAGAGTGAAAGGGAAAACAGACAAGAGAAGGCCACGAAACTTGAATGAGAACCCATCTGGCAGCAAGTGGCAAATTGTGTTTTCCAAAGATGTCCACAGTATCTTCCATCCTTTGCGCTCTCTGCGATGTCCCTTGCCACTCCTTCGTCAAGAAGTGGGTCTAATTCTCCTCCCCTGGAATCCAGCTGGCTTTAGTGAGTCCCATGTAAGGTTGTCAGGTTTAGCAAATAAAAATGCAGGATGCCTGGTTAAATTTGAATTTAAGATAAATAATGAAAGATTTATATATATATATATATATATATATATATATATGTGTGTGTGTGTGTGTGTGTGTGTGTGTGTGTGTGTGTGTGTGTGTTCCATGCAATATTTTTGTATTTTACCTGGCAACCCTATTCTCATGTACCCAATAGAATGTGATAGAAGGGGTGCACATGACTTCCAAGGTTGGGTTAGAGGAATCCTTGCAGCTTCTGCTTTGGCTTCTTAGAACACTTGCCCTGCTGATTCTGCCCCTCAGGATGCAACACTCTGGGAAACCAGGAGCCATGCTGTGAGAAAGCCCAAGGCTCATATAGGCGCTCCACTCAAAGATCCCAGCTGAAGCGCCATGCATGTGACCGAAGAGGGCTCCAGAGCAAGCTTCCCCACAGAACTTTCTATGATGGAAATGTTCTCTATCTGTACTGACCATTATGGTAGCCACTCACCACATATGGCTATTTTTTAAATTTTTTATTGGGGAATTGGGGGGATGGGAACAGTGCTGGGGAATTGGGGGAAGGGGAACAGACAAGTTGCTGTCGTCTTGCTCTTCAGTCTAGTTGTGGAGGACGCCGCCTGACCGGCCCAAGTTGGCACCATCATTGTGCTCTTCCTGGGTGAGGCAGATCAGTCGCCAGCTTCTGAATGGCCGCTCACTGCGNCTGACCGGCCCAAGTTGGCACCATCATTGTGCTCTTCCTGGGTGAGGCAGATCAGTCGCCAGCTTCTGAATGGCCGCTCACTGCGGCTGCTGGCTACACACGGTAGCCCATGGCAACCCACTGCAGCAGGGGCTGCAGCCTACGCTGTCGCCGGCGACTCACAGCAGCCCAGCTCCAGGTTGAGCTGTTGTTCAGCATCTTGGCTGTAGAGGGCAGTGTCACTGGCCCTCCTATGTGGGATCCGAACCGGGGCCCTCTGGTGTCCCAAGCCATCTCTTAACCATCGCGCCACTCGGCCGGCCCCACCTATGGCTATTGAGCCTTAAAATGTGGCTAGTGCCACCGAGTAACTGAAATTTAAATTTTATTAAATTTTAATTTAAATGAACATTTAAATAGCCACATGTGCCTACTATTAGGTTGTCGGAAAAGTCATGACGTAGTTTTTCTGTTTTTCGTTGCAAAAATGTGTCATGACTTTTCTGACAACCCAGTAAATATATTGGACACTACATTGTAGATGATTTCAATACCCAGCCCTCGGAGTCAACTCACCTGTTCGAGTCTTCCTAGCTAAGGCCCCAGGTATTATGGTGCAGAGAAAAGACACCCCAGCAGTGCCTTGTCCAAATCCTAGCCCACAGAATCCAGAAGCATAATAAACATTGTTTTCTGTTGATATGTTTGGGGTGGTTTGTTGTATAGCAAGAGGTAATAAGTAAGACCAAAGTGAAATGTGCCCCAAAAAGACTACCTCGAGGAGGGTTCCAAACCCAGTGTCCCCAGTGCCAGGAAGTAAGTCAGTGAAGAGAGCAGCACCAGGGAACTGTAGCCAAGGCCCATGAAAAGGGCGGAGGGTCAGCAATCTCTCGTTAGACAGTGTCCTCCAGTTCCTGGTGTCCCAGAAAGGACTCAGGCCTGAGAGGTGAAGATCTGCTGCTGGCCAGGCTCTACCTCTTACCAGTAGTGACATCTCAAGACACTTTTAACTTTGAGCCTCTATTTCTTAATCTGTAAAATGGGACTAAAATGATCTACCCAGGCTGGCTTAGCACGTTGTTGGAGGATGAGATGAGCTTGTGGAATGAGGGCACAGTGTTTGATCCTCACACCGGGATCCGTTTCTTTGTCCCTGCTCAGTCATTGGCTCTGAAAACCGGCTACAGCATCTCTTGTTTCACTTCCAGGAACTTTGTTGTCTTAGTAGCCAGATTCATATTAAACACACATTAGTCTCAAATTGAGTTGCCTGGAAAGTTGCCAACTGCATCAGAAAAATCAACATTTGGGGGCACACTTTAGGTGAAACCTCACTGTTAAAAGAAACCTTGCTGTTTTTCCTGTGAGGCATCCTGTTTCTGTGGGGCCTTTAGCTCTGAGTAGCACACGTTGCTGAAGCTGGTTTCCAGTGTTAATCATGCAGATGGACTTGGGGTGTAAGGCCCCACTTGCCTGGATGGACTTGCTTCAGGTCTGGGCATTCAAAAGCAGGTTCTCAATGTTGTCTCAGATGTAGGGAACATCAAGATAATTATTGCTTGTCACTGACTTCTGGCCAATAAGAAGCAGCAAGCTTATGCATGATATCTAGGGAAGAACATGTGACGTGTATAGTCACTGCACCCTAGACCTTAGGAAGGGAGATTTCAAAAAAGTGCAGGGGAAGGATGGGCCTGATCCATGTTTTGAGTGTATAGTGGAGTATTTAGAATGAGACAGCCATGGGTTTGAATCTTGGTTCTGCCACTCACACGGTCAGTGATCTCTGAGGCTCAGTTGTCTTATCTGTGAAAGGGGTGTAATACCTACCCCCCGGGGTGTTGTGAAGAGTAAAGTAGGACACAACAAAACAGACATTTAATCAAGATTAAAATGAATATCAAAATAGTCAATAAATAATAAAATGAATCAAATAGAGTTGGGGGGGCTCTAGAAAATGAAATGTGAGAACTTAGCAACAAATTGTCTTGGTGCCGAAGGAAAGAGCAGGCAGCAAAAGAGGTGAGAAATCAAGCAGGAGCATGGTGCCGCTTTCCCACCTACAAATAAGCAAAGATGAAAACAAGTAGAAGTGCCTAGTGTTGAAGAGGATTTGAGGGCCTGGGTTCCTGTACCTTTCTGGATAGGCAGGTAAATCATACAAATTTCTGGGTGGCAAGTTAATAATTTCTCAATACCTTAAAAATCCAGCAATCTTCCTTCTTGAAATGTATCTTAAGGGAATAATTAGAAATGTAAATTAAGAGGTGTAGTCAAGGGAGCTGTTGGTAAATAGTAAAATACTGGCAACAGCCTAAATATCTAACAATAAGAGAATGGCTAAATAATTGTTGCAACCATACAACAGCATACATGCAGCCATAAAAGTAGAAAATGTAGATCTATATTTATTGACATGGACAGATAGTCAAGAACTGTGACAAATGCAGATTAACAAATAATGTAAATATTATGGTCTCTTTTTTTAAAGTACACATATATATGTCACATAGACCCAGAATGCTTATGGTTGGTTGATGGGATGTGCTTTTTTAAAAAAAATTTTCTTTTATAGTCTCTCTTTTTGTTTTTAATCTTTTAATTATTTTTTATTATGAAATACACATTTTTTAGACTTAGTTTCAGCTGTACAACACAGTGCAATAGTTATACTTTTTACCCCTCGAAGTGGCAACCCCCCTCCCGCAATCCGCCACTCCACTTCCCCCCAATATCATATCTAGTACAATTCCCTTGACTCCACTCCCACACTATACTCCACGTCCCATGACTGTAGTTGACATACAATATTATACAACATCAGCTTCAGGTATACACTGCAGTGATCAAGCCTCTTCCCCATCCATGATGCAAGACATGTGACCACCTGACACCCCACAAAATATTCACAACACCATCAATTACATTCCTCGAACTGTCTTCCACGTCCCTGTGGCAACACGGCAGCTGCGTATTTATGCTGTCCAACCCCTTCCCCCTCTCCCCCATCCCCACCCTCTCCCAAGGGATGTGCTTTTGATTGAGATATAATTCACTTACCATAAACTTTACTCCTCACTTTAAAACGTCACCATTTTAAAGTATACAGTTCAGTGGTTTTTAGTATAGTCACAGAATTGTGCAACAACCACCACTATTTAATTCCAGAACATTTTCATTGCCTGAAAAAGAAACCCAGTGTCCAACAGCAGTCACTGCTCTCCTCAGCCCTAGCCAACCACTAGTCTTTTCTGTCACTATGGATTTGCCTATTCTGGACATTTTATATAAAAGAAATCATACATATGTGACTGTTTATGTCTGGTTTCTTTTCACATAATGCCTTCAAGTTTCAGCCACGTTGTAGCATGTGCCAGTGCTTCATTCCTTTTTTGTTGCTGAATAATATTCCATCGTGTGGATATACCACGCTTTGTTTACCCATTCATCAGTTAATGGACATTTATTTGGGTTGTTTTCACTTTTTGACTATCATGAATAAATGATGCTATAAATATCCTAGTACAATTTTTGTGTGAACACATATTTTCAGTTCTTTTGGGTATATTCTTGGGAGTGCCATTGCTGGATCTTACGTAATTCTACATTTCACTTTTTGAGTAACTGCCAAACTGTTTTCCTGTTTTCCACAGCGGTTGTACCATTTTATATTGCCACCAGCAATGTATGAGATTTCCAATTTCTCCACATCCTTGCCAACACTTGTTATTTTTTGAGGGTTTTTTTTTTTGTTAATAACCATTCTAATGGGTGTGAAGTGTTATCTTACTATGGCTTTGAATTGCATTTCCCTAATAACTAATAATGTTGAGCATCTTTCCATGTGCTTATTGGTCATTTATATATCTTCTTTAGAGAAATGTCTGTTTAAATCCTTTGCTAGTTGGTGGGATCTTGGTTGTTTTCTTTTTGTTTTGCCACATTTCTGATTTGTAGGCAATGACAAGAGTTGCTTATGTAATAATGAGTGAAACAATCAGGATAAAGGCTGGATGTGGCTACACCATGGTCTCTTCAGAGGCCCCCTGAAGACAGATCCACTATCTTGGGCCTCGGCTCCCAGGCAGGGTCCATCCCACTGGGCCAGGTGTGACTCTCCTGGAGGAGTAGAGCCCCTTCTGGCCATGGCTGAGGGGTATGTTACAGGAAGAAAAGAGAATAATCAGGGTGGGTCCTGATATATAGAGAGAATTCAGAGTCTGATGGAGGGTTCTGGTGTCAGGTAGGACAGGGTCAGGTCTAGGAGTGACTCAGTAGCTGGGCAGGGTGCAGCTGTGGAGGAAAGATTGTTCGAGACACAGGGTCCCCGTCCCAACTATGCAGAGCTCCTGCCTGACATGGGCCTGAAGTGGGCCACACTCTCCAAAACAGGACGGCATCCTTTCTTATCAGAATTCACATTGTGACGACACCCCTGCAATAAATCTATTTATTTTGCCTGGAACACAGTTCCCCTCTTTTTCCTTCAGATATGAATAGACCTAAGCTGATTTGGCCATTTACCAATCCTCAGGTTTTTTTGGTTAGTTTGGGAACCTTTAAAGGTCACATGAACCTCTTTCTGGATGTTTGCTTCACTGAAAGCAAGCCTGAGACCAAAGTCTACGAAATGCATGACTGCTTTCCAGCCAACAGTCACAAAAACAGTGATACAACCTACTGGGGAGGTCTTGCTGTCCACCCTGAGAACCCACCTGGCCCCTTTACTGAAAGGTCCTCTCTGGTCACACTCTCTGTGTTTCGGTGTCCGCTAGCCTTGTGGTTGAGGCAGATAACAGCCCCCTCGGTGAAGTAAGGGGACTCAGGATCCCTGGGGCTTAGGCTTCCAATGCTTGGGTATTCGACCACAGAGGCCTGCCCGTTAGGATACGTCCTTACTGCAGCCTGTGTCACCTGTTAGTCAACTGGCATATCTTGACTGTGACTATGATATGACTTGATGTGACTATGGTATCATGCATATCATGAAAATGCATTTCTAACTTCCTTTAGGCCAATTAACAAACCCTCTGGTGTAGATTTTTATAGCACTTTTGAACTGCTAAAGAATCACCTCCGGAGTGTATTTCATAATTAGGGTGTTTCAAATGTTAACTAATCACTTCTGAGGTACGTTAAAGTTAAAAGTAAGTAACAAAACTTGTAGAAGAAAACATAGGATAAACTCATAAACTTGTGTATGTAAAACTTTATTCAACAGGACACACAAAAAAGCACTGCCATAAAAGAAAATAGACAAATTGAAATTAATTAAAATAAAAAAATATCCAAAGAAAGCATCTGCTCTTTGGAAAACACCATTAAAAAAAGTGAAAAGCAAACTGAAGACTGGAAGAAAATATTTGCAATGCATATATCTGATTAAGGACTTGTATTCAGAATATATAATAAACTCTTACAATTCAGTAATAAGAAAAACAACCCAATTTTAAAAATGACAAAAATGGCAAAAAAGGTGAAAGGTATTTTGGAACTCTCTGTATTTTCTATACAACTTTTCTGTAAATCTGAAGTTATTCCAAAATAGAGTTTATTTAAAAAATATGAACAAAAAAATTTGGCCAGGCACTTCACAAAATAATATATATGAATGTCCAGTAAATATATCAAAAGATGCTCAATATCATTAGTCATCAGAGAAATGCACATTAAAATCACAATACAATACCACTATATAGCCACTAGAATGACTAAAATGAAAAGATTGACAAAAGCAAGTGTTGAGGGCCAGCTGAGTGGCACGTTGGTTAAGAGCAGGCGTGGGCGCCAGAGGGCCCAGGTTCGGATCCCACATATGAGGGCCAGTGACACTGCCCTCCACAGCTAAGGTGCTGAACAACAGCTCAACCTGGAGCTGGGCTGCCATGAGTCACCGGCGATGGCATAGGCTGCAGCCCCTGTGGCAGTGGGTTGCCATGGGCTACCGTGTGTAGCCAGCAGCCAGCGTGAGTGGCCAGCAGCCACAGTGAGCGGCCATCCAAAAGCCGGCGACTGATCTGCCTTGCCCGGGAAGAGCGCAATGATGGTGCCAACTTGGGCCAGTGAAGCGACGTCCTCCACAACTAGACTGAAGAACAAAAGGACAGCAACTTGTCTGTTCCCCTTCCCCGATTCCCCAATGCTGTTCCCCTCCTCAAATTCCCCAATAAAATAAAAAAAAATTAAAAATGAATGAAGTGCCCATACATGCAAAAACATGAATATTTCTCTAAAACATCATGCTAAGCAAATGAAGTCAGATACAAAAAGGTGACATGCTGTGTGATTCTATTGATATGCAAGTACCAGGAGTTGAGGGTGGGGGAAGGCATTGACAGCAAAGGGGTACAAGAGAACTTTTGGGAATGATGAAAATGTTCCATAACTTGATTGTGAAGGGAATTATGCGACTCAATGAGGCTATAAAAACCGAATGGAACTGTATGTGAAAAGGGGTTCATTCCACTATGTATAAATTATAACTGAAAAAGTTACTTTAAAAAGAAGTGGAAGAAGAGGGATAAGAAGGAAAAGGAGAAAAGAAAGAGGGAAGAAGAAGGGGAAGGGAAAGAGGCGGATGAGGAGGAGGGGGAGGAGGAGAAGGAGAAAGAAAATGATCACATAGAAATGATCATACTCCCAGTGAATCCATCATCTACCCTGTGCCTGTCACTGTTTAAGTGCTGGGGCAGGATTATAAAAGTAGAAGACCTGTCCCCTGTCTCTAGGAGCTTACAATCTATTGGAGAGGTGAAATTTTCTTCAAGACTCCCAAAGTGTGAGGAATGACAAATCAAATCTCACCTGGCCCCCGCCCACTAGGGTAGGTAGGAAAGACAGTCTGTCATTTGTGAGGGTTTCCTCCTTCCTCTCCCACTGCATCCCTCCCCCACGAGTCCCCACCAGCTGTGGGAGTGCACGGGAAGCCCAGACTTGCAGAGGCTTAGGAAGAGTCCCCATCTTCAGTCCAGCATTGGCTGCATCTCCAAGCACTCTTTGGCCACTGCCCTCGTGATCTTTCCAGGCTCATGGCTCCTCCTCTTTCAAACTAAGCTAGGACACAGCTTTGTGGAGGTTCTCAGGCTACCACCTCTGGCGCCACTGTCTCTCACCTTCAAGATACCACCACTCCTGGGTGCATATCCCTGTGAGTCATGGGATCTGTGAGGGTGGGTGATGCATTTCCCCTTCCTTTCCTGCACTTCAGGAGGCTCTCTTACTAGCTGTTTATCTGGTGGGAGGGAGAGAGAAGGTGCAGGATGTCTGGTGGGGGTGAGATAACCCCAGGCGGTGGGCAGTGTGTATCCGTTGAGTGTGATGCCCTCGTAAGGGTGGGGTCTGTGGCAGGCTGCCATGAGCTCCGGAAACAACACTGGTCCTGGCACTGTGCCCAGCCTGTCTGAGGCCAGCATAAGAGGAACTAGGTTGGATGACAAAGCCAGTGGTTTTGGGAAGTGTGAGCCCAAAGAAATCCTGACTTTGGGGCATTAGAAGGAGGTGGCAGTAGCTGAGAATTGGAAAGTCAGCCCATAATTCAGAATCAGATGAGGGAAATCACCAAACTCCCCTTAGCCTCTGGCTACCAACTGAGTGTGAAAGAAAAGCAGGCCTGTTTCTAGTTCTGTGTAGTCTGTCCACCCCCCAGGATTTCTAAGAAATGCTTGGCCTGTATTTCTTGGTTCCCCTGGGAGCCAGATGTGTAATAATTGGGGTACATTTTTAACTTGAAAATACAAAAACATCCTTCTAGCTGCATCCTTCTTTTCCTCCCAGGTTCAGAATAACGTAGGGGGAGAGCTTGGTTCTGAAATCAAGTAGAAAGCACTTTTGTTTCTGGAAATTAGGAAAAAATTGTCAAAGAGCCAATGTTTCATCTCTAAAAAGAAAATGTGAAAGGGCTGTGAGCCCTGCTTAATAAATAATTCAGGGACCAAACTGAGCCAACAAGAAGCTAGAGAAAATGATCAGATATACCTACACCCTTCTCTTTTTATCATCTTGCAAATGCCCTGGTTGGCACCTGGCTGGAGAGAAGCAGTCAGTGACAAATGGAGCTAAACCACTCATTCATTCATTCATTCATTCATTCATTCATTCACTCATTCAATAAAGTTTTCATGATAGCTTATAATATACCAGGCAGACCTGGCTAGGAGCTGAGGAGCCACACCAGAACACGGGCCTCTGCCCCTGGACTGTGGAGTCTGTGCCACAGCTCTCAGACTTTAATGTACATCAGACTCCTGGACAGCTCGTTAAAACACAGATTGTTGGGCCCCATCCCTAGAGTTTCCAATTCAGTAGGTCTAGGTAGCCAGAGAAATTGCATTCCTAACAAGTTTCCATGTGATGCTTATGCTGCTGCTCCTGGGACCACCTTTTGAGAACCACTGGACTAAGCAACTGTTTTACCTCTTGTCACAACATGGCTTGCTTCGGTAAACTGGAGGAAATTTGGAGCCCTGGACCAGGTTGCTAACAACCTGAGGTTACTTGCCCTAGAGCTGTGGCAGTCCCAGTCCCCACCCAGTGAAGGGAATCAATATCTTAAGGCCCACTGACCTCTAGGGAGACCATCCAGAGTCCTTGGCACCAACCCTGAGATAGGAAGGAGTGCAGCTGTGACAGAGCTTTTGCTAACTTCTCTTTGGAAATGAAGACCTCATGTTACCACCAGCCTAGTGTAAGCCTATAGCTGTGGATGCTGGAGTCTGGGGTGGGGTGTAAGGTAGCCTTCCACAGTTTTGTCCTCCCTCCACCTGGAGCCTCTGCTGATCTCTTCTCCTGCCGTGTTCCTGCTGACCCAAATATTAATAGCTCATTACCTTCCACCCTCACAGGCAGAGCAGGTAGGTGAGATGCCAGTTGGGCCCTTGTAGCCTTTTCCACCTGAATGGACACAAGAGCATCAGATGGAGCTTTGTGGGCCCTGCTGCAGCCGAGGCTGGTGTGACTGCCATGAGTAAGGGCAGGGAGGAGAGGGTGAGGGTGGGTGACAACAACTGTTTGCACCAGGAGCCTTTAAAACGCATTGGAGAAGGGCATGCTGGTTCCGAGGGAACCTGAGGCTGGGTGCAGAGCCCATATGCTAAATGATGGACCATCGTGTAAATCAAAGTCGATCAAAATTATTTTTTTTGTAACAGCTTTATTGAGCTATAACTCACATACCATACAATTCGTCCATCTAAAGTGTACAATTCAATGGTTTTTAGTATTGTATAGCCACAGAATTGTGCAACCATCTTCACAATCAATTTTAGAGCATTTTCATCATTCCAAAAGAAACAGTATACCCTTTAGAGTCTAACCCCACCCCTAACCCTCCCCCAGCCCTAGGCAACTATCAGTTTACTTTCTAGATTTGCCTATTCTGGATATTTCATATGAATGAAATCATGCTATATGTGGTCTTTTGTGACGGGCTTCAGCATTACTTTTAACAGGGAAATGTGATAGTCTGCATTTGGGTCCAAAACATGATTGGCAGAAATCCAAGGTGGGGACTATTTATTTAAAAACAGTGGCTTAACCTTGGAGCTTCCATTACCTCAGAGTGCTAACTGCCACCTCACAAGGCTATGGTGAGGATGTGAAGAGCCAGCCCAGGCCTGGCACTCAGCTGCTCAGGGTAGGGGAACCTCTCTAGTGAGAAGGAAGCCTTATGATAAGAAGACCAGCTGTGGAGCAGCCTCACATCAAAGTAATGTTATCATGAATCAGTGGCCTGCTGTAGCTTTCAAAAAGTTCAGCTGTGAACTAAGGTTGTGTAAGAGGTATTTTCTTTGTCTCTCATCCGGGAGGTTCTGTCTGGGTGCCAAAGTCAGCAAAGCAGAGCTCTAGGCTCCTTCTCAGAGGTACAGAAACTTTTAGCCCCATTTAGATGGCTCCTGCTGTCCAAGAGAAAGGAGAATTTCTGGGGTCCTCTAGGGACTGCTGCCTCCTCTATAATCCCGGATACCTCCTCTCCTGGTTTCTCTGAAGGCCCTGAACTGCTGCCTGCCAGGGCCTCTGTTGGCAACTACATGTGGCAAAGCAGAGGCTTCTTACCTGTGCCACGTGAACTGGTTGTTTTCATTGCTGCCATAGCAACAGCCCCAATTCAGCTTCCTGTGAAAAATTCCACCACCAGAAATCCTCTCCTCTTGCTGTGTTCAGACCCCTGCTTGTCCCCAGTATGGTGCACTGTAGGAGGCCCAGAACCCAGGTCAGCAACTGACCCTCTGCCCAGCCTGTGTTTGGGGTGGAGGCTCTTTCAATGGCCACGTTTCCTAACTCGGGCCCATGACAGGAAGGCCAAGAACCCACCCGTCTCTTTGTCCTCCCCAAAGGGAATGATGGCCCACAGGATCCTTCTCTGCATGGCCCACACACTCAGGCCATAGAACCATCATTCCCCACACCCACCATCACCTCAGTGGTCTGGGGACTTTCTTGACAGCTACAGAACAGAGTCTGGGGTCTTGAGGGCAGGGTTGGGCTGGAGTCCTGCCGTCTGCCATGCAGGTCCCCCCACTTAGCAGTGAGTTTAGGATTGAGGCTAGGAGGCGGGGCTGAGTGGAAGGGCAGAGAGGAGGGAGGGTAATGAGAACTTCCCTTCCTTGAACTGTGTCCAGTGAGGTGTGAATCTAGCATCCCAGAGGAGGGGTTGAGTAGCTGCCAGAGAACAGTAACCAGAGCTGTGGGACAGACCCCCCCCCCCCCCACACACACACACACTTCCCCAGGGGCGGACAGCAGTCTGAGACAAAGCTGAAAGTCACTCAGGACTATCAGGGCTGGTGGATAGGGCTGAGGAAGGTCTTTTCAGTGTTGGCTTGAAACCTACTTTCACCCCCCCGGTAAACTCAGAATATGGGGAGGCACCCGGGGAAACAGAAACCGAGCCTCAGCTGGCAGCCCTGGTGCAGGCCTGGGGCCCACTAGGCTGAGTCCTGAATTATTAAGCCCTGGGAGAGAGGCTGGCTGGAACCAGTGCCAAGGAGAAACCAATCTCCCGTCTCGTGCTCTCTTCACAGCCACCCAAGAGGTGAGGAATTTCACCTCTTCCAGTTCTGACTGCCCCAGTGTGACCAGACTGTAAACAAGGCATCTGACTGGCCTTGGAGGGACCACGGGCTGAGGACGTCCCTGCCCCCCAACCCCAGATTTCTCAGGGCCTTTTGTTTACAGGCTCCTGCTCACCCCCTCTCCCGCCTCTTAGCTCCCCTGTCAGACACATTTTCTGCATTCCTCTTCCCGCACAGCAGCTTTGCTTCTTCCTTTTCCCACAAAGGAAGATATGGCGCTGCCCCAGGGGCCAAGGTTTCAAGAGCCTCAGGTTTTAGGTTTTGTGTTGTGTGTCACAGGGATCTGCCTGCACTCAGATTTCAGCCTGGGGCTGGCTGGCAAGACCTCCCCTCCCATTTAGCTGGAGGTGTCCAGGAGAGGCTAAATCCACCCCAGATCTCGGGACTTACTCTGGGGTTTCCCTCTGCACAGATAGGGTTAGTGAACCTTCCACTCCATAAGTGTCTCGTTTCCAGTGCCTGGAAAAGAAAGGTGAAGGGATCCACTTGAAGTCCTGGAGGTCAGAATGGTGCCTGTGAATCCTGGAGGGAGAGATGCCAGGCCCCATACCTGTGCCACCCTGCCATGGGTCTGCAATCCTGGGGCCTGAGGATGACTCCTGGTTTTCCTTCCTGAAGTCCTTTCTCTAAATGCCTATATTTCAGAAAACTCCTGATCTCCTACTCAGATGAGGACCAGCTAGCTTTCAGGGTCCCTTGACTCTGTGACAGCACCGCTCACTGTTTCCTCCCTGGCACAGTGCTGGGCCTCACACCCTCCTGCTTCCCTTCATCTGGACAGTTAGGAAAAGTTGTCCAAGACTTGGAAATGGGACAGAGGGATTCCTGCAACCCCTCGAGTCATGCTGGACTGGGGCATCGTCGAGCTGGCCTGCCTGGGGTGGATTACCTGATTTGTCTAACTTGTGGTTTACTATTGATTAGGGTATTTTACAACTTTATAAGGAATGTGTAGAAAACTGATAATGCAGGATTGATGTATGGTGATACAAATGAAAATATTCTAGTCAAAAGGCTAAGGTTTTATTTTATATGTCATAATCTAATAATCACTTCAATATTATTTCTTTTGGTATTATAAGTGCTTAAGTATCTCCTCTACTTTTTTGAACTAACATTATCACGCTGCTGGTTCTCTAATTAATTAAGTAAATACATTTTTGATACATGTGCAGTGCACATTTGTATGAAAGCCATGTTTTTAAAATTTTCTTTAAAAAATTAAATATAGCAAAATGGACTTTTTTCACGTACAGTTCTATGAATTTTAACCCATAGAATATAGAGAATTGTGCAACCACTGCCACAATCAGGATACATAAAGTTTCATCACCCCCTAATAATCCCTTGTGTCATACCTGAAGAATCATGTTTTTGACTCTGTGTGTGTGTATGTGTGTGTGTAAAAAAAACACACATAAAATTTACCATCTTAGCCATTTTTAAGAGTCCAGTTCAGTAGTGTTAAAAATATTTACATTGTTGGGCCGGCCAAGTGGCGGGTTGGTTAGGAGCAGGCTTGGGACACCAGCTCTAAGCAGCAGGGCCCTGGTTCGGATCCCACATATGAGGGCCAGTGACGCTGCGTCCTCTATAGCTAAGATGGTGAACAACAGCTCGACCTGGGGCTGGGCTGCCGTGAGTCACCAGCGATGGTGTAGGCTGCAGTGGGGCTGTCCAGCAGCAGGCCTGAGCTTTCGTGAGCTGCCGTGAGCTGCGTGAGCTGTGGTTAGCCACCGTGAGCAGCTGCCCAATGGCTGGCGGGCGACTGCCTCACCTGGGAAGAGCGTAATGATAATACCAACATGGGCCAGTGAAGCGACTCTTCCACAACTAGACTGAACAACAAAAGGACAGCAACTTGTCTGTTCCCCTTTCCTGATTTCCCAATGCTGTTCCCCTCCTCCAATTCCCCAATAAAATCTTTAAAAAAATAAAATAAAATATTTACATTGTTGTAAAACAGATCTCCAGAACTTTCTCATCTTGCAGAACTGAAACTCTATACCCATTAAATAACAGCTCCCCTTTGCCCCCTTCCCCCAGCACTGCTAACCACCATTCTACTTTCTGTCTCTATGAATTTGACTACTTTAGATACATCACATAAGTGGAATCATACGGTGTTTGTCTTTTTGTGACTGGCTTATTTCACTTAGCATAATGTCCTCAACGTTCATCCATGTTTTCACTTTTTGAAAATTATTCTTTGCAGGATGCAGAAGGATGTCAATGACTAGGAGAGTTGCTGGTGCGCAGTTCTCCAGCCTGGGGGTGGATTCCCTCTCTGTCCCCTTTTGTCGGGCCCATAGAGAGGCTTGAAGTATCAGAATTAATCAGTGGGGTGCTTTGGGGACATCTTAGAATGTGGGTAGTGAGGTTAACCACACGAAGGGTAAATAATTGAGCTGAACATGGGCACCCAAGCCAGATGTCCCATTAGCTCCTTACTTCAGACAAAGGCAGGGGATAAAGCCTTTACCTTTTGCCTTTGGACAAGGATATCCTCAACAATGAGAACTGAGAACGTGGCATGTAGGAGGAGCTTAGCAAGCCTGGAGAGTGAGCCAGTGCATAGAAATAGCAGGGCCAGGCGAAGGGGGTGGGGCTTCCCAGACAAAACCCCTAAATAATTTACTTGGGCCACTAAAATG
>NW_017731352.1:3932361-3975269 GCF_001890085.2 Hipposideros armiger
CACACACACACACACACACACACACACACACACACATTTCCCTAAGCTATTTTTCACTCTGCATTCAGAGCCTGTGGTATGTGTAAATGCCAACTACTCTTCATAGCTTTAAAATCCATAACTGTGTGCCATCTCTCCCTCTCTGGAAGCCCCATTTTCCCTTCTGGGATTGATGTGTGAATAGGGCTGGTAAGGGAAGGAGCCTTAGATCCTGGTTCCAGCCATCCTCAACAGGCCTCGTGGTCCTGGGAAACCACTTACATGCTCGGATGCTCAGTTTCTCCTCTAAGAAACTTTGTGACAGTTCTTCACCCAACACTTGACAGTGTGTTCCACTCTGGATTTCTAAGTCCCCTTTTCGAATGTCTTATCTCTAGGGTGACTGTATAACTTTTAGCCTCCAAACCATAACGTCTTTAAGAGTAAAAGCGGGGTGCAAATACTAATTACACTGGGACAATGTGTAAAATGGGACTGTGGCAAGCACATAACAAATACTGTGATCTTCTTATCTTCCAAACTGAACTGGAAGTTTCTCCCATGAAGAAGCTTCATCTGTCATCTATCCATTCTAGAGTCCCCCACTGTACCTATCCTAGAGCTTTGTTCATGGAGATGCTCAATGAAAACTGACTGATGTCTGCTTTTTTAAGATGCTCTTTCCCCAAGAAATCTGACTCAGTGCAAATTTAGAGGGATAGGTGTTATGCCAGGACTCAGCTCCTGGCAGATGAATGCAGCATTTGGTGAGGCCGAAAAGGAACAACAACGGAGCCACAGATAGGGGGTTCATTCCACTATATTTTTGATGATGGCTGGTTGAGACATGAGAAGCAAACATCCGTCAATACCCCAACAAGGTATTGCACCACAGTCTTGCTAGCGACCAGGCGAGACACAGGAAGTAGGGTCCGCAGGATTTGCACCATCCGCAACACCTGCACTTGCTAACACGGAAGCAGCAGTTATATGCAAAACAATAGTAGCTAATGGCCAACTGGTTACAGCTGATGGCCTTTTAATAACTGAGCCTGAACCTTTCCATGTGAGGCCGAGAGCCTGGAAACTGCTCCCCTGGCCCTTTCCTGACAGTAGGCTTCTTGGTTTAGTTCAGACACCTTATTGTAGGTTGGGTTGGCTTTGGTTGTTAAATAACACCCATTGTGAATAAACACTAAGCGACCACAGGTGATCCATGTTGGGAAGTGGATCCTTTCAGAGCAGGCCTGGATTGGGCTGCCAAAGGTGGGGTATGTCTGACAAGTTCACAATCATGTGGTGGAGGCTCCTGGGACCACAGTTAATATGCAAAGGAATGGATATGTGTTGGCATACCCTAACGGGATTTCAGGTGTCTGCTTTGTATGAGAACCTGCTGGGACTGCTGGAAGAAATGAAAAGTTTAAGGATTAACTGCTGGACCCGAGGAGAGCAGGCTTACAGCTCTAGGGGAAAAAAATAAAGAAAAAGGTGACCTTGACCCCTGAAGAGTATGACTGAGCGGGCAAAAAGCTCATGTTAGTGTAGAGGCTGTGGTTTGAAATGATGGGGGAGTCTCTTCAATGTTCTCCTGGTTGGTTGATGGTTGCTGATTCGGACCCAGCCCTGGGTGGACGAGCCAGGAGGCCATAACAAAATGGAAAGAGGTGGGGTGTTTCTTTTTGAAGCCTTATGAACAAGCTGTGGATACTGGTTAAGAGAGACATCTCTCCCAAGGGTGGTCAGAAGGCTGTGCAGGCTGTGCTGTGCCACACCCAAGGAAGCACATTAACAAACACTAGAGACAAATCTTTCCAGCAAATGGCAGCCAAGTGTTGCATCCTAGTAAAGTCAGAATATCATGACATTCTCTAGTAGAGGAAAAATCAGTGTTTTGAGGAAGGGCACCGTTTGGCCTAATTGGCACAAGGGCACCATATGGACTAATTGCAGCCATGGTCAGAATATACAGGGATGTCCTCACTTAGCAGTGATGGTGACTGCAAAAACCTGGGAGCCAACACCATCAGTGACTTATGGTGTCAACAATATTGGTCTTGGTGACGGCCAGGTTGGCACTCATGGCAAAAAACACTGCTGGTTGCATTGAAGCAAAGAGGAGAACGACACAA
Organism: Hipposideros armiger; assembly: GCF_001890085.2. Taxonomy (NCBI): domain Eukaryota; kingdom Metazoa; phylum Chordata; class Mammalia; order Chiroptera; family Hipposideridae; genus Hipposideros; species Hipposideros armiger. The sequence goes on from NW_017731352.1 coordinate 3,934,473, forward strand.
AAGAAAAGTGCAGAAAGGCTGAGGTGGTATTGATGAGATCCCGGAGTCCTGCCAGGGGAAGGAGGGGACCATGGGCAGGGGCCAGGTGTCGAAGATTTTTCTGTCACTGCAGTTGTGACGCATTCCCTAAGGATGCGGTGTCTGGGGAAAACATTACGTGGGGGTTGGAAAAAATTTGTTTTGGCCATGTTCTTGAAATCATTCTAATTTAATTTCATTTAAGTGGCCTTACCTGGCGTGTTCCTCAGGAGAATCATTAGCCATCATTAAATAAATAACCTCTGTTTTCCTCACCCAGAAGACACCTCATGGTTTCCCATGTGAGAAGCAGGTTTCAGCCCCAGTCAGTGCCTGGGATTTCGAGCACCTGCCCTTGTGACTTTTGATATGTGGCTCATATTCAAAACTACCACTTGTTTTCTCTGTTCACAGGGCCTGACTATATAGGGCACATCTCTCTTCTCTGCAGTTACTCTGGCCTCTCATTTGCCCTCACTTGCAGTCACTCTGGAAGATGCCTGCCCCTCTTTCTTTGAAGTGAATTATTTTGGGCATGACATTTAATCTCTATAAACTCAGATAATGCTGAACATACTCTAAATATTTGCTCAACATTTATTCAACTATTTTCATTTGATAATAAAATTTTATTAATTTCTTACAGTTTAATTCATGATTATTTTACACATAGTAACATGGCCCGAGACATACTCCTTATCCTTGCCAGCTCCTTATCGTTTTAAAATTAAAATGTGTCTCTTATGGGGCCGGCCGAGTGGCGCGATGGTTAAGAACTCGCTTGGGATGCCAGAGGGCCCCGGTTCGGATCCCACATATGAGGGCCAGTGACACTGCCCTCCACAGCTAAGATGCTGAACAACAGCTCAACCTGGAGCTGGGTTGCCATGAGTCGCCGGCGACGGCGTAGGCTGCAGTCCCTGTGGCAGTGGATTGCCGTGGGCTACCGTATGTAGCCAGCAGCCAGCGTGAGCGGCCAGCAGCCGCAGTGAGCGGCCGTCCAGAAGCCGGCGACTGATCTGCCTCGCCAGAGAAGAGCGCAATGATGGTGCCAACTTGGGCCAGTGAAGCAACATCCTCCACAACCAGATTGAGGAGCAGGACGACGGCAACTTGTCTGTTCCCCTTCCCCCAGTTCCCCAGCACTGTTCCCATTCCCCCAATTCCCCCAATAAAAATCTTAAAAAAAAAAATGTGTCTCTTATTGATTTTTCTTTTGGTGAAAACATTACATATTCACTTTTTTAAAAAGTTAGAAGATACAGATAGGTAAAAAGAAGAAAATTAAAATTAAAGACCCCAGTCCCATTCTCACACTTAACCGCTATTCACAACTTGATGTATATTCTTCCAAATCTTTTTTGTATGTACACATGAATATTTGTGTATAAAAAAACTCACATGCCTATAAAATATCAGTAAGGCTATGTCCAGTTATCTCAATACCTACATTATTCGTTTCTAATATTTCTACTTTGTAAAACATTTGCCAGTTTTTATTTCATAACCCCCTGTTCTTATTTATGATGCCTATTCATTCATTTAGTTATCTGAAGTTTTATAACATTTTTATTTAAAATCTCTTTAAGATTGTCTATTATCTCTAATTCCTTACATGTAAATTTTCTGGTTTGGGCGGGTGGGTCTAAACACTGCCTTTAGTGTTGCTGGTCTTCCTCACAGACTTTGTAATTCTTGTTTATGAGCTCATCTTCTGTGGAGTATCTTTCCTGGGACTCCTTCCCCGTGTGCTCTGGGTTATGGAGGGAGGATTTCCTCAACGAAGGTTTCAGTGTTGTCTTATGGGATACAGCACTACCTCCACACCAAGTCCGAGGCTAGCGGACCAGGAATGTTGACTTTGTTTCCACTCATAGCTGGGCAGATGGCTTGTGTTCAGCCACAACCTTTGGCTGGTCCTCTCTTGGAGGGGCAGCATGGTCCTGCCTCCTGGCCTCGTGGCTTTCTGCTGCATGTGAGGCTCATGGCTTAATTGAAACCCCAACCGGAAGTCATACAGTTTGAGTCCCTGTGGGTCTGGAAGCTTCAGCTCCCATTTACATCTTTGTTCTGACTCTTTCCCTAGAGATTTCCCTTTCTTGCTTGGAGCTTGGAGATGTCATTGTAAAATATGTTTTTATATTTCATCAAGCTTTTCTAAGTACTTGCAATAAGAAGTGAGGGCAGTAGGGAAGCTTTACCTTGCTCATCATCTTGACCTGAAATTGAACCCCAATTATCCTTATGCTGGATGATTTGTGTTTGTCCCCCATATAGCAATATCTTCTTAATTGCTTCGTCATTTGCCCCCATGTTCACTGTAATTATCTCAACCTTTTCCTCTGAGCCAGAAAATTTGTTACCTTACTTGATGTTTCTAACTTACCTGATAGTTTCATAAATCTCTTGTTTTTGTCCTTAAGTTTTTCCCTTCACTCTGGATTTCCTTTTTGTTTTATTTAGTTGATTTCTCAACTCATCCTTGGGTTCTTTTATTAAATTTCATAAACATATTAAATACGTTTACATTAATTATATACTGAATGGATACAATATATTATATTTTAAATTAATATAATTAACTATTAAATTAACATAATTAATTAAATATTAAGTATTCTTATTTTTTGTTTTTTGTTTTTGTTTTCTTGTTGGTTCTATATTGTTTAGGACTCTTAGGAGTTTTCTTCTGTACTTTGGGCAGTGATTTCTTCCAGAATGGTTTTATCTTTTTCATGTGTTTCTTGTTTGTTTTCCTTCTCTTCTTTCCCCTCCTCTGCCTTCTCCTTCTTGACCTTTTTAAAAAGCAATGGGTGATCAAGACCGATTAAAGTTTCAACCCAGCTCCCTACCATCTTACCTGTTACCATCTCTACAGTTATCACCTGCTGGGTAAGAGATTGGCAGAAGGGGCTTAGCTAGAAAGACTATTTCCTGTTACTGCCTCAGAGAGGCTGCTATGGCTGTTGCTGACCGCTTTGCTTTTGGCGGAGAAGAAAGTCAAATATGTGAGCCATGCAATCACGGCCAGGTGAGGTGTGAGGGTCTTCAGGCCACTTTGGGGCCCTGAATTTGGAATCAAGAGTTATGATTTGTGGAGTTGGGATTGGGAAGTTTTCTTCATAGCCAGAAAAATTGCCACTCTAGAGGAAGACTGGAAATCACCTTTGGGCCTGAACCTCTCTTTGTTCCTGCCTTTCTTGAGTGGTTGGAATGCTCTGCAGCACAGACCTCAGGTAGGTGAGAAAAGTAGCCATCCAGTCAGACACATTGTTTGTAAAAGCCAGACAGGAAGGGGTGAGCTGAAGCTCCTGAGTCTTGTTATCCACCGAGGGGTGGTGTGGGATGCGTGCCTACCTGCAGATTGTCCCTCCAGAAGTCAGCCTTATCTTGAGCATAGTCTCTGAAAACTTTTCCTGTGAGCCAGGCACCAGTGCACTCAACTTTCAACAAACATCATGACCTTTACTTAATAAAGGTTCAGGGGAAAGCCAGGGCAAGTGTTCCCACTTTGAAGTACTTCATAAACGACGTGGCATGTTCCATACATGCGGATGACATGAGTAGCCCACTGTCACCTGAGTCATTTTTTCCAGGTGTGGTAAGGGGGAAGGCAGCCAGTTGGTGTCATTGAAAAAGCCCTGGATTTGAGTCTCGGTCAGAGGCTGGCTAACCACACTGACTGCAGCTGCTGGCAGCCCCACCTCTATGCATCAAGGTTTCTCACCTGTGATGTGGGAGCTGGAGAGAGGAGTGATCTATGCCTGATATTTCTCACCCAGAATGCATGAACTCATGTTGAGGGATACTTGGACAGAGAGACGGGACACCAAGGCTCGGGAAGCAAAGTTTATTGATGCTGGCACCGGCTCAGTGGATTTACATCCAGAGGCTGAGCTCTGACCTGGGAGGGACTCGGGGCTATATACCCTGAGGTTTCCAGGTTGGCAGCTAAGATTTATTATTAGGACATGTGGCCATTGTGCCAGTTCCTGACTGGCTCTGGGGTGAGGTAGGAATTTGGAAATGTTAAACACGGAAGTCTTAATGGCCATGCAGTTTAGGAATGTCTTTGTCTGAAGCTCCCTGCTACAGCGCTGAATCCTTAGTGACCACATGGTCTGGGAAAGCCTTTGTCTAGGGCCCACTGCCACACTCATAGATGTGAGAGCACTTGAAAAAAACACATGCCATTGATTTGACAGGAAGGCTGTATAGGAGGACATACACTGGACTTAGTGTTTAATAACTCAGGTTGGATCTGAGCTACTTCTTACTCATGTAAATTTAGGCAAGTTACTCAATGTCTTGAGGCCTCAGTTTCCTCACCTGTAAAAATAGGTCTGATCATTTGGACCTAACTACCTCAAGAGGTAGATTAAATGAGATGGGAATGCACAGGAAGTGCTGTTATTTGATACTGTCTAGAGTAAGGGCCTCTTATTTGGGCTGATGGGTCAGGACACATCTTGGCCTCCACAAACCTATCCTCTCCCAAGGGAAGAGAGCATCTGCCAGTTGCCCTGATCACCTGGACCAACAGCTCTCTTCCTGCAGGGGCCTTTCTGCCTCTGAACAGTTTCAGTTTCCCCTCTCAACCTCACCCCAAGGCCGGAAGTGTGGTGGTGGGGGCACAGATTTCTCAAGCAGGAGCCCCCTGGCATTGTTTGCCGTAACTCTTCCTGCTTTGTGAAATAGAAACCAGAGCCTGATTACACACCTTACTGATTTTTCTGCTTTTTATCATTCATTTTTGTGAGTATTTCAGTTGCTTGGGCTATCTTCAGCCAGGACCTGAGGGAGTCTAGGCATCTCTATAACAGTGGAATTCATTCCCTGGGTGTCTCTCATGAAAAGTGGAGGCCACCTGTCTCCCCTCCGCCTTTCCTTACAGGCAACTGGCACTGGCTGAAATCTATCCACTGGTGATCTATGCCTCTGTGTCTGGGTCCCATTTTCAATGCACAAGACCTGCTTGTTGCCACAGCTTTCAGAAGTAAAGTCAGGAACCAGCCTGGCCTGTGTACTTATCAGTGGAGCAGCCAAAAAAGAGAAGGTCTTCAACACAATTCTCTCTATACATGCAGGTTTCCTTGAGAGGTGGTGTGGGGCAGCTGCCTGATGAGAAGGAGGCAGGCCTAGTTTTTGGGCTGCAAGGAGGCAAGAAGGCCTAGAGTCCTGATAGGGGAACAGAAGGGCCTCTAAGACTGAGCAGTAGGGAAATCTGTGGGCAAGTCCCTCATCTCTGCCAGCCAGGGACTTACAAAGGGTAGGGAGCAACTACCATGCTTATGTAATTCTTGTAGGATTGGTCCCTGAGATTAGTTTGAGAGACTCTTTAGTGATCACAGAGCTATCAAAACTGACATCTCACATTAAGTCTGGGAGGTGGTGCTGTTATATCATCTCTATTTTACAGGTAGGGAAACCAGGGTTCAGGTGTACGATACCATTGACTATTAGTGTACATTATGTAATGATCACCACAATAAGTCTAGTTACCTTCTGTCACCATATAAAATTAATATAACATTAGTGACTATAGTTCAAGTGGCTTTTATTAAAGTTTGCTGCATGTCAGGTGCCCTGGTAGGTGCTTTCCCAAGGACTGTCTCCTGTAATTCTCAAAAGAACTCAGTGGGGCAGGCTCTAGTAGTTCCACTTCACAGGTGATGCCCATGAGGTCCTGTGATATTGTGATTTATAATAAGAAATATATATTTGATCTTAGTCTGGGTTTCTGACACAGGGCTCCTAAATCCCTCTCAATTTCCTGTGATGAGATCCTTGAAGGTGTCTCTTGTTATGTTAATAGGTGACTTTTGGACTGCCCTGAGGATGGGGGCTTGTTGTCCTAAGAACCAAACAGATGATTAGAGGGTTGGAAGTTTCAGTCCCCTTCCCGCCCCCCATATACTTCTGGAAAGGGAAGAGGGGCTGGAGGTTGAATCAATTGCCAAAATGGCCAATGATTTAATCAATTGTGCCTATGTAATAAAGCTTCCATTTAAAAAAGAAAAGGATGGGGTTCAGAGAGCTTCTGGGTTGATGAACACATGTAGATTTGGGGAGTGGTGTGTTTGGAGAGGGCTCTCTGTCCCCATACCTTGCCCTACAACACATCTCTTCCATATGGCTATTCCTGAGTTATAGCCTTATATAATAAACTGATGATCTAGTAAGGGAAATGTTTTTTCAGAGTTCTGTGAGCCACTCTAGCAAATTGAACCCAATCTGGTGGAGGAGGGGAAGGGGAATGTTGTTGGAACCTCTAATCTGTAGTCTATAGATCAGAAGCACAGGTGAAAAACCTAGATTTGCAACTGGCATCTGAAGTGGGGGAAGGGACAGTCTTGTGGGACTCAGCCTGTGGGATCTGACACTGTCTCCAGATTGGTAGTGTCAGAATTGTGTTGAATTTGTAGGACATGGAAAATTGATGTTGATAATGGGGAAATCTCACTGCCACACACATTGGAATTGATGACCAGAATAATTTAGGTCCCTAGGTGCCAGCCCAGGGGGTATGTGGCTATTCTCTGCTAAAATGGCATGCTTTCCTAGCACTCCCTTTGGGAACTGCCAAGCTCTTAGTGAAAAATAAATAGCATAGTGTAAGAACACTGGATAGGCAGTCAGAAGTCTTACTCCCTCTACCACCCACCCTCCCCCCCAAAAAAAAAGAAAAAAGAAAAGAAGGAAGCCTTACTTTTAGTTCTGCCACTAAGCCTGTCACCTGAGATGAATTACTGAGCCACTCCAAGCTTCAGTTTCCTCATCTATAAAATAAAAGTAACAACAATGACCATCTCACTGGGTTTTTTCAAGAGACCCAATGTGATAATGTAATACACAGCATTTTGTAAACTAAAGAATCATCATTATTCATTAAGCAAATTAGGCCTGGGAGTTGAATGAGATGATGGAAAATAGGACCCTATAGTCGCTTGCAAATCTAATATTTGGAGGCAAAATTTGGAGATAATAACAGTATCTCTCTGTTCTCTTGTCTCTTAACCTCCCTGACCCCCCCAACCCCAACCCTGGAATCTCAGTGTGTGGGGTGGTTGCAGGAGAAGACTGCCCCTGTAATCACAATACTCAGGGGGCTTCCTTCCTGTCACCTTCTACCCTGGCTCAGTGAGCATGTGTGTGGCAGGAAAGCCTGACATATGTAAGATCAAATGGAAATGATTAAGTACCTGGCAGTTGTTTCTCTGCTGGCCCATCACTAATCCTTTAATTGAAAAGGAGGCTGTAATGTCTTCTCAGTCTCTGCCATTCTCAATGTATTATATTGGGTTGTCAGAAAAGTCATGACGCATTTCTGCAATGAAAAACATAGAAAAAATATGGCATGACTTTTCCGACAACCCAATAGGTACTTACTAGCTGATCTCTGTGGAAGAGGAGCTCTTCCCTTAAACAGGAGATGTGCTCCAGTCCTCAGGCCGAAGAAAAACACCCCCTCTCTGCAGCTCCTCAACCAAATGGGGACTCCTAGATGGCAGGGCCCAAAGGACTGAGGGACAGATCGCCAGGTTATCCCATGGGAGCTGTCTAGGGAAGGACTGGATCATGGACAGCCCACTGGCTGGTGAGCGATAGACCTTGTTTAAAGTGGTGCTTCCCTTTGATTAACTTCTTTTTGTGTCACTTGACCATTGATATTTTCTTTTTTCTTTTTTTTTTTATCATGGCTTCCTCTTATCATAATTTATTTATTCATTGCAAAATTATATATATATGAACATCTGTGAAAATATCTCTTTCTCCGAGATATAAAATGTTAATAACTTACATTTACCTATGTTTTTCCTTACCCTTTTACTTTCATTTTGTACTTATAATTTTCTTTCTTTTTAAAAGTAGTTTAATGCTGTGCAGAATTACTGTTTAATTAATGTTACATTATACTTAGTGAATGTCATGTTTAATGTTTCAGCTGTTTTTAAACTTTATAGAAAAGGTACTAGTTCTATACCTTTTATATCATTCAACACATATAATAGAATTATGTTGTAGGAATTATGCTGCATGCAGTTGTAGTTCCTAGTTTTCATTATTGTATAATATTCCACTGTGTGAATATAAGTCAACTGACATTTACTTGTCAGTGGGTATTTTGGATATTTTTGAGTTTGTTTTTTAATTTATTTTTGTTATTATGTATGGAGCTGCTAAGAATATTTTTCTATGTGTATCCTGATGTACATGTCAGATCATGGAGAATGTGAATATATAATTTTATAATATAGTTAATATGGTCAAATTTATCAATCTTTTCTCTCTTTTGGTTGGTGCTTTTTTGCACTTTAATAACAAAAAATTTTATTAAGGAAAAATCTTTCTCTAGTGCAAGAAAGATAGTCACCTATCTTTTCTATCAAGATAAACATAAGAAGACATGCTTTGATACTGTCCTTAATCCACTTAGAGTTGATTCATGTGTGTGGTGTTAGATGGGGATTCTGTTTCATTTTTACCCATATGGATGTTTTTCTAGCTCAGTTATTGAATAGTTCCTCTTTTCCCCACTGACATAACATAGTTATTAATATTGTATTTCATATTGATTCTTCAAAGCAGAAAAAAAACTTTCCCTCATAGTCTTAATAAAACATTATGTTGACATATTACTGCTAAAACATTATGTCAACATATTACCTTTAAAAAAAACTTGAAAAGTTATCACTTCTGGAAAATGTATTCCCTACTGGCTATGCTCTTGATCCTATTCCTTCTCTGCTTTCTTCACAGCATCAGGCAGGCACCTGATTGGTCCATCAGAGGCTGGAGCCAGAGGGAGGTTCTGCTGTCGGTCAGCAGGGAACTCACAGGTTCATCTAGATTAAAGTCAAATATAACTCCAAGGGCTCCAGGGAACCAGGCCTGAGGACGCTAGTTTGGGAAAGGGCTAGCCTAGAATCAATCTGAACAAGGGTTGATTGAATTGTGTTCCCCCAAAAGATATGCCCTAGCCTCTGAATCTGTGCATATGACCTTATTTGGAAATAGGGTCTTTGCAGATATAATCAAGTTAAGATGAGTCATACTGGATTAGGGTGGACCCTAATTCAGTGTCTGGTGTCCTTATAAGAAGAGGGAAATTTGAACAGACGCATAGGGGAGAAGTCCATGTGAAGATGAAGTTAGAGATTGGAGTGATCCATCTATAAGTCAAGAACTGTCAAAGATTGCGAGCAACCATGAAAAGCCGGGAAGAGGTGAAAAGGGATCCTCCCCTGGAGGCTTCAGAGTGGGCATGGCCCTGCTTCCATCTTGATTTCTGACTTCTAGCCTCCAGAACTATGAGAGAATAAATTTTTGTTGTTACCATCATGTAAAAACCTTAAGCAACTAGAGGACAGCAAACGTTCTCAACCCCAGAGCCCCTGGGGGAGGCGTACAAGCAGAATATGGCTGCCTTTGAGGAACAAGTAGGAAACCTTTTTTCTCACTCCTGGAAACAAGCAAAGATCCATTGGTTCTGGAATAGGAGTCAAAGTAAAATCCATCTTCTCCTGGGGAAGGCAGGGGTAGGAAAACCTCTTGAGCTGAGGATCCTGCACCAATATACAACAGAGGCCTGCTAAGTCTAGGGGAGGAGCTCTTTTATATCCAGACCTGTGTGAGAGAGGAAGAAACTTTACCCCTCAAGGTTCTCTCAACTGGACTAATAATTAAATCTACGTGAAACAGATTAATAAGAGAAAATAATGAAATTTAATTACATATGTACATATGAGAACCCCACATTCATGAGCAAGTCAGAGATGCCATATACATGAGCAGTTCAGAGACAGAAAGTTAAAATGAGGTATATGTGGCATTCTGAGCTAAGGATGAGTTAAGGCACCTTAAGGCTTCAGATGGAATGGAAAATCATTCACAGGAAACAAAGAAGTGTAGATGTTCAGTAATTAGAAGTTTGGCCTGCCCTATAGATAGATCATAGAAAGTTATTTCTGGTGATAACTCTTACTATAAGCAAGGACCCTAATTTAAATTCTTTAAGGGAGATGTGAAAGTTTCTTGTGAGCTTACAGGGTCTCAGTTGCCTTTAGCTCAGAATAATTCACATGCCAAAATAGTACATCTTCGGGAGGCCTGTTGTGAACCCCACTCCCAAGGCTCAGGCTCTCAGGCTCTGACTCAGACTGAAGCTGGACCAGAGGAACCAAGAATGCCCTCAGACTCCACCATGAGTGTAACACCGAGTAACAAGACAACAGCAATTTACATTGGGGCAAAAGGCAAGAGCATGGAGAGAGACATTAAAACATCTCCCCTCCTTCCCCACTGAGCAGGTGTTCAAAGTTTAGGAATACTGAGAAAGCATTTTAACACCTCCAGCACCTCAGCCCCCACACTAAGCACAAAATAGTAACAGCATACCACTGAAGGAATCGAAACCTGTGGTGTGCTGAAGAAACAATACCAATAGGAAACTCTTTTCCACAGGAGACCTACGCACCAGCACTGGGGCTGCTGCCATGTCTGTAGTGATCCCTGAGAAGTCCCAGCATATTTTGTGAGTATTCAACACCAATATTGATGGGCAGCAAAAAAATAGCCTTTGTCATCACTGCGATTAAGGGTGTGAGGCAAAGATAGGCTCACGTGGTGTTGAGGAAAGCAGACATCGACCTCACTAGAGGGCAGGAGAGCTCACTGAGGATGAGGTGGAACATGTGATCACCAATATGCAGAATCCATTCCAGTACAAGATCCCAGACTGGTTCTTGAACAGACAGAAGGACGTGATGGGTGGAAAATATAGCCAAGTCCTGTCCTGGTCAATGGTCTGGACAACAAGCTCTATGAATACCTGGAGCAACTGAAGAAAACTCAGGCCCACAGAGGGATGTGCCATTCCTGGGGACTTTGTGTTTGGGGCCAGCACACCAAGACCACCAGCCACCAAGGCCACACTGTGAGTGTGTCCAAGGAGAAATAAATCGGTAGGCTTTGTCAGTTAATAAATAGTTTATACACCTTAAAAAAAAAAAAAAAGAACCAATAGCAACAGCAAGACCTCAACTCAGAACATTTCTGACCAGATTGACTTTTATCTCCCTTCTGGCCTCTCCCCAATAATGGCTTGACAGAAGAAGAGATGTGCCTACTTCTGGAAGTAAGTTACATTTACTATAATATTGTTCTACACATGATCTCCAACATTCAATAAAAAATTAGGAGACATTCGGGGCTGGCTGAGTGGCTCAGTTGGTTAAGAGTTGGCTTAAGAGCATGAGCTCTGAGCAATAGGGCTGCCAGTTCGATTCCCACATGAGCCAGTGATGCTGCACCCAAGCTGAGCTGCCACTGAGCTGCCAACAGGTGGCAGGATGGCTCAGCTAGTGTAACAACAAGATTGCCTGTTCGATGGTGGTCTACACCTACCTGCAACTAAGACTGAACTCGGCACCTTGGGCTGAGCTGCTGCCTGAATGGCTCAGTGGATAGAGCATGCGCTCTTAACAACAAAGCTGCTGGTTCGACTCCCGCATGGAATGGTGGCTACGCCCACCTGCAAGTAAGACTGAACACAGCACCTTGAGCTTAGAGGCCACTAGCTGCCTATGGGCAGCCAGATGGCGACTGGCGCCCTCCACAGTGAAGATTGAAGAGCAGCAACTTGGCTGGTCCCCCTCCCCAATTCCCCAACACTGTTCCCCTCCCCCAATTCCCCAATAAAATCTTTAAAAAAAAATTAGGAGACATTAAAAAAAAAGAAGACTCGCTCAAGAGTGCAAGCTCTGAGCAACAACAGTTCTATTCCCAGCCCGAGCTGAGTTGCCGCTGAGCTGCCAACAGGTGGCAGGATGGCTCAGCTAAAAAAAAAAAAAAAGAAGAAAGAAAAGGAGAGCCATTGTCAAGAGGTAAAGCAATCAGCAGAACAAGACTCAGTTATGGCATAGATGTTGGGACTATCAGACACTACCTACAGTAAAATAATTAAGATTGATATGTTCAAAGATCTAGTGGAAAGGTGGACAACATGTATAAACATGAGGCTTTTAGCAATGAGATAGAAACTATCAAAAAGAGTTAAAAGGAAATGCTAGAAATAAAACAATATCAGAGATAAAGAATTCCTTTGACAGGTTTATCAGTAGACTGGACACAGCTGAGGACAAAATAGTAGACTTGAAGATAGTTCAAATTATCAAAATGAAACACAAAGAGAATAAAGAATGAAAAAACCAGAGTATTGAAGAGTTGCAAGACAATATCAAGCAGTTTAATATATACAAATAATTGGAATCCAGAGGAAAACAGATCATGGTACCAGACTTTGTGAGTGGTTCTGGGAGACTTACTGCTTTCAGATCTTCGGGAAATTAAATGGGAGAGCTGATTTCTTCTTACTGGTGAGGCTGGGAGAGCACTGGCCTTTGCATTTGAAAAGAACAGGGAGATAAAATCTATTTCTTAGTGCCTGAACCTGGTGCCTGGACTAAGGAGTACAACTTGCTACTGGGTATATTACTAAGCTTATGGGGTAGAGATTGTGGGTCTGCCACCACCTACAGAAGCTTAGCGAGCTGGTCCTAAGCCCGAAAGGTGACTAGAGCCATGGAAGCAAATGAAAATAAGACACACAGGGAAACCCAGCAACATGACAGAATGAAAACTAGGAGAACATGCTGAATGAAGCATAACTGCTGGAGGGTACATGCAACAATTTTAACAAAAAATAATATTAGTTATATTAGTAGGTTTTTGCTAAATGATGCTGTGATAACAGCCAACCCCAGAATTTCAACGGCTTATGGAAACAAAGGTTTATGTCTCAATCATATTATGTCTCCTTCATGAGTTAGCTTTGGCTCTGCCCCATGCCTTTTCCATTTTGGACTCAAGCTAAAGGAACAGCTTTAAAGGAACATCCCTATCTGGAATGTTTCAGCTCATGGAAGAGGGAAAACAAAATGACAGAACCATATGAAGACTCTTAAAACTTCTTTTCAGAAGTGGCCTATGTGGCTTCTACTCACATTTCACTGGCTAAAGCAAGTCACCTTCTAAGCATGATGCCAGTGGGGTAGAAACGTACACACATCTTGCAGAGAGAAGCAGTTAATAATTGGGAACAGGGATATGATCTACCCCCAGAGCATTTAAGAAGACCTAACAGCATCATTAAAACATTCTTTCTGGAGCTAAACACATGATTTTCTAATTAAAACCTCAGTAGATTAATTCAAGGAGTGCATGGGCAAAATGGAAAAATGAATTAACAGCCTGAAAGATTACATTGAAGAAACTCTCAAACCATGGCATAGAACTACAAAGAGATGAGGGAAAACAATAACTGTGTTTCTATCAAAGCTTACATATATTAACATACTTAATTCTTACTAAAACCTATAAGTTAGCTACTATTATTTTCTAACCCATATTGCAGCTCAGGAAACTGAGGCCCAGAAGGGTTAAGGAACTATTCCAAGGTCACACAGCTATGGTGGAGCTGATATTCAGCCCCAAATTGTCTTGATTCAGTGACTGTGCTGTTAAGTACTGTTGTTAACCACATTTTCTGCTGCTTAATGGATGTGCTGTTCTGCTGTGATTAAAAAAAAACAGGACACATAACTTGAGAAATAGGAATTCAAAAAGGAGAAAACAAGTTGTTGGAGGAGATGTAGGAATTAAATAAATGATAAAAGAAAATTCCTCTGAGTTTAAGAAAGACTTGCAATTTAAAAGGGCTCACTGAGGGCCGGCCGAGTGGCGCGTTCGTTAAGAGCTGGCTTGGGATGCCAGGGGGTCCTGGTTCGGATCCCACATATGAGGGCCAGAGACGCTGCCCTCTACAGCTAAGATGCTGAACAACAGCTCAACCTGGAGCTGGGCTGCCGTGAGTCGCTGGCGACGGCATAGGCTGCAGCCCCTGTGGCAGTGGGTTGCCATGGGCTACCGTGTGTAGCCAGCAGCCAGCGTGAGCGGCCGTCCAGAAGCCGGCGACTGATCTGCCTCATCCGGGAAGAGCGCAGTGATGGTGCCAACTTGGGCCAGTGAAGCAACGTCCTCCACAACTAGACTGAAGAACAAAAGTCAGCAACTTCTCTGTTCTCTTTCCCTGATTCCTCCAACGCTGTTTCCCTCCCCCAATTCCCCAATAAAAATCTTAAAAATTAATAATAATAAAAGGACTCACTGAATTTCAGGTTGGGATTGAGAAAAAAGGCACACTAGATAGTAATATCCTGTAAAACCCCTTAACGCCCAGGATAAAGAGAAATTTCTACAAGCTTCCAGACAAAAAGAACAAATAACTTATAAAGGCTGTCATCAGGCTTTTCATCTGCAACGCAGGGAGCTAGAAGACTGAATAACATCTAATGACAACTGAAAGAAAAGGACCTTGACCTAAGAATTCTACAGCCCTGCCTGACAAGTCTTAACTATCAAGCTGAATATGATACTGCGCAGAGAGTATGTTACCCACATACTCTACTTGAGGAATTTATTCAGAAGAGCCTCTTCCTAAGCAACAAATGAATCAAAGCAAAAATCTCAGGAAAGGGGAAGGTGAAGAAGGGAGGGACTATTTCATTAACAAACTCAATTACAGTAATGTAACTGAGTACTCTATGAATAGAGAAAGCGAATGCGAATAGGACCAGTTCTTTGTGGGTAGAATGGGACCCCTACCATTTCAGGGACACCAAATGCCCCTCTCTGAAAACATTTTTCTCCTGTCTGCTCACTGACCTTTAAATCCAGATGAGAAACATCCTATGCAATATATCTAAGTTGAATTATGGTACCAGATAAAATTATAGATGGGAATGAAGCTTGTATATCATCCATTATCATGTATAATAAAAAAATGATTTAATATCCTCCTGCAAAAAAAAAAATAAATAAAAAGAGAAATTAGTCCTTTGCTTTGAGGCCTTGTTCTCTGCTCAAAAATCCCCTAGGTCTTAAAAACATCTTTATTGTAAACTATGGCAGTCACTTCTCTTCAGCAGAAGGTTGCTTATTAAATTCTACCATGAGAAGAGCTTTGATAAGGAATATACAAGGCAGAGCATGAATTCAAGGAAAGGGTGCAGGAGTGGGTAAGAGATATGGAAAAGGACCCAGGAGATATGCAGGGGGTTATTTCTGTTTCACCTTAATCCTGTCTGGCCTGTGTCACAGGGTAGGGTACCAACTTCCAGCCTTCTCTCCTCCTCTTTTCCAGTTCTTTCCCACCATCTCTCTACACCTACATTTTAATTGTAGTATCATGAATGATGGGACAAAGCATTCCTTTTTCTTTCAGCCTAATTCCTGAGACAAGCAGCTACTACCCATGGACTTTTTCAAGTTCAGAGCACAGTGGAGTGGGACTTTTAATCCTGAAAAAAAATCTGAGTTTTAATTGAGGAGCTCCCCGGGCAAGCATCTCCTTGACTTTTGAAAATGTGAACGTTATCTGGAGCAGCTCTTGGGAGACCTTGTTGAACTTGAGCCATTTCAGAACCCACTGTAGGGTTATTTCTCATTTCTGTTTTTCAATTACACAGCAAAAGATTCATTTAGAATATAAGAGCTTTTCTTCATTAACCTAGAGAACTTCATTAACTTTAAGCTTAAGTGGCTATATTTTACAGAGAATATTGTAAAATAAATATGGCATTGGTTTTCTTATGTTAGTTTCCTCTTGTTATTATTGATATGCAAAGAACCTAAGTCTGAGGCCTCAGAGTTCTCTCAGGTGTCTTAAGCCTCTGGCTCCAAATTTATCTTGTCCCATGGCTCCTCTGCTCTGCTGTAACATTCAATAGCTTCAGTTTTCATGCAGCTGTACCTGTTTCTAGCTTCTTCTCCCGCCACATTTGTATGTATTTCAAGAATGACCTCACTGTGGGTATCAGTATTTTTCCATTATAAAAATTGCTCAATTTGGGTATGTCTACATACATACTTTTTTTTTCTTACAGCTAGCTACTATAAAGTATAAAACAATTGTATTAGGCATTTTGTATGCATGTTCTCTATTCTTACACAACCATGTACAAAAATGAACTCTAAAAAAGTCTGGAGGCTTAGTCTAGAAATAAATGATAAAGATTTATTAAAGGATATTAGGGTTTTCAAACCAGAAACACAACTAGGCAATACCCAGAGTGCTCTGAAGAAGAGAAGCTAAGAGTTCTTATAGTAAAAAGTACATTCTTAAGAAGAATCAGTCTTGCATTCTTAGTCCTAGGTTTGGTGCAGGATGGTTATCAGTCAGATGTCAGGTAGCCTGGAAGATGGGAGCCAGGCAGTCTGGTCACATCCGGTGGTTTGGATGATGGATGTCAGGTGGATTTCAGGTAGTCTGTATATGCGAGTCTTTAAGGGGTAATCAGAGGATTATCTAGAGGTCTGGTATATGTCCATGTATTGATGCATAATTAACTGGGGTATATCCAGGCATTGACACAGGACTGGAAAGTTAAAAAATTTAAGTTTCCAGGCTAGTTAGAACAAGAATAGAATGATTTCCTCATGCCTCACACTTCATAATGTTAATAATTTTGATAGCTTGTTTAAGTGACTCCATTTTATATTTTTCCTATTTTCACTCTTTCCTCATATGTAAGCTTGGTATTATTATTCCCGTTTCTCAGATGACATTCTGGTTATCTATAAAAAGCACCCCCCAAAATTTGGTGGATTAAAACAACTATTTATATTTATTGGCTTAGACTTCTGTTGGTAGCCTGGGTGCAGCTGGATGGTTCTCCCTTGGACTCTCATATGTAGTTGCGATCAGATGGCGACTGGGGCTGGAGTTGCCAAGACTGGACATCCAAGGTGGCTTCTTTATTCACATATCTCATCAGATATCTTGGCTGAGATGATAGGAACAGCTGGAGGCTGGCTGAACATCTCTATCTCCACACAGTCTCCCCCTGTTGGGTTTCCTTCTGGCATCATAGTATCAGGGTTGTTGGAATAGTTGGACTTCTCACATGACTGTTGGCTTCCCCAGAGCTAGTGTTCCAAGAGACCAAGGCTGCTTATGACCCAGCATCACTTCTGCCTCATCTTATTGGTCATTATATGTAGCCCAGTTCAATGTGGGAGGGAACTACAGAAAAATGTGAATACTGTGAGACAAGGTTTGTTGTGGGGTAAAGGGCATCTTTGCAGACGAGCTACTGTAGGTGAAGAAATCGAGGCTCTGATGGGTTTTGTGACGTGCTCAAGATTATATTGCCAGTTAGTGGCTAAATTTGAAACTAAATTAGATTTGAAACTAAGAGGTCTGTCTGGCCCCAAAACCCTTCTTCTGTATCATTCTCTTTCTTGTGATTGGTTATTTTGGTTCTCTAGAATAGCATCTCACATACTGTCTCTAGGATGGCCTCTTTTAACTTTTACCAGACTGCTGACTGCATCAAGAGTGTTTTAGCTGAGTTTATAGGGGAGAAATCAGGTAAAATGAATAACACAACTACCCAAACTCCTTTTTGGGGCTATATTTGTAGGATGAAACCACCTATGTTCTTTAAAGCAAAGGATATTTCATTACTAGCTGGTCAGTGCTGGTGCCATCCCCAGAGGAGTCCAAAATGTCTCCCTTTTAGGAGTTGCACTCTGGGGACTGTGGCAAACAACCCCTTGGCCATTCCTATAGCAGATCATCAGGACATTGATGAGCAATCATCTGTTTAGACAGAATGTACATTGTCCCAATGTGAAGACTTTGGCAATGTCAGGAAAAGCTGCAGAGGGAGTACAGTCAGGTGTAACTACGATCACTTAAATTTATAAGTGTCCTGTAGTTTTTAAAGCACATCCATTTTATCGGCCAGGATAGGTTGGGTTATGCTGCAAAAAAGAAAAAGAATCCCAGTACCTAAAAACAACAAAGGTTCATTTCTCACTCACAGTACATATTTATTACAGATGCATTAAGTACTCTGTTCCTGTGTCTTTCATCTGCTTACTGTAAGACCCAGGGCAGTGGACTGGCCACTACTCAGAACATTGCTAGGGACCATGGCAATGTCATGGTAGGTCCCACTCAGAAATTAAGCATTTGGCCCCCCAAATGACATGTGTCACTTCTGAAAATTCATTAGCCAAAGAAAATCATTGGCTGGAACTGATCACATGGCTCTACCGAACCACAAGGACACCAAGTATAATCCTAACATTTGCCTACAAGGGGATTAACTGAAATGACTATATGGCAAAAGCAATAATGATTACCACATATAAATGACTTCATAGGTTTTCTTAGCAATCCCATGATGCAAGGAATTGTGGACTTTTTTTCATTTTCCAGAAGTGTAGAAGAGGCAGCAATGACAGAAAAGCTTGTTATATAGTATGTGAATTATGTCTCAATGTAGCTGTTACAAAAAATAAATATGGGGGAAAAATGGGTATATGACTATAGGGAAAACACACCTTCTCTTTTACAAGGCTTATTAATATACAGGCACCCTAAGGTTCCCATCCCATTCATAGCCCTGAACTTGAGAGAGGCAGAGTATAATACAGGAGCTCTTAATTTGGGCTCCATAGAGGGCGATGGTTCACAAACTCACCCCAAAATTGTAAGCAAAATAATTGTGTGTCAATGTTCATTTTAGGAGAAGGAGGATCTGTAGTTTGTATTAGCTTCCCAAAGAAGTCTATGACCCCTAAAGGTTAATGGAAAGAATAATGGACCAGGAGTCAAGAAACTGAGTTGTACTCAGCTCTAACTAGCTGAGTAAATCTGGACAAATCACTTTTCTTCATTTATAAAATGAGAGGCAGGACTCATTGATCTCCAGGCTCCCTTCCAGCTAGGTGTACAAGATGCAGGATACTTTATGGCCAGGCAGATTTGAGTTTACACCCTGGCTCTACCTCTCACTAATGGCATGCCCTTGTACAGGTTCTAGAACCTGTGCACACCTCTGTGAAAGGTGAATATCAATGCAGTGTTCTTGGGAAGGTTAGTAACCATGAGTGGAGAACACCTGGAGGCTATTATTATCAAATGATGATTCCTATGAATCTGTGTCTGACTTAAGTTCTGCTGAGCATTAAATATCTTCAGTGAGTGGGCATGGTCTGCTGGGAACTCAAGGGTAGTTGTGCCAAATCCAGATGTCAGCAAGGCCTTGCCCTTGAGCAGTTCCTACTCTAGAAAGGAAATCTGGGTGGAAGCCTTGCCAAACCTTATCCAGCTACACAACCGTGCCTGACTCAAACCCTGTCTGGGCCCCCCTGCAGAGCCAGCTCCTGCCCCTGCTTGCTCCTCAGGCAGGCCTGAGGGTTTGCTGAGTCATGATGGGCTGATGGCCTCCTCCAGAGGCTGAACCCACTAAAAGCACCAATACTGATAGAGCCACAAAATCGTTCCTTCAGCCTTTCCAGCTTTCTTCACTGGCAGTTTCTGGGTTATGGTTACTACATATTTCAAATTGGCTCACTGCTTCCTGCTATAGCTTAGGGCAAGAATGATTGCTCCTAGTTGAATCTCTAGATTCTGAAGCCCAGAAGTGTCAGGTAACCTAACAAGGAGACACAGTGAGCTGGTGGCAACACTGAGTGGTGCCTCCTCTCCTGGTCCCTTGTCACCTCCTTGCACAGTGTCATTGTATTAGTTTTCTATTACTGTTATAACAAATTACCATAAATTTAGTAGCTTAAAAGAACATAAATTAAGACAACAATGAGATAAACAATGAGATACCACTACACACCTATTAGAATGGCCCAAAATCCATAACACCGACAATACCAAATGCTGACAAGGATGTAGTGCAATAAAAGTTCTCATTCATTGCTTGTGGAAATGCCAAATGTTATAGCCACTTTGGAAGATAGTTTGGCAGTTTCTCACAAGACTAAATGTACTCTTACCATTCAAACCAGCAGTTGTGCTCCTTGGTATTTACCCAAAAGAATTGAAAACTCATGTCCATACAGAAACCTAGACACAGATGTTTATTCATAATTGCCTAAACTTGGAAGCAACCAAGATGTCCTTCAGTAGATGAATGGATAAATAAGCTGTGGTACATCTAGTCAATGGAATTTTATTCAGCACTAAAAAGAAATGAGCTATCAAGCCATGAAAAGAAAGAAAAGGACCTTAAATGCATATTACTAAGGGAAAAGAAGCCAATCAGAAAAGGCTGCACACTGTATGATTCCAGCTATATAACATTCTAGAAAAGGCAAAACTAAAGATCAGTGGTTGCCAGGGGGTTGGGTGGGTGTGAATAAAAGGAGCACAGAGGATTTTTTAAGGCAGTGAAAGTACTCTGTGTGATACTATAATGATGGACACAGGTCATTCTGTGTATTGGTTTGTTATGATTTCAAATTCACTTGTTTATGATTTAAGTTGTTCTGATCTAAGGGTGAATTTGTTTACATTGAAGAAGCTGTGCCAGGATGTTGTCATTGACACTTGTTATCAGTAAGCACTCAGCTAAGCTGTTGACAGGTACTGTTGGGGACTTATTGATAAGAACACATAGAAGAGTAACTATGACATAATGAACATTTAAACTTTCAGTACCAGGAACCAGTGAGGATTTACCAAGAGTGTTTGGTCTGGGTAAGGCAATGCTTTGCTGATCTAAATACGCTTATAGCTCTCTGAAGACCTTGAGACGCTTGCTCCTGCCAGGGCCAGGCTCCTCTTGGTTAGCAGTGGTGTTATACCATGCAGCAGTTGCAGGAAGAGTAGCCTTGGCAAGGCTACTCCTGGTAGGCGGTGATATAAGCCTGTGATGGTCCCTTTAGATCCACCTACCTTGCCTGCTAACTATGTGCCCTGGAAGGAAGGGACCTAAGTTGGCAGCTGATACCCAGCTTTTAGTTGGAAGGATTGACTCCATTGAGAACCAACTTGTAGAAAGATACACCTCAACTAAATTTGGACTTGATTTCATTTTCCCTTTGCCTGGAACAATAGTATAACTAATCTATCATTGGTTTGAAGTATGTTATTTCTTTATTGGCTAAAGAGACAGTATTCTGTATGCTATTGGCTTGTGAAATATTATTATAAATTATAATTATTGGCAAAGACCATCTCAGTCTCTAAGCATAATTTTGCCATGAGTGAAACTTGTCATTATATATTTGTCCAAACCCATGGAATCTTCAACACCAATAGTGAACCCTAATGTAAACTGTGGACTTTGGGTGATTATGATGTTGTCAGTATAGGTTCATCAGTTTTAACAAATGCACCACTCTGGTGGGAGTTGTTGATAATGAGAGACTATTTCTGTGTAAGGGCATAGGGTGTGTGGGAAATGTTTGTACCTTCCTGTGAGTTTTGCTGTGAACCTAAAACTGCTCTAAAAAAAGAAAAGTCTTAAAAAACAAAACAAAATTATTATCTAACAGTTCCGGAGGTCAGAACCTCACTGGACTAAAATCAAAGTGCCAGCAGGGCTGCATTCCTTTCTGGAAGCTCCAGGGAAAATACATTCTCTTGCCTTTTATAGCTTCTAGTGATTGCCTGCATTACTTGGCTCATGGCCACCTTCCATCTTTAAAGTTAGCAATGCCTGCTTGAGTTTTTTCATATCCCATCACTTTGAGACTTATTCTTCTGCTGTTCTCTTCCACGTTTAAAGACTCTTGTGATTGCATTAGGTTTACGTGGATAATCCAGGATAATCTCCCTATTTTAAGGTCATCAGATAAGCAGTCTCCCCACTCTTTTTTAAGGCATACACCCACCTTAAACATAATCTAGCCCCCGCTGGGCCCACTAATCCCAGTGGCCCAGCTCCACAGAAAGGAAGACAGTCCATTGGTTTCTTCAGAGAGAACAGCTTGAACTGGCCTTCTGCCCACGCTCTCCCTTCACTCTCCCACTCCCTGGCGTCCTCTTCTCCCTCCATTATGTGAATTTTTTTCCCTGGATAATGCTTGCTCTCCCATTTACCATAAGCCTGGCTGCTGCTGCTGTTTTTTTAATTGGAAAAATGAGTGCCTTTTCTTAATTTTAAGAAAAAGAATTTTCCCAGCATTATATGTTTTTGTTTGTTTTTTAAATATTTTATTGGGGAATTGGGGAAGGGGAACAATGTTGGGGAATTGGGGAAGGGAAACAGCCAAGTTGTTGTCCTTCATTCTTAGTTGTGGAGGGCACAGCTAGCTTAGCTCCAAGTCCAGTTGCCATCCGGCCACCTGTCAGCAGCTTGCAGCCGCTCAGCTCAAGGTGCCGTGTTCAATCTTAGTTGTAGGTGGGCATAGCCCACCATCCCATGCGGGAGTCAAACCGGCAAACTTGTTTGCTAAGAGCGCATGCTCTAACCACTGAGCCATCCGGCCACCCGTCGGCAGCTCAGTGCATCTCAGCTCAAGGTGCCATGTTCAATCTTAGTTGCCGGTGGGTACAGCATCCCATGCGGGGTCCAACCAGTAACCTTTGTTGTTAGAAGCATGTGCTCTCACCAGTTGAGCCATCCTGCCACCTGTTGGCTGCTCAGCTTAGGCGCAGTTTACTGGCCCATGTGAGAATCAAACCAGAGACCCTATTGCTCAGAGCTAGCGCTCTTAATCAACTGAGCCACTCGGCTGGCCCTATATGTGTTTTTTAATCTCAATATATATATTTCTATTCCCATCCCTCCAAACCCTCACTTTTGGCAACCATCAGCTTATTCTCTATATCTATGGATCTGTTTCTGTTTTGTTTAATTATTTATTTTGGTTTTTTTTCTAGATTCCACATATATGTGAGATCATAGTTTTTGTTTTTCTCTGACTTATTTCATTTAGCATAATATCCTCTAGGTCCATTCATGTTGTTGCAAATGGCAAAATTTCATTCTTTTTTATTGCTGAATAATATTCCATTGCATATATATACCACATCTTTATCCATTCATCTACTGATGGATGTCTAACTTACTTCATATTGTGACTATTACTGATAATGCTGCAATGAACATAGTGGTGCATATATCTTTTTGAATTACTGTTTCTTTTTTTTTTTTTTTGATAAAAACCCAGAAGTGGAATTGCTAGATTGTATGGCAGCTCTCTTTAATTTTTTTGAGGCATCTCCATGTTGTTTTCCATAGTGGCTGTGCCAATTTATAATCCTACCAATAGTGTTTGAGGGTTCCCTTTCATTCTCATCCTCACCAACACTTGTTTGTTGATTTATTGATGATGGCCATTCTGACAGGTGTGTGGTGATATCTCATTGTGGTTTTAATTTGCATTTCTCTGATAATTAATGATGTTGAGCATTTTTTCATATGTCTATTGGCCATCTGTATGTCCTCTTGGGAGAAATGTCTGTTCAGGTCCTCTACCCATTTTTAAAATTGGATTATTTGCTTTTTATTTTTGTTGTTAAATTGTGTGAGTTATTTACATATATGGATATTAACCCCTTATCAGATGCATGCAAATATCTTCTCCCATTTGGTAGGTTGTCTTTTCATTTTGTTGATGGTTTCCTTTGCTGCATAAAAACTTTTTAGTTTGAAGCATTCCCATTTATTTTTTCTTTTGTTTTCCTTGCTCAAGGAGATATATCCAAAAAGATATTGCCAAGAGTGATGTCAAAGAGTATACTGCCTATGTTTTCTTCTAGGAATTTTATAGTTTCAAGTCTAATATTTAAGTCCTTAATCCATTTTGAGTTTATTTTTGTATATTGTGAGAAAGTAGTCCAGTTTCATTTTTTTTTACATGTGACTATCCAGTTTTGCCAATGCCATTTATTAAAGAGACTGTCTTTTACTCTATTTTATATCCTTGCCTTCTTTGTCATAGATTAATTGACCATTAATTGAGGATTTATTTCTGGTGGGCTCTCGATTCTGTTACATTGATCTATGTATCTGTTTTTATGTCAGAATTGAAGCAGGGTCTGGTTGGGACACCCATAATAGAGGCCTTGCAATGCCCCTGGCCTTACCTTTCCTTGACCTATACCTTAACAATAGATCACCCCCCTGCGGCTTGAGCTCCAAACATCCCTTGTCCCATCCACTTCCCTATTTTAGAAAATTACCCTGAAACTTATAATTAATACCCTTAGGCTTATTGATCACAATATCAATGTTCTACCAGGCTAATCTCATCATTGTCCCTGAGTAGTTGACTCCACCAAGAATCACATTGCCAGAGGTAAGGCTCCATGCAGACCCCCAGAACCATCACGTGGCCTCTGGAGGGACACCCAGATTCTCCCTTAAATACCCCAAGCCAGCTTGAGAATATTAAGGCAGTTTTTGGAGGTGTTAACTTTCTTCTCAGACCACGGTGCTCTGATAATAAACACTTATTCTATAGCCCAACTCCTGTGTCGGTCTATTTGCTGAGCAGCGCAGGCAACACGAGTCTCTGTTGACCAGGCTGTTGTGGTTATTGTAGATTTGTAGTATAGGTTGAATCTGGCAGCGTGATAACTTCCACTTTGTTCTTTCTCCAGATTTCTTTAGCTGCTGGGACTTTTGTGGTTCCATATAAATTTTAGGATTAGTTGTTTGAATTATTAGCAATTCTACCTGCAACCTTAATTTCCCCTTGCCTATACCTTAACATATTCACAGGTTCTGGGGAATAGGATGCAGATATTTTTGAGGGACCATTATTCTGCCTACCAGGTTCCTGAGTCTGTGCCCTATGATAGGAGATGGTGGTAATAACCATAATAATAGCGGTGGTGATGATCACACTACAGCTGAGCTTTGCTTGAAGCTACATACAGGTCAGTACCTTTCTAAGTGTCAACTGTGTTTGAGCCTCATCGGCTGTAACATGGTTGACGTTCCTACATTTCCCAGCCTTCCAGAAATCCCCTTTACTTAAATATTCAAAGAAAAAACTCATACTCTGAGGCCAGAGGAATTCCAGCCCCTTCCCAAATATTTCCCAGGATTCCCTGATGTATGTCCCCCCTCGTGGTCTGTCTTCTCTCACTCTGTACTGCTCCTGGTTTCTTCTGGATCCTTCCAGCACCCCATCACAGGCTCTGCACACTGCCCACTCCCTCTGAGGCACTTTGCTCCCAAACAAGAACCTGCCCATCATTCCTGAGGCAGGGCTGTCTGGAGAGAAGTAGGTTAGGAGGCTTAATCAACTCTGCTGAAGGCTTGAAGACCACGTATGGGCTTAATGATGCAGTAAAGGAGAACTTCACCTAGTGTTTAGTAAAGAATGCCTCTGGGTCCTCTGGTCACACTGTGCAGAGAGGCCTTTACTTAGGGTCTCCCTGGGCCCCAGCCCAAACCCTCTCTTCTCTGAGGTGTCAGGCCCCAAACTGTTTCTTCTAGGACTACCAAGGAAAAGAAAACCCTTGAATGTTGACTTTCCAATGCAAAGCAGTTTAGCCATAGTTCCTTCAACCTGGCCTCAGGGCTCTACCTTTGCATAACTAAACCGCCTGTTAAAGTGTTTTCCCAAACAAAAGATAAATTATTTCCTAAGATGAATTCTTCTCCCACTCTTGGAATGTGGAAATGCTGCAGTTAAAAAGTACAACAAAGCACAAACAGTTCCCATTATTTCTTGTTCCATTATTTACCACAGGAATAAAGTGTTAGTATGTGTGTTGTGATATAAAAGACATATATTTTACATCACAACACACATACTAATACACACACAGACAATTTAAATACAAGAAACAATACCTGCTCTTGTCACTTGACATAGGAGTTGATATTTTCTACTTTATTCAATTTTTCATGTCGATCAGAATCCACTAAATTATTTTACAACCTGCCCTTTGAAAAACAACGCATTAAACACAGAATACCCCCTTTTCTTCCTTCCTAGGCTTAAGGTAAGTACTCTATTTGTGTAATGCTTTAATACTCACAAAGCAGGTTTTAAAGCATGAGTTATCCCATTTACTTCTCACATAACCCTAAAATAGGAACAATAGCTGCCTTTTTACAGAGGGGAAATTAAGGTCTAAACTGTTAAAGCAGCTTGCCCAAAGTTGTAAGCCAGAGAGAAGACTTTGAATGCCTATCTATCTCTGAATCTAAACCCAGTGATATTTTTACCAGATCCAGACTCCTAGTCCTACTTTATGTAACAACTTCAAGTCTTATGATAAGAGTTTAGGTCAAGCTAGACAATGTGAGCTCTTTTTGCATATGCTGGTGTGGACCTTAAACACAGCCAGATATTTCTCAAGTAAATATGTTTATTTGGGAACAACAAAGAATTGCGCTTTAGGATATGAGGTTTACTGGCAAACCAGTCTTAGTGGAAAACCTCAAGCAAGTTCAGAAAATTAAAGAAGAGGAACGCTCTTTTCCGGACTTGGGAGGGGCTGTTGTAAACTAAGAGTCCATTGGAGGAAAGTACAAGTTCAAAGTAGAGTAACTTTTTATAGGTCAGGTCTTCCATGGGCTGAGTGGCAACTGGGCAAGAACAAATCTTCCTCCTGCTGAGGTAGTAAAGTAGTATCACTTTATGCCAGAGAAGCAAGGCGTGCCTCTTCCTGTTGGGATTCCTGCCCAGGTGTAGGCTGATGCACTAGGCTGTGGGTACCTGACCCAGGGTCCTTCTACCCATAGGCCAGCCAGCACCTAGGACTTAAGGCCTAATTGGGAAGGTAAGAAAATTTGGAAATTTGGACTTGGGAATCTGAAGAACTGAGGACATGCTCTAAGTACACTAGTCCTAACCTGGCTATTCAGGTTCTCTTGGGTTCATGTGCATTGAAATAATTTTAATAAGTTCTCCCTTTTATTAATTTACTTTCAGGGGAGGTGAAGGAGTTAACTCTAGTACATCTTTGGCCCTTCTAGCTAAAAAGCACCTGACTGAGGCAGCATGTCCTGAAAGCTGTTTTAGAGGCAGCCTGACTGTCCTAGGTGCTGCCAAGAGGGGACCAGTGATACTTATCAGCAGGTCTGTGTGCCCAGGGGACAAGTGTTCCTCAGGCTCAGATGTATAAATGAAACAGAAGTAACATGAGCTTCAGCCAATGTAATTAGCAGGATGACACGAATTATTCCCTAAACAAAGGCCGAGAGAATAGTTTAACAATTTCTGTTTTGTGTACTAAATAACTGTACTTGGAGTTGTGCTTGTTTCCAAGCTCCTTTTCATGTTTTCTTTTTTCTCTTCCCTTTCTCCAATTTCAGTAAATTTTTTGAGGGAGGAATTATGTTCTCTTTTTTATATTTGCCCCTCACAGGGCCCAGCACAGGTACTCATTCTCCTGTAAGCACAAGAACAGGGAGTAGTTCTTTATGTGTCGCTAACACTGAGCACAATCATGGCACCTAATGAATGACTGTTGAACTGAGATGAGTGTAGACTCAACAATAAATACCTGAGCTGTGGAGAGAGTTCATCTATTCATTCACTGAATGCTTAATGAACTATTACACGACGAGCACCATACTAGGCCTTGAGTATTTAGTGATGAACTAGATAGGTACTGTCCCTGCCTCCACACAGCTTACATTCCAGTGGAAGTTCAGACAAAAACCTAGTAAGCAGACAAATAAAGTCATAATAAGTTATTATAATATGATAAATGCTATGGGAAACAAAAAGGGGGAAGAGGCCAAACTGAGATGGAATGGTCAGGGAAAACACCTCTCAGGTGGTGACAACTGTCAGGGAGGGAAAGTTCTTCTCTACCCTTTTAGATTTAGTGACTGGGGACCTGTGAATTAAAGTGACAGAGGAAGCCACAGGCACATGCAGTCTATACAGGGGTCACTCTTACACAAGGCCACTCTTTCAATACCAAAGGAGATAGCTGTTTCATCTATTTCATGGAAATAAACTCAGAAAATTAAACAAATGAAGAGACAAAAAGAATATATTCCAAGTGAAAAAATAAAACCCCCAGTAACCCTAATGAAACAGAGATAAGTAATTTATCTGATGGAGAATTCAAAGTAATGGTCATAAAAATGCTCACTGAACTCGGGAGAAGAATAGATGGACAGTGAGTTTCAACAAAGAGTTAGAAAATATAAGAAAAAGAAACAACAGTCAGAGCTGAAGAATACAATTCAATATAATCCCTATCAAAATACCAATGGCAGTTTTCACAGAATTAGAACAAATAATTTTAAAATTTGTATGGAACCACAAATGGCCCCAAATAGCCAAAGCAATCTTGAGAAAGAAGAACATAGTTGGAGGTTTCAGGCTCCCTGATTTCAAATGATACTACAAAGTTTTAGTAATCAAAACAGTATGTTACTAGAACAAAAGTAGACACATAGATCAATAGACCAGAATAGAGAACCCAGAAATAAAGCCATGCTTATATGGTCAATTAATCTATGACAAAGGAGACAAGCATATGCAGTAGGGAAAAGACAGTCTCTTCAATAAGTGATATTAGGAAAATTGAACAGATGTATGCAAAAATGAAACTGGACTACTTTTTCTTTTTAAGATTTTTATTGGGGAATTGGGGGGATGGGAACAGTGCTGGGGAATTGGGGGAAGGGGAACAGACAAGTTGCTGTCNTGGGGGGATGGGAACAGTGCTGGGGAATTGGGGGAAGGGGAACAGACAAGTTGCTGTCCTTTTGTTCTTCAGTCTAGTTGTAGAGGACGTTGCTTCACTGGCCCAAGTTGGCACCATCATTGCGCTCTTCCCAGGTGAGGCAGATCCGTCGCCGGCTTCTGGACGGCTGCTCACTGCGGCTGCTGGCCGCTCACGCTGGCTGCTGGCTACATATGGTAGCCCATGGCAACCCAATGCCACAGGGGCTGCAGCCTACGCCGTTGCCGGGGACTCATGGCAGCGCAGCTCCAGGTTGAGCTGTTGTTCAGCATCTTAGCTGTGGAGGGCAGTGTCACTGGCCCTCATATGTGGGATCGGAACCGGGGCCCTCTGGTGTCCCAAGTCAGTTCTTAACCATCGCGCCACTCGGCTGGCCCTGGACTACTTTCTTATACCATACACAAAAACAAGCTCAAAATGGATTAAAGACTTATGGATTGTAAGACCTAAAACCATATAACTCCTAGAAGAAAACATAAGCAATAAACTCTTTGATGTCAGTCTTAGCAATATTATTTTGGATATATCTCCTTGGGCAAAGGCAACAAAAGCAAAAATAAACAAATGGAACTACATCAAACTAAAAAGCTTTTGCACAGCAGAGGAAACCATCAACAAAATGAAAAGGCAATCTACTGAATGGGAGAAGATGTTTTCAAATGATATATCCAATAAGGGGTTAATATCCAAAATATATAAAGAATTCATACAACTCAGGATTGGCATCAATATGGAGAACTGGTGAGCTTGTGCTCCAAAATACCCAGCTCCCTGATGGGTTACAGACAAGAGGCTTTATAGAGCAAAAATCATGTCATCATGAGTAAGGGACTTGGGGTGGTGGGTCTTGTTGATCAATTAAGAGTGAGGTAAAAGCAATAAATCATGATTTCAGGTCCTGAGGTCACCTGTGGAGTTCCTCAGTCTGGTTTCATGGGGATGTAGCCAGGGGGTCATTCCGCTTTAGGGCTCAGGAACTAAAACACAATTTAGGCCTGATGTTATCTTTAGCTTAATAGAGCCCATACCTTGTGACCATTAGTCAGGGCCTGGCCATTATTTCTTGCTGTCTCAGGGAGTTAATAATTGTAAGGGAAAGAGCTGAGCGAGGCTTATGGGGCAGGCATGCTGTGAAGAAAATGAATTGAGTGCTAGGGCTACGTGTTAAATAAAAATCATACATTAAATCAGGACCCTTGGATTCAATATAAGCACCTATGTTCATTGTAACATTATTTTCAGTAACCAAGGTATGAAACAACCTAGCTGTCCATCAATAGATGAATGGATAAAGAAAATGTGGTATATGTATATATAGAATAAATATATATATTATACGAGATCGGACAATTAAGTTTGCGAACTCATCCTAGAAAAAGTGCTACATACCTCATTGCTGAATATAATTATGTTCTCCTTTGAAGTACTCCCCTTGGGAAGCTATGCACCGATGTCAGTCCACCCTTCAAAGCTATTTTGGAACTCTTTTTCTGGAATGCCATCAGAGCTGTTGTCGTATTACCCTTGATGTCCTGAATGTCATCAAAATGCCTTCCTTTCAATATTTCCTTTATCTTTGGGTAAAGAAAGAAGTCATTGCGGGCCTGATCAGGTGAGTAGGGAGGGTGTTCCAATCCAGTTATTTGTTTACTGGCTAAAAACTTCCTCACAGGTAGTGCTGTGTGAGTTGGTGCACTGTCATGATGCAAGAGCCATGAATTGTTGGCGAAAAGTTCAGGTTGTCTAGCTTTTTTACACAGCCTTTTCAGCACTTCCAAATAGTAAACTTGGTTAACTGTTTGTCCGGTTGGTACAAATTCCTAATGAATAATCTCTCTGATATCAAAAAAGTTTAGCAACATCATTCCAATAAGTTTGCAAACTTAATTGCCAGACCTCGTGTGTGTATTATATATATATATATATATATATATAAAATATGGAATATTACTCAGCCATAAAAAATGAAGCCTTGCCATATAGGACAACATGGATAGACCTAGAGGGTATTATGCTAAATGAAATAAATGAGGCAGAGAAAAACAAATGCCATCTGATTTCACTTATATGTGGAATCTCAAAAAAACCAAAACAAAACAAATGAAGAAAAACACAAACCAAAAACAAACTCATAGATATAGAGAACAAACATGGTTGCCAGAGGGGAGGGTGTTAGGGGAATGGGTGAAAAAAGTGAAGGGATTTAAGAGGTACAAACTTCCAGTTATAAAATAAGTGACAGGGATGTAATGTACAGGATAGGCAATATAGTCACTAATATAATAACTTTGTATGGTGACAGATAGTTACTGGTACTGGACTTGTGATCACTTTGTAAGGTATACAAATGTCGTATCGCTATGTTGTACACTTGAGACTAATATTGTATGTCAATTATACCATTTTTTTGGTTTTCTTTTTACTGGTCAATAGATGGTTTTAATTCTCTCACTGTATGAAACTCAAGCATTTCATTTTTAGATCGGGTTAACTGTAACTTCAATAAACTGCAATACAGAAAGATTTTTGTCACATAGACTAGTTTCCAATTAGTCAGTCAACTGTTCCCAGCTGTCTCAATCAGGAAAGATGCATTTACAGAACTTGCTGTGCTTGGGCCTTCTTTGCAAGCAGCATTATTAGGTCTGCAATGTACTTGGCAATTGTCTTCTTTTCCTGCTGTGCAGAGATGCTCTGCGCCACGTGCTTCTCCACCCAGTTTATCATGTGCTCTTGTGCCTTCTGATGCATCATATTCTGCACAGAGATATGATAGTCCAGGTGATTCTTTACCTCCTTGTATACTCTATGCAGCCATTCCCGGTAAGTAACCAGTAAAGCCATAGCAATGTTATTTCTCTGGACATCCAAAAGGTAATGGCGCTGTGAACCAGTGTCTGCTGTGACTTCTCCAGATCAGTTGCATTCTGGATGTATTTGATGGAAGCTTGTTTCGCCTCTTCTAGATAGGCGATTTTTTGCTCATTGAGTTTATCAACAAATTCCCCAATAGAGGCACCAGGTTTTTTTTTAATACATAGACAATCAACCCTATTGTTGATATGGCAGAGATGGTCACTGGAGTAATCACAAGTATTTCTTTCAATACAAAATATAAGATAAGCCCAGTTCCAAGCACATAGGCTCCTGTTTTAGGTTAAAGGAACTGGAAGAATTCTTTAGGGATCAGCCCCTGAAGAACTTTGCCTCCATATTCAGGAAGAGGTGATACAGGGGCAAGACTTGGCTGTCTAGTGTGAAAAATCCTTGTTGCCTGCAATATCCCTGGACTGAGGAGGGTTGCGTTCTTCAAAAAGGGGGCTGTTGTGACGGCGGCCGAAAGAACCGCCAGGGACAACATGGTCAGTAAAGGCCCACCTGGTTGTCTGGGGGTCCTAGTGACCTGGATGGGAGAGTCTGTCAGGGGCAGGAGCAAGATGGTCACTCTACATGCCAACTATACTTTAATTTAAAAAGTTAGCAAGAGAAATGACAGAGTTTTATATACATATGTATGTAGGAGTTCACAGAAAAATGTGACTCAAAAAGGCTGTTAGAATTTTGGGAGTTAGATACCATCTTACTAGGGGAAGGAAAGGGGAGAAAGGCACTTAAGGGAAAACAAGTGACTTTTAGGAGACAGAAATGGGCCCCTAGGAGAATAGATGGGAGATGTGATAGTTTTGCGAAATCCTGTTTAGGCGACCTTATCCCCTTGTGACTCCTCTGGGAGCCAGTCTTCCCTAGTTGCAAAAGTCTCAGGGGGGAGATTTATGAACATTGAATTCTTTTGGGAGGCTCTGCTTTTAGTCAGATAAGGGGAGTTCAGGTAGAGAACCTCTTCACAATGATATATGCTGGATCTCTTCCCTAGAAAGATGGGATCTTAAAGGTTGAGGAGGAGCTAGCTAGCCACATACTCCCAAGAGTCAGAAGGTGTTCCAGTCAGAGGGACTCCATGAGCAGAGTCCCTGGAGTGGGAAGGGCTTTCTTGCTGGACAATAAGGAACAGGATGAGAAGTACGAGAAGCAATGGAAGACAAGGCAGGGCTACACTGTGAGCTGTGTTGTGGGGGTGTGGAGGAGAAAGGGTTCTCTGGAAAGTAACCTCACAGGGTAATCTGATCATAAATTCCTAACTGGGAAGGGTCTGGTAGGTAGTCATGCCCCAGGCCTGTAACTTCTTTAGTAAAAAGGCTTATCTTTGCCTTAAGCCAGTCCTGTTTGTTGTATCTGTGCATCTAAGTTAACACACCTTTGAAATACCCACAAGTAATACCCCGTCACAGGCATGAACACCCTCAAGAGAGCACATAATCTTAACTCTCCTGTAACCTCATCCCGGCCTTGCTTTCTCCCATCTCCTTGTAATCTTCTTTACTACCCTCCTTAATCTCAAATGCATAAAAGAAACTGAAAAACTGTTATTATCAAGAGCATTTGAGATCTTGCTCCCCAGCCTATGGCCTCAGTTTGGCTCAAATAAACGCTTGTAAACATTCTTTACAGGTTTAGACATTCTTATGTCAACAGGGGGATTGATTTGTGATCTCTGGGATTTGTGGTGAGCTTTCCAGAAACCACGAGGCTCAAGGCTTCTCCATGAGGCCTCTACTCCCATATGAGGAAGCCCAAGGCAGCTTCTCTGTGGGATCATAAATCTTGACAGCTGAAAGGACTTCAAGCCTTGACAGGTTCCATCTTTATTTCACAGCTGTGCCATCCAAGAGGTAATTTTCACCCAGCATGTGGATGGGGCTCAGCCTCTGCCTGTGGCCTCTCCAGCTATGGAGTGTCCTCAGTGCATACTTGGGACACAGAAGCAAAGGCCTGCACCAGCCTTCACCGAGCTGAGTTTCTGGACTGTCAGACTCAGTGATGGGGATAAAAAGCATGTATCTGGTGAATCTATGAGCAGTCCCAGGGTGCCCTGGGTCCAGGAATGAACTGTTAGAGAGAGATACCAATATCTGGTGTTTACCCAGGGGGTCTGTGCTTCTCAGGTGATTTCATGCAAATTAACTCATGTGGGTGATGGGATGAAAGAGCTCAGGTCTTGGGGTAGGGAGAGCTGGGCCTGAATCCCAGCTCCACTCTTCCTGAGCAGTGTGATCTTGGATGTTATTGCCTCTCTTCTCTGATCCTTAGTTTTCTTCAGTTGTAAAATGAATCCTGGTCTCTGTGAGGCTCTAGAGAACATGTGTGTGGAGCACCATGTAAGGTGTCTGGAACATGGCCGGTTCTATTACAAGGTACCATTGTTCTTCCTGTTGATAGAGTGTGTCAGTAGGGCAGGTCCCATTCGACAGAGAAAGAAACAGGCAAATTGTCTGTTCTTTCACTGAATGTTCACCACACCCTCTATGAGGCAGCGATTCCTATCTCCACTAAAAATCATCTGAGAATGAGCAGTCAGGCAACTTGCCCAGGGTCACGATGTGTACAAGTGGCAGAGCTGGGATTCAGAACCCCGACTATGGTAGTCTGTGGGTGCTGAGTTGCAGCAAGCTCCACCATGGTGCTAGGAGGGGTCTAGAGAAGTGAAGGATATGTGTTCTCTCCTTTCTAAATGGGCAAAGAAAACTACTATAACCACTTGAGAGGACCAAGGAGGGTTGGGTGGGGAGTGCAGAAGGTGCCAGCTGGAGTCGTAGCTATTGCCCAGCTCTGAGTCTCCTAAGGGAAGGGTGGCAGGATTACCGAATACGTCCACTGACTTCACGGGCTGGATCACTAAGGCTTCCTTCTAGTCATTTCTATCTCAGCCACTCCCCCAAGTTGCCTGCCATGGTTGGGGTAGGGGTCCTCTCATGGATACCCCACACTTGATTTAGGGAAGAGAGTAATACCTGCTTATTTTCTCCTTGGCTCCTTTAACCCCCTCACCAAATGCTGAGCTTGCTTGAGCATCTTAGCTTCCCCAGCAAGGGCATGAATGAACCAGGGGCCAGGAACAGGAGCTCAGAACCAGAGGTTGGTAATGGCCTGATAAATATGCACAGGAATGAATTCTGAGCCAACGTGGCTTTTTTTCCTCTCTTAAAATCTTTGTATATTAAATGCCTGTCAGCAAAGTTTTTAATTGACCTGTATTCACTGTAACCAATGAAACTATTCAAAGGAAAAAAATAATAATAAACACCCTCACCTGGCCCATAGTCCCTCAGGTGACCAATGCTAACTGTGGGTCACCTTCCACAACTTTCTCTATACTCATTATTATGGACCTCATTGTGTCCTTCCCAAATTCAGATGTTGAAATCCTAAGCCCCAGTGTAATTGTATTTGGAGATAATAAAGATTAAGTGATGTCATAAGGGTTGAGCCTTACAGAAAAGAGACCATGTGAGGACAGAGCAAGAAGGCAGTGGTCTACAAGCCAGGCAGAGAAGTCTCACCAGAAACAATCCTGACAGCATCTTCATCTTAGACTTCTGGCCTCCAGAATTGTGAGAAAATACATTTCTGTTGTTTAAGCCACCCAGTTTGTAGTATTTTGTCATATCAGCCCTAGGAGCTGCCATATAACCCCTATACAAAGATCCATGCACAAAGAGGAGAGAGTGTTTTATTTGTTATTTGAACAAAAATGGGATTATGCTAAACTCATATTACTCTGAAAGTAGCTATTCTCATTAATATTACTTAATGGCCACCTGGCTTCTTGCTCACATCCCATCTCCACTACCTCTAGGACATCCTGTAGGTCTTCCCATTAAAACCTATCTAGAATCTCACCACTTCTCCCCACCTTGGTGTTAGCTCCATTCTCCCCCTCCCCCCTGCAGTAGCCTCGTCCCTCTTCTCTGCTTCCATCCTGACCCCCTTTGATCTGTTCTCCTCACAGCAGCTAGAGGCTTCCAATAAACACATAAGGCAGGTCCTGTTGAGTCTCAGCTCAAAAACCTCCAGTGGATTCCCATCCTATATAGAGTAAAAACCAAAATCCTCTCCAACGGCTACAAGGCCCTACGTGATCTGCTACACACACACACACACACACACACACACACACACACACATGCACACACCTCTACCTCTCTCCTCTCTGACTTCACCTCCTACCCTTGTCCCTCTGCCACTCCCCAGTCAGGGCCTTTGCACTGTTTCCTCAGCCTGGACTGCCCTTCCTCCTGGTAGCCACAAAGTTCCTTCCCTCACTTCCTTCCAGACTCTATCTCCTGACCCACCTTTATTATTCTTCATAGCACCTTCTTTTTTTT
Source organism: Hipposideros armiger (assembly GCF_001890085.2). Classification (NCBI taxonomy): domain Eukaryota; kingdom Metazoa; phylum Chordata; class Mammalia; order Chiroptera; family Hipposideridae; genus Hipposideros; species Hipposideros armiger. The sequence continues at coordinate 3,970,197 of NW_017731352.1, forward strand.
TTTTTTTTTAAGATTTTATTGGGGAATTGCGGGAGGGGACCAGCCAAGTTGTTGTTCTTCAATCTTCGTTGTGGAGGGCGCCAGTCGCCATCTGGCTTCCCGTCAGCAGCTCGTGGCCTCTAAGCTCAAGGTGCTGTGTTGAATCTTAGTTGTGGGTGGGCATAGCCACCATCCCATATAGGAGTCGAACCAGCAGCCTTGTTGTTAAGGGTGCATGCTCTATCCACTGAGCCATCTGGGCGGTGGCTCAGCTCAAGTTGTTGAGTTCAGTCTTAGTTGCGGATGGGCGTAGCCCACCATCGAATAGGCAATCTTGTTGTTATACCAGCTGAGCCATCCTGCCACCTGTTAGCAGCTCAGCTTGGGCATAGTGTCACTGGCCCATGTGGGAATTGAACTGGCAGCCCTGTTGCTAAGAGCTCGTGCTCTTAAGCCAACTTTTAACCAACTGAGCCACTCGGCCAGCTCCTTCATAGCACCTTCTTACCATCTGAAATACTACATTTTTATTTGTGATCTGTCTTTCTTCATTAAGATGTAAATTCCATGAGCATCACACCTTGTCTTGCTGATGTAGTCTTAGTACTGAGAACATTGCCGGATTCATAGCTGATGCTTGGAAATGTTTAATGAATGAAAGAATGAATAAATATCTCCACAACAATAGCATAACAACCTTTTCAACAGTTGCCATAACATTTGCTAATGTGAATGAACCATGATTCATTTAACCACCTCCCTATTAATGATGTTTAAGTTGCTTCCACTTTTTCCTACTTTAAACAATGTTTGTGATAAACATTTTTGCACAGCTACTCTAATACATTGGTCCTTTTATTTCTATAGTTTCCCTAAAACTGGATTGATGTATCAAGAGATTGGCATATTAAAAATTTTAATAGCCATTACCAGCTTTCCTTAGTCACAGTTCACTGGCAAATCCTGAAAAAGGACAACTATTTTCCCGAACTGGGGCCAGGGTAATATTGCCCTTTAATCAGGTAAGGGGACTTCTGTCCTGGGACCCCACACTTTAGAGGGCCTTGCACACAACAAACACAAAAAAATAAATTTATTAAAGTCTGCATGGGAGCTTTTCTCCCCTGGGATCTTGCATTCACCGCTGGGCTGGTACAGTATGACCTACAACCCTGAATGTGAATGCTCGTGATTAATACTCTAAGTCTCCACATTTCCTCCTATATTCTTGAAACAAAAGACTGCTGAGTCCAAATGCTGTGAAGGTTTGTGGGTTGTTCTCTTGCTGACCTTGGAGAAAGTCACTGCTTTGGAGGGAGAAAGACTTTAATTGGCTGATTTGTATGGATAACAGAAAAGACAAATGAATTTGTCACATCCTTGTTCTCAGAGAACATGAATTCAGTAGGTCCTGGCATAACCAAATATTGTTTCTCAGTAGTGTCAAGGGTCCATTTTCTTCTTTCTTTTCTTTTTTTGTTCTAATTTATTATTCTGGAGGCATTCATTATTAGCTCAGTATTCACAACAGTTGCACACAGTGTCTATATCAGTTATCTGTTGTTATATAACAAACCATACTGAAACTTGGTGGCTTAAAACAATTTATTTGCTCACAATTCTGGGCTGGGCACAGCTGGGCTATTTTTCTGCCAGTCTCTGTTGGGGCCACTTATGGGACTGCAGTCGGCCAGGAGCTCAATTGGGTCTGGATGGTCCAGGATGGCTTAATTTGCATGTTTGGCAGCCATGCTGGCTGTTGGCTGGGCTGCCTCAGGTCTCCTCCAAATCACCTTTCATCTTCTAGGCTGAAATGGGCTTTTTGACATAATGGCAGAAATGTCTCCGGAGGTCAAAAGCAAAAGCTACTAGGCTTTTTAAGGCCTGGCCTTGGTAGTTGCTCAGTGTTACTTCTGTCTTATTCTATAAACCAATGAGGCCTTAAGGGACCCAGGTACAAGGGGGTAGAGGGGTGGAAGGAGAAGAGTAGACTCTATTTCTTGATGGGAGGCATGGCAAAAATCATATTGCAAAGGAGCTAGGCACAGGGAGGTATGATGTGCTGGGGACCATTCTGTAATAATATACTGCAGTATCTGAGGAACATTTTGCCATATTAAAGAATTCGTATTTTTCATGCATTTGTATACATGTAGTTATAAAGTATGTGAAGTATGATACAGATTCTTTGCTTATTTCTTTTTACTTTTCCCCTGTCTTTATTGAGATATAATTGAGATATAACATTATGTAAGTTTAAAGAGCCCAACATGTTGATTTGATACACTTATATATTGCAAAATGATAACCACCATAGATTTAGCTAATACCTCCATCACCTCACATAATTACTATTTCTTTTTTTGTGAGAACATTTAAGATCTATTCCTAGCATCTTTCAAGTATATAATATAGGATTATTAACTATAATCACCATTGTACATTAAATCCCCAGAAATTATGAATCTTATAACTGGAAGTTTGTACCCTTTGACCAACATCTCCCCATTTTCCCCATGTTCCTGCCCCTGGTAACCGCCACTCTACTCTGTATGAGTTCAGCTTCTTTAGATGCCAATATATCCTACAGTATTTATCTTTCTGCCTGACTTATTTCACTTAGTGTAATATCCTCAAGGTCCATTCTCAAGGTTCATCCATGTTATAGCATATGTCAGAATCTCCTTTCTTTAAGGCTGATTAACATTCCATTGTATGTATGAACCACTTTTGTGTATCCATTAATCCATAGATGGAAACTTGGGTTGCTTCCACCTCTTAGCTTTGTGAATAATGCTACTGTGAACATGGGTGTACAAAGATCTCTTTGGGATCCTGCTTTCAATTCTCTTGGATATACACAGGGAAGCTGCCTCTTGGCTGTTCCACCACCACCACTACTGCCTTATTATTTAACTCAGAAGAAATCTCCTGGACATTTTGTTTGCTTGTTTGTTTGTTTGTTTTTGAGCATGGGGTCCATTTGTAGTGGACCCCATGGGGTGGTTCCAGGGCCAGTGTTGGATCTGGGCACAAAGCTCCTTGCACTACAGGTGTTTCTGCACCTGTTCCTGGATCATGTTTCGCCTGCCAACATTTTTTTGGATTCCATTGGGTGGGGGCTGACCTGTTTTCCTGCACTGTCTTCCTTCAATTATGTTGAGGATTCACGGGAGTTTCTTAGATGCCAGTTACTGTACACAGTAAAAGGTCTCCTATCTCCTCTGTAGAGGAAAACCCTTGTTGTTCCCTTACCAGTCAATCTGAATTGTAAGCCCAGAGATCCTTTTCTTTTCCTGAGTGGGAAGTGTCAGTCCCAAAGTTGGGCACTCACATGGCTTGAGTTTTGGAGCAAATGTCCTGGTGACCATTTCTAGGTTTCCCAGGCCCTACAACTTCCATGACCAGTGCCAATCTCAGCACGACAGGCCCTAGGGCAGAGCCACCAGGGACCCTGAAGGACAGGTGACGCAGGATCCTCGTTACCACTAGAGTCTCTTTGCTTATTAAGTAGACATTAAAACCCCAGAATTGTGAAGTTTTATTTTTATAGTAATATTTAAATATTTAATTAAAAAGTCTAAAAAATTAAAATTTTAGCTTTATTTAAATAAATTTAGATTTTTGCTTAGTGATATTAATAATTTTGAATGTTTTAGAAAAAACTTTACTTTGTAAACTCTTTGCTCATCAGGAATGAGTACAAGTCCATTTGGGATAGATTTAGAAAATATGACAGTGGAGCTAGAAAAGGAAAATAGCCAAAAAAAGAAATGGTATTAAAAAAGATGATCTGCTTAAATTTTTAAAAACTAGAAACGCTAAAAGTGAGCAATCTTCCGTTGAGCAGTTTTCTCACAGAATTTGTGAGCAAAGAACTTCACAAATTCTTTATTCAATGAACTTTTTTTTTTTTAAGATTTTTATTGGGGAATTGGGGGAAGGGGAACAGACAAGTTGCTATCCTTTTGTTCTTCAGTCAAGTTGTGGAGGACATTGCTTCACTGGCCCAAGTTGGCACCATCATTGCTCTCTTCTCAGGTGAGGCAGATCAGTTGTTGGCTTCTGGACTGCCGCTCACACTGGCTGCTGGCTACACATGGTAGCCCATGGCAACCGACTTGCTGACAACCGGTGACTCTCGGCAGCCCAGCTCCAGGTCGAGCTGTTGTTGAGCATCTTAGCTGTAGAGGGCAGTGTCACTGGCCCTCATATGTGGGATCCGAACCAGGGTCCTCTGGCATCCCAAGCCAGCTCTTAACCAATGCGCCACTTGGCCGGCCCTCAATGAACTTTTAATTGCTAATAAAAACTGTGAAAATGAGCAAGAAAATTATTCTCATCAAATTCATGACTTAAATAGATTGAATGAAATCTCTGCAAATTCATATTTTTACTAAATGAAAATTTAATCACAGGCCCAAAGACTAAGAATGTATGTGGCCTCCATTTGCTCTTGTGAGGGTTAGGGGCTGTGAAAATGTGCTCATCTGCCTCTTTCTCCCAGAGTCTGTTTTTAGAGTAGGAAGGAGAACAGGGCAGAGTCATTTTGGGAAACTGGTGCCTTGTCAGGTTCTTCAGAAATGATGGGCCTCCTGGGACACTCTGGGCTCTTGGTGGGACTGGAGAAAGTGCCACAGAGAGTGCTCAATCATGACAGTCCCTATGAGTCCTGCCAGAGCGAACCCATGGGTCTACAATTAGAATATAGCGGAAGGGGCTCCCTGCCACTCTGTCTCACTAGTTCACCTTCCTGCAGGCAACCAGCATGACCTATTTCTTCTGTAACCTTCTAAACATATTTCATGCGCATAGAAGCATTTACATGTGTAGTCTTAAAAAAAAAAAGTAGAAGTGTATTAAAAATCACTGTCCAGCATCTTGCTTTTTTTCACTTAATATATTCATTTATTCAGTAAATATTTACTGAGCGCCTGCTATGTACCAAGCACTTTTTTAGGCATTTGGAATTTGGCAGTGAACAAAATAGATACAATTCTTGCCCTCATGGAGCTTACATTTTAATGGAAAATAAACGAGTAAAAATATAGTGGTAAGTGGTAAATGCTGTGGAGAAAAGCAAGATAAGAGGAT
>NW_017731352.1:3975329-4003209 GCF_001890085.2 Hipposideros armiger
GTGGGTTGTTGTTATTTTATGTAAAGTGGTCTGCAAAAAGTCTTGCTGATTAAGTGATATTTGAGCCAAGGCCTGAAGAAAGTGAGGGAGTGAGCCATGAGTATATCTGGAGTTCAACATTCAAAGCAGAGAAAACATCCAACGTTAACACCTTGAGGGTAGAGAGTACTCCATGAAAGAAACAACAAAGCAGCTATTGTAGCTGGAACTAGTGAATGTATCTCAGAGATATTCTGTATCATGAGAACTTTCTAAATCTTTTTTTTACATCTGCATCTTGTTCTATACTATGTGTGTACCATAGTTTAAGAAGTCTCTGACTGTTGGAAATTTAAGAGACTTCTGGTCTCTTATGATTGCAATGAATAACTTTTATCAGGTGTCCTTTTGTATATAACTTGCCTCCCCCCAAACCTCAAATCCCTATTCCTTTGTTTTGTTTAAGATAGTATATAAACCTCAAATCAAGTGGCTGCCTTCTTGAGTCTCATATCTTTGTAAAACTCCCATGTATTGAACCCAGGAGGGTAAAGGGAAAAGATTTTTTTCTCCCCTATAATTACATTACTTTTGGAATTTATTGAAGTTTCTTTGTGACCTAATTATATTAGAATTAATTAATATTGAAAATGTTCCATAGATACAGGAAAATAAATTTTTAGTTATAAATTGTTTGATATATAAATATTCATATATATACATATAATATAAATATTGATATATTAAATATAAAAATTGTGTTATTTAGGTTTTATCTTATGACTATGGCCTAAAAGGAATGTAAATTAATCTCTCTTATACTGATGTTTTTATTTCTCCTTGTATTTCCCCTAGCTTTTTCTTTATTAGTGTATGTTATTTGTTATATAGATATTAATAAGAATTATCTCTTTTTTTGTGAATTTCACAGCCTTATTATTAAATAACCTTGTCGCATTTAATGATTTTTGGCCAGAATTCACCCAAGTCTAGTATTAGGATCATGATCTCTGCTAAACTATTACACTTGCTTGGTAAAAACAGATTTTCTCACCCTTTTGTTTTCAATTTTTCTTAATCATTTTGTTTTATCATTAGGTTTTACTTTGTGATCTAATATGAGAGTCTCTTAATAGGTGAATTTGGCCTAGTAACACTTATTGATATGACAATTACGTTTGAGTCTATTGTCTTTATTATTGTTTTTGTGGTTTTAGTGATAATTTAGAAGGTTTGTATTTTTGTTCTAGTAGTTACCTTTGTAGTGTTAGAGAACAAAATTCAACCAAGTAAACTTGAAGATCTAATTGGCTTTATTAAGTGATTCATGAATCAGGCACCATCCATCCAGCAACTAGAAAGGCACTCCTAAGGGTTGTACAAAATGGAAGGTTTTCATACAAAGAAAGAGGGTGGGACTAAGAAGTTAAAAAAAGTGGATTATTTCAGGCAAGGATACCTCCTTTTAGGGGAAGGCAAGGGATCTTATCAGGCAGATGACCTCACTAGTATTGCTCAGGAAATTCTGAGTGATTGGTTTAAAATTTCACTCCTTAGGAAAGGTTGAAACTGCAAACCAATAGGTTAGTTATTAAGTTTTGGTTTGGTGACATGGCTTAGCAAATGTGACTTTGGCCCTTTCTTTCTTTCTTTCTTTCTTTCTTTCTTTCTTTCTTTCTTTCTTTCTTTCTTTTCTTTCTTTTTTCCTTCCTTCCTTCCTTCCTTAATAGTAGCCTTGTTAAAAAATAATTTTCAGTGCTTGCTTCAGCAGCACACAGACTAAAATTGGAATGATACAAAGAAGATTAGCATGGCCGCTGTGCAAGGATGACACACAAATTAGTGAAGCGTTCCATATTAAAAAGAATTTTTTTTTTCGGAAAAAAGTAAAAGCATGACTCTCACTAGAACAGATACAAGAATAAACATGTGTTAAAGAATTTATTTTATTCCTTCTTATCAAGGGGATTAGACAGGTGTTATAATAGGTTCAGAGGGAAAGTCAAAGAAACACAAATTTAAATAGAATAAAGGGATTGAATTACAAATAGAGGCAAAACTGGCTTTTGCAAAGGGGAAGGAAGTCAAAGAAAACTCTGCCAAACAATACAGATTTGCATATCTGTTATTTACCTACAAAGAGGTGCAAAATAGCTTAAAGACAATGAGCAGGGCTAGAATTGGGCAGCCTGGAGGATGTGCTATAGATGATGCATAGTTTTTTAATTGAAGTACAAAATTTCTTTCTATAAGTCTTAATATTATGTGGTACCCTTTTATTCCTCTATTTCTTTAGACATATCTACCAATTTTATTTATAGGGTGAGCACTCATCCTGGCTTCAGCACTGAAAATCCCATGTCCTAGAAAACCCCTCAGTCCCTGGAAAATCAGGACAGTTGGTCACCCTAACTTTCTGTTATAAACATTGATGGACTTATTATATTTCCTCTTCCTTCGACTTCCTTTCTGAGGAAGTTCTTTATATAGTGGTGGTCTGCAACCTTGGCTACGCCTGAAGAAGCTTTAAAATGTCCTGATGCCTGGGCCCCACCCCATAGATTTTAATTTAATTGGTTTGGGGTGTGGCTTGGGCATCTGGGATTAAAAAACAAAACTGTACATATAATTCTAATGTTCAACTAAAGTTGAGAACCATTGGTATGTAAAGATATGGAACTATCTCCAAGATATAGTGACTGAAGAATATTGTGTATAATATAATACATACAGTGTGTGTGTATATCATTATAATGCCACCATTATGTAGAAGATGGAAAAGAAGAAAGTATGTATTTGCATATATATGTGTGTGTGTGTGTATACACATATGAATATACACATTCATATATATGTATATATGTATATATGAATACATATGTATATATGTATATATATGAATATATATGTATTCATATATATATGATTATGAATGAATGTGGAACTTGGAGTTCTGTGCTTGGATGTGGCTATGGCAAGCATCTTCTAAGATGGCCCCCAGTGATCCCCACCTTTAGATATTTACACCCTTGTGTAATCTCCTCCTCAGTGTGGGCAAGACCCATAACTTGCTTCACCCAATAGAATATGTGACATGAGATGGGATGTCACTTCCACATTTAGGTTACATAAGATAGTGACTTCTCTTTTGCTAGCAGACTCTCTCTCTTCCTGGCTTTGATGAAACGAGTTGCCATGTTACAGAGGCCTACATGACAAGTAAATGAGGGTGGCCTCGGGCCAACAGCCAGCAAGGAACTGAGGCCTTCCATCCAATGACTTTTTTTTTAAAGATTTTTATTAGGGGGATGGGAACAGTGCTGGGGAATTGGGGAAAGGGAACAGACAAGTTGCTGTTGTTTTTGTTCAGTCTAGTTGTGGAGGACGTTGCTTCACTGGCCCAAGTTGGCACCATCATTGCGCTCTTCCCGGTGGAGGCAGATCAGTTGCCGGCTTCTGGACAGCCGCTCACTGTGGCTGCTGGCCGCTCACGCTGGCTGCTGGCTACACACGGTAGCCCATGGCAACCCACTGCCACAGGGGCTGCAGCCTGTGCCATCGCTGGCGACTCATGGCAGCCCAGCTCCAGGTTGAGCTGTTGTTCAGCATCTTAGCTGTGGAGGGCAGTGTCACTGGCCCTCATATGTGGGATCCGAACCGGGGCCCTCTGGCATCCCAAGCCAGTTCTTAACCACCACGCCACTCGGCCAGCCCCATCCAATGACTTTTGAGGAGCAGCTTCTTTCCCACTCAAGCCTCCTGATAAGACCCTTGCCCCGGACAGCACCTTGTGAGTGACGCTAACACAGAGTACCCAGCTAAGCTCTACCCAGATTCCTAACCCACAGAAACTATGAGATAGTAAATACGTGCTGTTTTAAGTCACTAAGTTTGCAGTAATTTGTCACATAACTTCCAGCATTATTGGAAGTGTTGGCTTTCATCCCTGGCCCCCAGTTAGTGGCCAGTCATCTCTTCCCAACCCCTCTTCATCTTGAATCTTGAGGGGTTTCATGTTCATCTCTGTAGACACCCAGCTTTCTGCCACCTCCCTGAGGCCTAACAGGTACGCATATCCAGCTTGCACTATCCATGGGAGCAATGTTGCCCTTGGGAGGACAGGCCAGAGGACAATTCCAAGCAAACCCTGGGAATAGCTCAGAGTCATCTATGCAGGGAATTCCAAGGTCCTAGGTACTCAGAACATTTTAGAAGAGGGGCTTCAGGTTCTTGACCCCTCCTCCCCAACTTTCCAACCCACTGGAAAGGACATGGCTAGAGAAGGGGCAGAGCAAGGCCTTCTAAAGCACAGGGCCAAGGCCAGGGCCCCCTCCTTCTCACTCTAAGGCTAGCACTGCACTCATAAGAAGTGCTGGCTGAGGGCCAGGTGGATTGAATCAGACCTGGAGAGCTGCCTGAGGAGCATAAAGGAGCAGAGCTGCCGCACTTCTGAGGGGAATCTTCAAAGGCAGCTGTGGGTTGAACTGGACCATAAAAGCAGGAGGGCTTAGAGGAGAGCGGAGGAATGGGAAGGACTCCAACAGGGCAGCCAGAACTGAGTCAGTGTCTCCCAGTGATACAGTAATAGTTTCTTTAAGGCAGAGTGTTAGGAGTTTGGGCTATGCAGCCGGAGTGCATCTGTTCAAATCTTGCCTCTGTGCTCTTGTTGTATGACTTCAGTGAAATTACCTAAACTCTCTGAGTATCAGTTTCCTCATCTGTAAAATAGGGATAATAATAGTACCTACTCCATAGGTTCCTGGAGAGGATCAATGCATGTAAAATGCCTGGAACGCGCTTCCTGAGTGTCAGCTATTGTTAAGGAAACTGAGGCTTAACTGGTGATCTTTTGGCTCCCAACTGCTACTTGTCTTGCCTCATAGGTCAGAGGGAAAATTCCGTTGCTAGAATACTCATTTGCTCAACAAGCATGTATGGGAACTTTCAGAGCATGGTCCTAATTAACACCCTCCTTCCTCAGACTCTGTGAGAACTGTAATGGAGCAATGGGACGCTGCTGCTGCAGCGTGGAGATCTGGTAGTCTCGGTCGCCTCTTCTGTGAAGAGAAGAGGTTACCAGTGTGTCTCTCCAAGTGTAGGCCACAGACCTGTAGCCTTGGCATCACCTGGATCATGTTAGAAGTGCAAAATCTCAGGCCCCGCCTCAGAGTCAGAATCTCTGGGGCTGCCCCCTGAGAATCTGAATGTCTAACACAGTCTCTAGGTGATCTGTTGCTCATTAAAGTTTGAGGGTCACTGGGCTAGACTGTTAGAGGTCCTCATAGACCTGGTGCCACAGACCCCCTCAGGCACTGATGCGGGAAGCCTCATGGGCTTGACTTCCTGGGCCCCACCCTGGACCATTGCTGGCCTCCTCCAGAGCAGTTCCACTTTTATAGGCACCTGTGGAGTTCTGAGGAAACAGATGTTCCCATCTGCCCATTAGAGTTTAGAAACTGCTATTTATGGTCTGAGTGTTTGTGTCTCCTCACATTCATATGTTGAAATCCTAACCCCCAAAGATGATGGTATTAGAAGGTTGGGCTTTGGGGAGGTGTTTAAGTCTTGAGGGTGGAGACCACATGAATGGGATTTGTGCTCTTTTCAAAGAAGCTCCAGAGGGCTTGCTACCCCTTTCTCCCTGAGATGATATACTGAGAGGTCTGTGACCAGCAAGAGCCCACATCTGCCCATGATGGCACCCTGATCTTCAAAACCTAGCCTCCCAAACTGTGAGATGTAAATTTCTGTTGTTCTTAAGCCACCCAGTGTGTGCTATTTTGTTACAACAGTCCAAACGCACTAAGATACAGCTGAGCTGGGGGACCCAGTGCAAAAAAATGCAGGGCCCCTTGTTCAAAAGTAGGATTAAAGATTTTTTCTTTCTTTTGTGGGCTCCATCTTGATTCATTATGTGTTTTAAAATTTGCTATTTAATGTCATGGCATCTCAGGTATGGTGAGACTTGCAGGGTGACCACAGATGTCACCCTCCCTGTGTTTGCACCAGGCTCCTCTGAGAGTACTGCAGCTTACATGGTGACTTCTGAGCTCTAGTTGGAGCAATAGTGATTGCAGCTGGAAGAAAGTGCAACCAGCAGCAACCTGGTACTTAGGATGATTAATGAATGTATTTGGAAATTTCCTCCTGCTTTGGCCTCAGCCCGCACCTGAACTGTGGTCGATGCAGCAGTACATTTCTATATAATCTCTGTTGACAGCTGGGATGAGGGAAAACCCAAAAGACTAACCCAATTACAGTAAAGGAGAGATCTGGTTGCTCCCTGTTTGACAAGGTGAACACAAGGACACACAATTCGGGGATATTGCTTTAGGATCAGCGAGCTGCCGGCACAGGAAGTTCTTTCCTGTCTAGCTCCCTAGCATATTTTTACTTTGTGGAAAATGGTGGCTGTCACTCCTGGCCTGTGTCAAGTAGGGTGATGTGAAGGGAGCCAAAGTGATTGGGTTCCATGTACCCCCATAGTCAGGCCTGCAATAGGTTTGCCCAGCAGATGTACAGTGGTAAGAGGCCTGATCAGGGACTTGGAAAAGCTGGGGCCTTTTCTGATTCTCTCTCTCATGGGGTGGCCTTGGGTAGACATTCAACCTTCCTGAGCCCCAATATTGTCATATAAAGGTATTGAGTTAGATTATTCACCAGCTCTATCTCTCCTTTACTTAACATTTCATATGGTTAAGGATTTAAAAGAGATGTGTCAGCCTGTTAAGTTACTTTTACAAGAGGAGCATTAAGAACACAAGGCGGAGTGGCATATAAACCAGAAGGTGGGTTGGAGTTACACCCTGAAAGGCTAAGAGGTCATTAGAGTTTGATGCTTCTTTTATCGGCAATGGGGAGCCATTGAAGGCATCCAAAGAGGGAAGGGCTGTGTTTAGAGCTGAGCCTGAGAATGATGTAGTAGGATGCCAAGTTTCAGAAGAAATGAGGATAAAAGAACCCAAGTAAGGGGCCATGCATACCTACCTGTCTTCGCCGTTACCAGACAGCACCCAACTGCCTTCCTAAGGCTATACTAATCCACGCTCCCTCCAGTAAGCTAAAAGAGTTCTCATTTCCTTATATTCTCACTATCACTTGGCATTGTCAGACCTCTACATTTTGGCCAACCTGATGGGTATAAATTGGCATTTCATTGTAATTTTAACTTGCATTTCCCTGATGAATATTGCATTTGAACATCTTTTGTATATTTATTGGATATTTATGTTTTCTCTTCTCTGAGTTTCCTGTTCAATCTTTTGTCTATTTTTCTTTGTTATTTTAACTTTTTTCCCCTATAGAATTTGGATGCTAATCTTTTGTCAGTTATATGCAATGCAGATGTGTTTGCCCAGTTTGTACTTGGTCTTTTAATTATATTTATGATGACTTCAGAAAAGTAATCAGATAATTTTAACAGTTGAATTTCTCAACATTCAAATTTATCGTTTGTTCTTTGGTATCTTTCTGAGAAATCCTTTTTTTACCCTCAAATCATAAAGCTATTTGTTATTTCTCCTATATTTTAAAAAGTTTTAATATTTTCCTTTCAACTTTAGGTCTTTGCACACCGAATTTATTGTTGTATATGGGGTAGGATAAGGTAAGGAAAGAATCCGATTCTATCTTTTCCCACATGGATACCCAGTTGTCTCAGCCCACAAATTGAATGGTTCATGGCTCAGCTCTGCCGCCCAGGGTCAGAAAGCAGGTGAGACAAGTGAGGTGGCCACTCTGAGGGTCATGAGGGTCTGCAGCTGAAAGCGAGGGCCTTCTTTAATTTTTCACCCTCAGTGCCTTTCTGTTAGTCTTCCCTTCCAGGGGACCCAGCTCATAGCAGAAAGTCTTGTCCTGACACCAACACACACGAGACTTTGGGTCTCCTGCCCAGGAATGTTGGTTCCTGAGACAGAAGAGTCTTTGTGAAAAAGGAGAAAAAGGAGCCCTGAAATCTCCTGTTGGCTCTAGGCTGAGGAAGGAGGGGTGCCTGGGACTGGGGGGGCGGGGGCAGGATCCGGTTTGGTACCTCTGAAGTGTGTGAGAGACTTTAGTTTTCTGAGGCTTCTGGGGCAATGAGTTGGTGCATTCAGGGCCTTTCCCCTTCATGCTATCTTGAGGGGACCCTGCAGGATCTACTCTTTGACTTCTCCATAGAATGTGGGAGGTGCTTGAAGGTACCCCAGAAAGTTGAGGCTACTGCATAGACGTGGAAAAGATAGATTTTCTTTCAATTCTTCTAATTGTATCTGGGAGAAAGCCTCCCTTTGATCTAACCTGTCAAGCCTCTTTAATTCCCTTTTTTTTGTAAACTCCTGGAGACTGGGCCTCAGAGTTTGGAGCTTTGGGAGCTATGGTATCAGACTAGATCGTTTTGTTGGCACTGTATTTGTTTATCGGGGGTTGCCTTCTATTCTGACAGTGATGGCAGTTTGCTATTAGTGACGCTAAGGGAAACTTTCCTTTTTAATACATGTATTTGAGCAAAGAAGTTTGCTTTATGTATGTAAAATCACACTTACGCGTACATTTCGATAAAGATGTGTAGGAAAGGAGGGTCAGCAAAATGATGGTGTTTCGGTGATTTTTGTACTCCTTATACTTTTTTTGTGTTTGCATTTTTTACAGTGAGCATACATTATTGACATAATCAGAAAACAACTATTTTTGTTATGGAGAAAGGTATATATGTTCAAAGGAATGTATTAAGTACATAATAATACAAGGAATGTATGGCTTTGGCAACATGGTTGACTTAGCTTGGTTGACTTCGCACTGGGAGGCTGAGGAACAGAGCCCAGGCAAAGAGCAAGGACAGCCTTCCTGTCATGGGAAATTTGGGCGCCTACTGTGGGGGGCTGAGCTTTATCTTTTCAGCACTGTTCAGAGGATTTCATTTCAGAATCTCAGTTACAACTTTTGAATCAGGTAAATCATTGATTGTTTGAAGAGACGGGGCCAAGTTTCTGTGGTATGTTAGATCTTTGCCTCACTGGCATTTAGACGCCCCAGGTTGGGGTGGACAAAGGGAATTTGGCCAGGGTCTAGACGTCTCTTATTGGAAATGCTGTCCTGTGAATAGTCTGTTGTACCAAAGCTGATAGGTGACAGCTATCTCTCTTCTGGGCTGTTCCCTGTCTCCCAGGGTGACCACTGTCTGGCTCTCTTCCCAAAGAGTCTGGGCAGCTGGTGCCAATTCATGGTGCTGGCTGTTACCCAACGTAGGGCATCATTTAACAGGAGCCCCTGGGGCAAAGGATTCCTGATGTGTAGCCTGAGGAATCCTTGGTTCACTGCTCTCAGGAAAAGGCTTTTTCAGATCACACCCTGAGTTACTGTTCAATCTTTAATGGAGCCAACACAATCCAGATGCAACAAGGAGCAGACAGTGAATCCTAGCTCATCCTTGGGGATTTACCTGGCTTTATGGTCTGAGTTCTGGGCATCTGATTATGGGACAGATGGGGTTTGGGCCAACAGTGTCTGTCATCATGAGATAATACAGACCATATAGTCACTACTCAGTAGGCACTGTAATCAGTAGGACAAGACTGTCACATGTCACAGGCTCTGCCCTCCTGGGGGTGGCAGTCTGATGGAGAAGGCAGACAAATAATGGCAGGTATGAAGAGGGTTTGCAGGAGTGGAGAGGGCCAGGAGGTGTGTCTGAGCAGGAGACATTTAGACTGAAACACTGTGGGGGAGGGGACATTTCCCCCTCTTTTCCCTCTTAGTTATTCTGGCTGCTCTAATAATCAAATTGACATGAGACAGATGAACAGAATTTAACTATATATGTGTATATGGGGTTTTGTAAGAATATGGGACTGAAGGGCCGGCCGAGTGGCGCGATGGTTAAGAACTGGCTTGGGACGCCAGAGGGCCCCGGTTTGGATCCCACATATGAGGGCCAGTGACACTGCCCTCTACAGTTAAGATGCTGAACAACAGCTCAACCTGGAGCTGGGCTGCCGTGAGTCGCCGGCAACGGCATAGGCTGCAGCCCCTGCTGCAGTGGGTTGCCATGGGCTACCGTATGTAGCCAGCAGCCAGCGTGAGCGGCCAGCAGCCACAGTGAGTGGCTGTCCAGAAGCTGGCAACTGATATGCCTCGCCCGGGAAGAGCGCAATGATGGTGCCAACTTGGGTCAGTGAAGCAACGTCCTCCACAACTAGATTGAACAACAAAAGGACAGCAACTTGTCTGTTCCCCTTCCCCCAATTCCCCAATAATAAATCTTAAAAAAAAAAAAGAATATGGGACTGAAGACAACTCAGGCAGTTGAGGCTTAGATGCCATCTTGAGCTAAGGAGAAAGGAGGTGGGTAGTGGTTTAAAGGAAAGTAGGCAATTCACTGGTAGATGGGAAGGAACAAACATTTGCCGGGCCACCCAGAAGTTATGGGACACAGAGGAGAGTCTAAGAAATAGATTTTCTAGGTTCCTCCTTGTCTACCACACTTAGTTTATATTAATGTATCGTTATCTATGGCGATAGCTCCCTTCCTGGAGCAGGTTCTCTGTCTAAATTCTTTTAGGCAGTTTTGGGGAAGATCAAATGTTCTTCTTGAGTCTGGTTTCTTAAAAATGATCAGCTTAAAATAACCATCTCCCCAAAAGGCATATTTTGGGGTGGCAAAACTCTGCTCCCCTTCAACACAAAAAAAGAGTTTGCCAGGTGGGGAAATGTCGGGAGGAGTGATCCAGGATGAGGAACAGTATATGTAGAAATCCAGAGGCCAGAGGGACCCTGCTGTGTTTAGATGGGAGATGCCCTTTAGGTGGTAAAGAAGAGAGAACAGAGTGGGAAGATGGGCAGGTCCTAGATTGTTTAGGACCTTCTAGGACAAGAGTTACCAACTGAGAGCGATTTTGTCCCCCAAGAACATTTGGTGAGATTGTCACAGCTTGGTTGTCACAAATGTATGTTTGGGGATGTGTGAGGGTGCTACTGGCATCTAGTAGGTAGAGGCCCTGCACGGATGCTGCTAAACATCCCGCAACGCACAGGACAGCCCCTGGAAACAAAGAATCACCTGGCCAAAATGTCAGTAGTGCTGTGGTTGAGAAACTGGGACAACTTTAAGGACTTGGTTCCTTATTCTAAAGCCAAGGGAAAGCTCTAACAGGAGTTAACACCAGAGAGGGACATGATCAGATTTATGTTTTAAAGTGGTCAGTCCAGCTGTTCTGAGGAAATTTTGAGATCTAACTATTCTAGTTTAGGGCCACTCTTTTAGTAGTCTGAACCCTTTTCTTCAGCTTGGGAATTTCCAGCCTCTGTGATTTTCTTTTCCCTGCTGAGGCTTACCCTTGACTGCTTTGTGGCTATCGAGGTCTCTAGGAAAACCCATCCAGGTCAGGGAAACCAATTCAGATACTTAGTAAGAGGACACAGAACAGGGGTTTTCCATTTGGGCATTATAAGCACAGCACTAGGGCCTACAAAATGTTTAAGGCCCATGTGACAGGCAGAAAATGGCCCCCCAAAGATGAACATGTCATAGTCCCCAGAACCTGTGAATATGTTACTATACATTGCAAAGGGATTTTGCAGATGTGATTAAGTTAAGGAACTTGAAGTGGGAAAATTATCCTGGATTATCTAAATGGGTCAATGTAATCACAAGAGTCCTCATAAGAGGGGGACAGAAGGGTCAGATTCAAAGGAGATGTGGTAATAGAAACGAGAAAGAGAGAGAGAGAGGGAAAGAGAGCGATTGGAAGATGATATGTTGCTGGCTTTTGAAGATGAGGTTAGGGCCAATGCTGTAAGATAATAAATTTGTGTTCCACTAAATCTCTGGCAATTTGCTAAAATAGCAACAGGAAACTATTATAATACAGCCTGGACAACATTTTAATTAACTCTGAAGTAAAAAAGGAAAACTGCAAGATAGAAATTAATAAATGTCATTTATTTTTAAATTGTTTTATAATATTTAACACATACAAAAGGTATAAAGACGAATATGAGGTGTGATAAAAAATATGGTGAATGTTTAAATAAAAAATTTATTATAGTAAAAGAGACATTGCCATCAATCCCCCTCAAAATATGCCCCCTCGCTTCAAACACACTTACCCCATGGTTCCTTCCACTTTTTGAAGCAGTTCTGGAAGTCTTCATTTGTGAGTGTCTTTAGTTGCACTGTCATGGCTGCCTCGATGTCCTGAATCAATTCAAAACGTTTACCTTTCATGGTCATTTTGACTTTAGGGAAGAGCCAGAAGTTGCACAGTGCCAGGTCCGGTAAATAAGGTGGATGAAGACACACCATAATGTTTTTATTTTACAGATATTGCTGTATACCAGAAGTGATGTGTGACACCGAGCATGGTCATGATGGAGGATGAAACTGTTTGCCCATTTCATGTTAATGCGTTGTTTGTGCTTCATGACATACGACACACTTGAAAACACGCCTCCTCTCAACTGTAGCTCACACACAATTGACCATTTGACTGCACCGAACAGCTAAAACTTGTCACACACTATTACTAAGGTTCGATGTGCCACTTCCTGTATTAAGATCCCTGCCTTTCTGTTGGATGGCAGCAGCATTTACTGTATTTTGTGATCACAACAGAAAGGCTCTGTGTCACACATTGTTTCTGGTATGGCAATTTCTGTCAAATAAAAACATTATGGCATGTACTCATCCACTTTATTCACCGGATCTGGCACCATGCAACTTCTGGCTCTGCCCCAAAGTCAAAATGATTGAGGACATCAAGGCAGCCATGACAGTGCAACTAAAGACACTCATGAAAGAGGACTTCCAGAACTGCTTCAGAAAGTGGCAAGAATGATGGGATAAGTGTGTTCCAAGTGAGGGGGGTTATTTTGAGGGAGATTAATGGCAATGTATCTTTTACTGTAATAATTTTTTTTTATTTAAACATTTACCGTATTGTTTGATCATACCTTGTATAACACATAGTCAAGTAATACCCACCCAACTCAAGAAATAAAGCAGTTTTATTATAGCCGAAGCCCCTTGCAGGCCCATCCTGCATCTTATTTTCATACATATGTTATACTTGTATCCCTAAACAATCTGTAGTACTGTTTTGCCTGCTATTTTATGTACATGACATATGTGTTTTCTTATTCAACTTGGTTTTTGTATCTAGCATGTTTTGAGAATCATTCTTGTTGATTGATATAGTGACTGCATGTTACCCTATTGTAAGAATATGTCATGCTTCATTTATTTATTCTGCTGATAAACATTTAAGTTATTATCAGTTCAGAATATTACAAATAACGGGATTCAGAACAGGCCTCTCCAAGATGTGCCACTTTGACATGTGGATCATTTTGAGCTGAAGGCAATCGAGACCCTGTGAGCTCACAAGAAACTTTGATCTCTCCCTTAAATAATTTAAATTAGGGGCCTTGCCCATAATAAGAGTTATCAATGGAAATACCTTTTTATGACCTATCTACAGGACAGGGCAAACTTCTAATTACTGAATATTTGCTCTTCTTATCATCCTGCAAATGACCTTCCTCCCTTCTGAAGCCTTAAGTTTTCTTATCTCATCCTTAGCTCAAAATGTCATATATACCTCATTTTCCCTTTCTGTCTGTTTACCTCTCATATATGTGGAGTTCCCATGTGTACGTATGCAATTAAATTGGGTTATTGTCTCTTGTTAATCTAATCTGTCTCATGTCAATTTAATTATCAGACTGGCCAAAAGAACCTAGGAGGGTAGAGGAAAATTTCTTCCTCTACTACGCAAACAGTAGGGCCACACACATTTTTGTTCCTGTGTCCTGGTGCAGCTCTGCATGGGTTTGATTTTCTAAGGTTGATTCCTAGAAGTGAAACTGCTGGGACCTTGGATAAAGAGCTTTTTCAGAGAGTTCTAAACTGCTCTTCAAAGAGGTTAGGCCAATCTACACTCAACCAGCAATGCATAGACTTGGTGGTGATATTGTTAGACTAAAATTTTTGCTGATACGATGGATATGAAATAATATTTTATTGTGGTCTTAACTTTCATTTCCTGGATTACTATGGAATTGAGCCTCTTTTCGTATATTTATAGGTCATTGCTATTTCTTCCTCTGTAAACTGCTTGTTTATTTCTTTGTCCATTTTTTCTATACAGCTGGTTGTCTTTTTCTTATTAGTTTGTAGAAATTCTTCATATTATTTTGGATACTAATCCTCTGCAGCTCTGTGTGTTGTAAATATCTTCTCCCATTTTATGGTCTGTCTTTTCATGAAGACATGGTGTCTGCTGAGGCAGGGATATCATCATATTCCAAAGGAGCATTTGGTCAGAAATACAGTTTCATGATCCACCCGGGATTCTAGTCTATTAACATAGTGTCAAGGCCAGACTGGTGCAGATAGTTAAGCGGTGTTCCATAAAGCGATTTTTGAAGGTGAGGAATGTCTTCTGGACATGCTCAGTTTTGTTAATAATTCCTTATGTCATGACATCCAAATGTTTATTTAAATCCAAGATCACAAACTCAATGCCTACAGGGGGCCAAGTGGGTAACATAAAAGATTAACGTGGGCTGGGTGGGACATGCACTTGTTTGAAGCTGCCCTGTTTTAATCCTCACAACAACCCTATGAAGAAAATACCAGTTATTACTCTCATCTTACAGATAAGGAAATTTAGGCTTAGAAAGGTTAAACAACTTGCCCAAAGTCACATAACCAGAAAGTAAAAAAACAAAACAAAACAGGATTCAAAACTAGGCTGTCTGCCCCTAGGGCCCACATTCCTAACTATGATGCAAAAATGCTGCTCAAGGTACAAGAAATAGTTCATGTTTCTCTTAACTCTATTACAAAAAATACAGCAGTACAGGTGTGATTATAAATGACACCTGGCATTGGGCCTTAGTGTTGGGAATTATTAGGGCACCGTAAAGACTGTGCAAACTGGAGAGGAAATGTCTGTTACATGGATCCTTGATTCTGTTACCGGAGAGCGGGCCCTTCTTGGTGCTCCAGGCTTGGTTTCTACACTGGGGGTTGAACCTGGTGGAGTCTGGGCTAGATTCCCAGACTGGGGATCAAACCCAGGCCTTGAGGAAAACCGGGAATCCTAGCCACTCGGTTGCCGGAGGATGGACCTTCCTCGGCGCAGTGTCCAGGTTCATGGCGTCTCAGGCAAAGAACTGAATGAGATACAGAGGTAAAGTAGCAAAAGAGCAGTTTATTAGAAGATAAAGTACACTTCAAAGAGGTAGAAGTGGGCCTGAGCAGAAAGCAGTGGCTCAAAGGCCATTATTAGAAGAGAAAGTACACTCCAATGGGTTAGGAGCAGGCCCAAGCAAAAGCATGGCAAAGGCTGCAGCTCAAAGGTCCCAAAGGGCCCTGACTGGCGAGGACTTGAAGTTTTTATCCTTTTTTTTCCTCTAGAATGGGCTGTTCCTCTCTGGGCGTTGGATCACTTGATTGACACCTGTGATTGACAACAGGCTATTATCTCATCTCTTTAGACTGTGCATGTTCCTTCCCAGAATTCAGTCCGTCATAATGATATTAATGAACTTTCAGGCATATGTTTGATATTATAATGATGGTATAATGAGGACCAGGTGAAATGAAGGTCATTGTGGCCTTTACTGTGCAGGTGCGAGTGCCTGGTATAACCTAGTTGGGTATTTTGTACCCGTTTGTTTCCTTGTAGGGGTAGGTAATTACAACGAAAAAGGGGAAGTTTTGGGTGGAGAGGGAAGGTCTTTTGGGCAGTCGCATTCTGTGGGTTGTGTTGGACATGCAGGAATGTAGAGACCCAATATCTGTCTCTACCTGCCTGCCTCCCTTCAGAGATGTGATCCCCATAAATCTCTATAGGAAGCTGAGGGACAGGAGGTCTCGTCTGTATCTGCTTCCTGCTGGGCAGGGTCGTAGAGCTGTCCCTTCCTACTGAGGGATTCACATAACTCTCACCCTACCTGATCTCAGATGAGAGGAAGTGGTCTGGAGATCTGCCTGGAAGACCATTTTGGCTTCTTTGGTTGGGACTGGTAATCTTGCTGGGGTATCATCTGTACCCCCAAAGCCACTGAATGAGGAAAAATAGATTTTAATTAATAAATTTCTTAAAGAGCAGAGTTCAAAGCTATTGATACAGGGTGGCTACATGATGGAAAATCCGTTAGTGCTTATGGAGCCTGTGGCCATTCAACGAGTCACTCAGGTGGTGTAGTTGTCCAGGAGCTGGGCCCAGAACGGGTTGGAAAGAACATTAGGCTTCAATGATTACAATCAACAAGTATAAGTCACAAATTTCAGGATAATTGTTTAAAGCAGGGGGTAAAAATACTTCTTATGATTCAGGCTAAACACAGTCTGTTGCCTAAGATTAAGAAACCAGTTTACAAAATAGTTAAGAAACGAGGATAGAAACCAAGAAACTGGGGGAAAGGAAACTTAAAGAAAAGAAAGCTTAAAATCTCTATAGGAAAGGAAACTTAAAGTTTTTCAGGGGGCTGTGGGGGGGAGCTACTTGCTTGGCCCGTATCAATTCCAACTGCCTGATGTCAGCAGGCAATGCAGACCTAGCGTTGCCAGAACTGATTTTTTTCAAGAGAAGCTGGAAATCCAGAGTTTTATGAGAATGACAACAGATTTTTCAGTAGTAGCAATCACATTCAATAATTTTACAATATTGCTCAGGCCGAATGAAAGATTTCTGAGCGCTGCCACTTTATGACCTTCGATTTTGCAGAGAATGAATTATTTGTTTACAGTCTGAACTACCCGTGGTGGTAACCAGGTCCAGAAGAACAGGAAATAATATTTCCTTCTACTTGTACTACAATAACTTCTTTCAAGCAACAAGTATCTCCCTGTGTTATAATGCTAAGGAGTTTGGAGTCCAAGTATAATCTCACAGACTTTAATCATGTCTCACATTGTCTTTCTAGACAGAAGTTGCGACTGATGAAATAGTCACAGAACCTGGGACTGATGCTCCTGATATCAACTAGGTTTCCACTGAACCTTGTGAAAATGATTGTTTTTTCTCTCTCAGGCCAAAGCAAGCGTCTTGATGTCTGTAATTTACTTGAAAATATTGCAGCATTGATGTGTAATGCTGTGTACTTTCTAGTTAGATTAGGCTTCAATTCCAGGGGCAATCTATACCCAAGGGTGTCAGCCAGCATTTTATCAGAAAGACCATCTGCCAAGGTGGTCCCTACAAGTGCTTGAGTAATCTACATTTTGATCCACAGCAGACATACTAATCAGAACAATGATATTGTTTCCCTAGGCAGAAAGAATAGGGCAGCTGGGAGAGAGGGGGAGGAAGGAAAGGAGGAGGTAAGGGGAAGCAAAGGAGGGAGGAGATGAAATCATCCTTAAGAAAAAGTGCAGCTACCAGACTGGCCAGAACTAGATTTTGGTGACCGAGAGCAGATCCAGGACACCATCTTGCCCCTCAAGGTGAACTTTTGCTAAATTATAATGGATTATAATATTATTAGCATTACAATTAGGGAAAAAAACTGCAGCTCACAGTTTCTAGAGGATCATATACTTTGATAGAGCCCATTCATAGTTAGCAAGTTAAAAACTCCTTCTCTAAATACTAGAGTAGTCCATGACAATTCTGACCAAACCAAATAAGGATAAAAATCCCGCTTCCCGACAGGAAGGAGTGGTCATTGAGGACCCACCTAAGAATGCCTATAATGCCACCCCTAAATCTTGAATATTTCAAACCTTTATTTTTAGTGAAATAAATTCCCAAGTCTCATTGTTCTTCAGGGCAGCTGCTCTTCTCCGGGCTAGCCCACTCTCACCTTCTTGAGAGTGTACTGTTCTTCTTTAATAAATCCACCACTTGCTTGGTTTATTCGGTGAGTCCTTGAATTCTTTCCTGTGGCATACACCAAGAACTGGTTTTCCGACAATATCGTAAATTGATTTTATTTGATGAAATTTGTGACTTGGTAATTAGCATGAGGAATGATAGAAAAGCGCTCTTAGTAATGAAATTAAAGATGGTCAAGGTATGTGAATAGGCTAAAATATTTTAGAGGCACGCCTCATGTTTGCCCGAATAGGATTCAGTGAGGCCTTTAGCATGAACCTGTAAGAATGGTGTCAGACACTTGATCCTGAACTATTCCTGTCTCCAGACATAGCTTTAGGGGGGTTTCTGGTTGCCTTATGTTGACCATAAGGATAATGAAATGCCTCTGAAATGCTGTTAGTCTGCCTCCAGTGGACCATTCATGCCAGCATGTGGTTGGATCACTTAAAAGGACAAGAGCTGGGACTTCATGGAAACTATAGAGCACATTGCATGAAATGTTCTGTGCCTAATTGCTCATGAATGTTTGTTTAATAAATGTCTGTGTAAAGGGGTAAAATCTGGTCTGAGACTTGCTTTTGTTATAACTTAATAGCAAGGTTATGAGTGAGCAGCTGACTTTCACCTACTTCAAAACATCTTGGACTACTTATAGACTAAAATTAACTTAGGCTAGTTCCCCAAAAATAAGACAATGGAGAGCCAGACCTCAGAGATGAGAGGTGGTAACTGAAGGTCACAGGAGTATCCAATCATCCTTGTTTCCCATGCCCTCCGTGCTGCAAATGGGCCTTTGGAATCAGACTGGAGCTACCTCTCTTCTCTTCCTTCCCCCAGCTTTGTGAGGTTGCCTGTGAGGTCTGCTGAGAATCCGAGTCTGTATGAGCCCTGTACAGTCAAGCAGCTCCTGGAAATCTGGCCCCTTCCACAAAAGGAAAAAAGCAGAATAACTGGGCCTCAGGAAACCAGCTCTGTAGAATGCTCACCAGTAAACATTTTAATCTAAGGTCTGAATTAGAGACGTAGTTTTTCAGTCTGCATTAAAAAAAACAACAAAAAACAACCCACAATATCCTCCATAGCTCAACTGTGCTGGATTACAAAAGCTTATAGACACTTCCATTGCTCTTGAAAGGTTAACAGAATATTTTGGTTTTAATAAATAAATTGAGAAATATGTTAAAGCTCTCCTTCAGGGATTGCCTCAGCACAAACCAGTTCTTCAGTCGGAGAAACTCATGTGTTTTTCCTTTAAGTTCATTACTTTCTCTGTGAAATCTTGACTTTGTAAATCCTTCTCTTTTCTCCTTTATTTTTCTTGCTGCGGTCCCTGAAAAAGCTTTCTGTGGTCCCCCCTCAATCTTCAGCATTCATTTCTCCTTAAATCACTGGCCCATGTGGGATCCGAACCGGCGGCCCTGGTGCTCAGAGCTTGTGCTCCCAAACCAACTCTTAACCAACGAGCCACTTGGCCGGCCCTAAAATTTTATTTTTCAATTTTTTTAATTTTTTAAAAGATTTTTATTGAGGAATTGGGGGATGGGAACAGTGCTGGGAAATTAGGGGAAGGCAAGCAGACAAGTTGCTGTCCTTTTGTTCTTCAGTCTAGCTGTGGAGGACGCTGCTTCACTGGCCCAAGTTGGCACCATCATTGCGCTCTTCCCAGGCGAGGCAGATCAGTCACCGGCTTCTGGATGGCCACTCACTGCGGCTGCAGGCCGCTCACGCTGGCTGCTGGCTACATACGGTAGCCCATGGCAATCCACTGCCACAGGGACTGCAGCCTACGCCGTTGCTGTGGACTCACAGCAGCCCAGCTCCAGGCTGAGCTGTTGTTCAGCATCTTAGCTGTGGAGGGCAGTGTCACTGGCCCTCATATGTGGGATCCAAACTGGGGCCCTCTGGCGTCCCAAGCCAGTTCTTAACCATCGTGCCACTTGGCCGGCCCTAAAATTTTATTTTTAATAAACAGAGGTAGCTCTCTAGAGATGTAAACTTTGGTGTGGAAAAGATGCAACTAAGTGAACATATATAAGTAGATCAAAATCCATCTTCCCAAACTAGAACTATCAGAGAAAAAAAGCCTTGCCAGGCACAGTGACACTTAATTTGATCATGAATCAAAGAACTAAAGGATAAAGGGTTATGAAGGGAGACAGATAATTCAAAGGTCAGGGTTGGGGGGTGATAAGACGGCTCTGCTACCTTGTCTAAATGGATATAACCTGAGACATTCAGCTTCTGAATAAATAGCACCAGTCTTAGATGTATCTAGAAAGCAGAGGAGATGGACAAATTGTAACATAATTAATTCTAGGACTTAGATTCAGAACACAGAGAACTGAAGATTTGCATTATTTTATTTGAAATAAATTGATTTCCTGTACATTTTAACATCATTTTCTGTATGTGTAATAATAAGCTTTCGGATTAAAAAGGAAAATGAGTACAGACAACATTTTTCAAGAGGCTTCCCCAGGCTGCTGGCAGGTGCTGCCCTCATGTCTCCTGCTGTGTTTGTGCTCAATCTTCACTGAAGGCCTACCACCTGCCTCTAGGACTTTGGTTACTATGACAACCTGTCTAGTGATTGTGTCCCTTGGAGACACTGGCTACATGTGATCCCCAGCCCTTCGGCAGAGCTTAATATGTGGGTCATATGGGCCACACTTCCTCAGGCCTGCATTTAGGTTTAGATAACATCTCAGGCCCCATAGAAAGTGCTTTCACAGGCCTGGACCCTATTCTGAATGCAGACTTCCCTGCCACTGCCCCCTTGCTTGTCTCTACACCCATTGCTGCTGAGCTGGTGTGTCCTGTTGGGACACCTGTTGTGTTACGTAGGCTAGAAAGACTGATGAGAGGGCTAGCACCAACTTTTAGGAAGCAAGGCCGAAAGGCCACAACTCTTTTGGATGTGCTTAGCTTCATAAAACTCCAGCTGCCTGCGTGCTGTATCCCCAGAAACCATCACCATTTCTATTAAAATACAGGAAGCAACGTAATAAAAGATAAATTTCCTGCCAAACATTTGGTGACAACCAGATATAAGAAGAGGAACAATAAAATATGGATATGATGACGGCCGTTATGCACCCAGATGCCTTTCCTGTTGAAAAAGTCCAGCTTGGGGGATGGGGTGGGGAACTTGGTCACACAGCTGTGAGCTCAGGACAGACACAGGCCGTGCTGTCTTGCTTGGGAGTTGAAAAGAACAGAGCCAGCCTCCAGGTTGGTTTCTGGGAGCACTGACTTCTTTGATGTCACCATAAAGCAAATGTTGGACACTTTCAAGTTAGAAGGCAGTTCTGACTCATTTTGCTGAACTTAGAGGCCGTGTGGCTTTTGGGGGGCTGGTTCTGACTGTAGAAAGTCCTTAGTACATGTGGTGGCATTTGCAGTTGACCTTTCTGCTGTAGCAGCTGTGAAACAGGACCCCTGGTTCTGAAAGGGCCTCCTGACAACCCAGAGACCTTGTGTCAGCTATCACAGCACTCAGATCCCACCTGCTGCCCCCTGGACTCGCCTCCTCCTAGGACCTGAAATTGAGTCCCACCTCCAATGCCTACAAAGAAAGCTTTTGGGAAAAATGTGAAATAATGACTTTATTGTTTTTGTTCAAATTAACAAATATTCATTATAAAAATTCAAGTAATATAGAAAAGCACCCAAAAAAGTTTTTAAAAATCCTTACTATAAATCCTACTGTCTAGAGACAACCATTCCCAACATCTATAAACCATCATTAGCGACTCTATAGGTATGTGGATAAACAGATAGAATAACCAATAGAATTTTATAAAAATAGGATCATATTCTGCATACTATTTAGATGAAAAAATTTTAATATTTTACTTGAATGTAATGGGCAAAAAATTGAAGCAAAACTTAGAAATGACTAAATTGCTGTTTCCACAAGTTCTTAAAAGACTAATTCTTTTAGAATTAAAAAAAAAGAGAACATTGAAATTGAATTTGATATGCTTTTAAAAATAATGACTAGTTTCAATTTTAGTATTGATTGACTTCCTGCTATGATAATGAATGATAAGGAATTACTCACTTATACTTTATCCCACTGCCCTACTCTGACTCTTGATTTTTATTATATTCAATTGTCAATGTTTACCTCATTCATTGTGTTCTCTATCCATTCTTCTTCCTGCCATTTAGTTTTAGCTCTATTTTTGATAGGCTCAGTGCTCACCCCTCTATGTTGCTCCAGTATTACAGATTCAATTGTATGTTCCCCCAAAAAGGTAAGTAGAAGTCCTAACTCTCAGTACCTCAGAATGTGACCTTATTTGAAAGTAGACTATTTACAGGGGTAATCAAGTTAAAATGAGCTCATTAGAGGGGACCCTAATCCAACATGACTTGTGTCCTTATAAAAGGGGAAATTTGGACACAGACACAGAGGGAAGACTCTATAAAGAGACATAGGGAACCTACCATGTTCACTACACGGCAATGAACATTCAGAGCTACGAGAAGCCGGAAGAGGCAAAGAAGGATCCTTCCCTTTTTCCTTCAGTGTTCCTCCTACTGACACCTTGATTTCAGACTTCTAGACTCCGGAATTGTGAGACAACAAATTTCTATTTTTCTAAGCCACCCAGTTTGTGGTACTTTGTTATGGCAGCCCTAGGAATCTAATTCACCTAGATTCTTTATTCTGGAATTTATTTTAATTCATTCTTTGGTTGGATGGGTTTCATTCAAAAGTTGTTTTTCAAGAAGTGCTCCTGAGTGCTTTATTCCCTAAGGTTCCACATGCCTGAGGATGCCTGTCTATTGTCTTTATACTTGATGGATAACTTGGTATACGACTATACAAAGTCATTGAATCATGTTTTCTTTTCTTTCCTTTTTAAATGTTAGACTTTGGCATTGCGAAGAAGCACAAAAAAACTTGATTTTTCTCTTTGTACACAGTTTACTAACTACATAGCCATCCATGTGAGACTTTCTTTATCCTTGGTGTTTCGTAACTTCAGTAGGATATATCTTGATGTTGAACAGTCTATATCCATTTTTCTTGGAATATGTATGCCCTTTTGATCTGTACATTTAAATAATCTTTATTTCGAAAAATGTCTCTTCAATTTTATTTTTGAAAATGATTTATATTTAATTCCTTTTATTCTCCTTCTTTGGAAATGCCTATTCTTCTTGAGAAATGCCAGGGATCTCTATGATTTGTCTTTCTTTGATAACACTAGCAATTTTCTCTAGAATAATTAACAAATCTTGGGTTTTGTTGTTGTTCATTTTGTGTGATATCCCAAAATTTTTCTACTGTGGTTCAAACTATAAAGTCAATTATTTGTATCCTATTTTCTGTTGCTTCTAATGTAGAGTCCATCTCTGTCATGATTTATTTTTCCATATTTATTCTGAATCTATGAGCTTGTCTTTTATCTTCTTTTATTTTTTAAAATCTCTGGGGCTGGCCAAGTGGCTCAGTTGGTTAAAAGTGTGAGCTCTAAGCAACAGCGTTGCTTGCTTGATTCCCACATGGGCCAGTGAGCTGCGCCCAAGCTGAGCTGTCACTGAGTTGCCAACGGCTCAGCTGGTGAGAGCACGCGCTCCTAAGAACAAGGTTGCTAGTTGACTCCTGCAAGGGATAGTGGACTACACCCCCCTGCAACTAAGATTGAACACGGCACCTTGAGCTGAGTGGCCACGAGCTGCTGCCGGGTGGCTGGATGGCGACTGGACTCGGAGCTGAGCTAGCTGCGCCCTCCACAACTAAGACTGAAGGACAATAACTTGGCTGTTCCCCTTCCCCAATTCCTTAACACTGTTCTCCTTCCCCAATTCCATCTTTTTTTTTTTTTTTAATCTCTTATTTGACTTCTTATGTCTTTTCTCTGGGGTCTTTTTCTGAAAAGATAGTGTTGTTGGAAATTTCTTTGAGAATATAGGCAATTTATCTGAACCTCTTTTCTGTTTCCTTGGGTAATTTCTCTCATGGTATTTATTTTTTTTATCAGCCTTTTGTGTGTATTCCCTTCCTCTACAACGTCTATGCGTAAATCCCACTATGGTTTCTATTTGATTATTATCATTGAATGGGGTCCACTACTGGCTAAATAACAGTATGACAAGTGGAGAAGCTGGAATTGGAGAGCATCTAAAATTCTTCAACTTTAACAGGTTTTGTTGTCTCAAATACCCTTTCAGTTATTTCCTTTTTCTTGGGAGAGAATCTCCCCTCAGCTTTTGGTATTCTGGAAATCCATGTGGCTTAGACTTATGGGCTCCCTGCAGTACCATCTAGTGGTGCTGCCATTCCCTCCTCCCCTCCATCATCTCTTCATGTCTCCCTCTCTAGAGGTGAGGTCAGCAACATAGTTCCTGTAGCTGTACCTCCCCTGCCACTCTTCAGTGTGGATCCCACTCTCTACAGGACATTCCCCAGTCTCTGGAAGCAGCCCATGCTACCAACTCTTGTAGATGGAGTAAACCTTCCACCATGGACCTTTGGAAAGATCTGGGTCCTACTGTGGGTTCAAGGAGATACCTGGCATCTCTTTCCTGTTCTGATTCTGATCCCACAGTAACCAGCAGGTTTGCTTCATGGTTACTGGTTTGTTACTTCCTTGTCTCATTGAAAATAGAGGCTTCCTTCCTTATATATTTTGTTTCTTTTGCTATGTTCAGTGGATTTCACAAAAGGAGAGTGGACTAAATATAAACAGGAAGTTTCTTGTTTTGAAATGCTAATTGCTATAATAAATCTATTTATAGCATGGGAAGATTTACCTTTATTATATTTATGTGTGAATATACTATAAGTTATAAGAACATGATTTATTTTTCCATTTGTCTATATTCTTCTTATTTTTTAAAATGTCCTTGTTTATATAATAAATAGCACTCATTTGATTCTGTTTGTTTCTTTTCAAAATGAAGATATCCTTATTTCTTTTAATTATAAAAACAGCACATGCTAACTATAAAACATTAAACAATTCTAAAAAGAGAAATCACAGTGATAAATCATCTAAAATTCCACCATCTAGACATAACTGCTATTAAGTTTGTGTGATCATCTTTTAAGGCATTTTCTAAGTATACACAAATGCATCTATCTGTAACTTGACAAAATGGGGTCATAGATGCTATTTGGTAAAGTTTTAAAAATTATATAAGTTTCATGGCTCTCCTCTAACAAGTAATTTGCGGGCAATCTCTGGCATTCCTTGGCTTGTAGATCTTTGCCTTCATGTACATGTGACATTCTTCCTATTTGTATATCTGTGTCCAACTTTCCCCTTTTTATAAGGACAATAATCTTATTGGATTAGAGGACCACCCTACTCCAGAATGACCTCATCTTAACAAATTACCTCTGCAATGACCCTATTTCCAAGTAACCTCATATTCTTTTTTTTTTTTTTTTTTTTTTAGCTGAGCCATCCTGCTACCTATTGGTAGCTTAGCGGCTGCTCAGCTCGGGCTGGCAACCTCATATTCTTAGATATTGGGGGTTAGGACTTCAACATATAAATTTCTAGGACAGAACTCAACTCATGAAAGGTTTCCTATCAGTGCTCATAGGATCAGCAGTAGGGCCAGGGTACCAGGCTTGAGCAGGAGTAAAGGATAAAAGACTCAGCCAGACTGATACTTCAGGAGCAGCCAGCCTAGGACTTGGGTCCACCAACAGGGCACACTTGCCATGACCACTCGGGTGCCACTGCAGCTGGTCATTATGGCTGCCCTGCTGGGACTGGTCCCCAGGACCTCTCCTGCTGGGATCTGACTCCTACAGCCACTCACAATGCATCCATGTTGTATTGGGTGTCCATATTTTATTGTTTTTTATAGCTGAGTAATGTTCTATTATGTGGATATACACAATTTTCTTATCTATTAACCTGTTTATGGACATTTGGAATGTTTCCAGTTTGGGGCTTTTTAAATAAAACTGTTATGAATATTCATGTACAAGTCTTTGTATGGATACATGCTTTCATTTCTCTTGGGTAAATACCTAGAAGTGGTATTGGATAATATGGTAGGTGTAGTTTATCTTTTAAAAAAACTACCAACCTGTTTTACAAAGTGCTTGTTCTAGTGTACGTTTCCACTGGCAGTACATGAGCTTCCAATTCCTCCATGATCTTGTCAACACTTGATAAGGTCAGTGTTTTAAAATCTTAGCCATTCTGAAAGTGTGTAGTGGAATTTCATTGCAGTTTTATCTGCATTTCCCTAATACCTAATGATGTTGACCATCTTCATGTGCTTATTTACCATCTATGTACCCTCTTTGGTAAAGAATGTGTTCAAATCTTTTGCCCATTTTTTATTGGTTTGCTTATCTTATTGTTTTTTTTTTTTTAAGATTTTACTGGGGAATTGGGGGAGGGGAACAGCATTAGGGAATCAGGAGAAGGGGAACAGACAAGTTGTTGTCCTTGTATTCTTCAGCCTAGTTGTGGAGGATACCACTTCACTGGCCCGTGTTGGTATTATGATCATTGGCTGAGGTAGTTGGTCGCCAGCCATTGGATGGCCACTCATGGTGGCTCACGGCAGCTCATGCTGGCTGCTGGCCACTCAGGCTGGCTGCTGGGCACTCACCGTAGCTCACAGCAGCCCACTGCAGCCCCACTGTAGCCTACACCATCGCCAGCCACTCACGGGCAGCCCAGCTCTAGGTTGAGCTGTTGTTGACAATCTTAGCTGTAGAGGGTGCGGTGTCAGTGGCCCTCATGTGGAATCCGAACCGGGGCCCTGCTGCTCAGAGCTGGCATCTCAAGCCAACTCCTAACCAACGCGCCACTCGGTTGGCCCAGAATTGACATCTTAACACTGAGTCTTCTGATCCATGAATTTAGAATATATGTACTTATTTAGGCCTTCTTTAATTACTTTCAGCCGTATTTTGCAGTTTTCAGATTCTGTAGTGTATAGATCTTGTGTATCTTTTATCCCTGATAAGCCTTCCAGTTAAATTTGATGCACAATAAAGTTTTAGAATCACTTCTCTTCAGCAACACTGTTACTTAAATATGGTTCTGGAAAAGTAAATATTAGAACAGTATGCAAAAATATTATTATTACAAACATAACTGGGAACTTAAAAAATCCAAAAGCATGGGTTATATTTCATATAGAAACATGATCTATTTTTCTATTTGTTTATATTCTTCTTCTATCTTAGTTTTTAAAATGTCCTTGTTTATATCATGAATAGTACTCATTTGATTCTGTTTGTTTCTTTTCAAAATGAAGATATCTTTATTCCTTTTTATTATAAAAATAACACATACTTATTGTAAAACATAAACCAATAGTAAAAAGAAAAATCATAGTGAAAATCATCTGAAATGCCATCATCTGTAATTAACCACTATTGAGTTTGTGTGACCATCTTTTAAGACAATTTCTAATATATATTAATGTATCTGTAATTTGACAAAATGGGGTCATATATGCTGTTTTATATAGTTTTAAAAATTATATAAGTTCTGTTAATACATTATCATTGGAAGAAATTAAAAAGAAGCAGACAAGCTCCTTCCCACCCTCTCTCCATCTTCTTCCTCTCTTTTGGGAAAAGTATTTCTCTTAGACTTCCAGGTCTTTTTCTATTCATTTACATATATATATATATATATATATATATATATGAATAAATAAAAACACATAAAAACATACATGAGTTTTGAAAATATAAGTTTGATGATGCTGAAAATGATTACAATTCTTATTCAGTATTTTATTTTTTGTTACTATTGTGAATAAGGTCTAATTTTTAATTAAAATTTCTAATTAGCTCAAGAAACTATGTTGTATTTTGAATGTGCACTGTATCTTATATTTATCCACTTTACTCAACTATCTTATTAATTCATCTCAAGCCTCCTCATGGCTGCAGTGGCCAGACAGCCATTTTAGGTGGCTGAGGTGAAGTTGGACCAGGCATGGCTTCCTGGTGGTTCTTATTTTAAATAACAGTTCTGCTTTGCATTAAAGATAAAGCCAGGGCCGGCCGAGTGGCGCGATGGTTGAGAGCTCGCTTGGGATGCCAGAGGGCCCCGGTTCGGATCCCACATATGAGGGCCAGTGACACTGCCCTC
>NW_017731352.1:4003549-4026472 GCF_001890085.2 Hipposideros armiger
AAAAAAAAAAAAAAAAAAGATAAAGCCAGATCTGTTTTGAATATCTCTGCATTTTGCTATTGTAATATTTTTCTATTTCTCTCTTTCTCTTTTTTTTAATGAGAAGTGGTGATTGAATTTTATCAAGTGCTGTTTCAGCATCTATTGAAAGGGTTATATTTTTCATTATTTAACCCAGTGATATGGGTGGTATTTTATTGTTATTATTAATAATAGTTGCCTTTGTGTCAAACCCTTCAATCATTCTTGGGATAGGACCTCTTTGGCTATGGTGTAATCTTCCCCATAATATATTAATTAAATCTATTTTATGTATATTTTAATGTGAGATTTGTGAGTGGTTAATATCTATAGGTATAGATTCCCTAGATCAGTGCTTCTTAATGTCTTTCTCATTATTGCCCCCCAAGGGGACGTTTTAGATATTTTTTCTTAATTATTCCTCATGTCATTTTAATTCCACAGATATACTACATATCTGTATATGTATTATATGCATATCTGCACTTTCTACATAAAAAAGAGTAAGCTTTTTTAGCACCCCCAAGAACCAAATTGCTCCATTGGAATTCATGGAGATATCGCCTCATTGAGACTATATGGCCTATAATATTCTTTGTTTGTGCATTATCTTCATTAGATTTCAGGATCAAGCCTTATGTAGTTTTACATCTTGGAATGAACTATGCAATAGACCACACTTTTCAAGGTTCAGAAACAAGGTATGGAATAGCAGAGATGCTTTAAGGCCAGTACATTTCAGTGAAGACCAAGTCTGTCCATTAGCTCCTCTCTGACCATCCTATAAAAACAGACAAATGAATACATTTGACCTATGTCATCACTAACAAAAATCAGCCCTAGAGTCTTCCAAGTCCACTTTAGTCCATCCCTAGAAAGTCTTCATTAAGCAAGACTTAGTACATTGTAGTTCACAGCCCCTTCCTTTACAACATTAATCACAGATAGGTCCTTCAGCATATGGATAAAAATATTTGCAACATCTGGTATATCAGGCAGATTATAGGTCAGGAGAGAAGACCAAGGAGTGAGGGCTTAGAATGTCACTGGATCCCTAAAGCTGTATGTATTGCACATATGGCCTTTTTAAAAGAACATGACAGCCATGGAGAATAAGACTCCATTGGGGCAGCTGCTTATCAAACCGAAAAGTAAAGCCAAGGAATGACAGTACAGTAGCTGTGGTTGAAGTCAGGGAGAAGAAGTAGAAGGCAGAGTTTGGACTCACAAGCTGAGCTGTGGATTGGGATGTAGTGATATGTATTAAAGTACATAAGGCTGAGGGCCTGAGACTGTTCTCAAAGCCTTATTTTGCATGTTGCACATGCCTCTTTTGGAGCTTCAGTCTTATCTTCAAGCGATAGAACTCGTTGATTGCCATTTTTTTTTAAGATTTTTTTTTTAATTGGGGAATTGGGGGAGGGGAACAGCATTGGGGAATCGGGGAAGAGGAACAGACAAGTTGCTGTCCTTTTGTTCTTCAGCCTAGTTGTGGAGGACGTCGCTTCACTGGCCCATGTTGGTATTATCATTGTGCTCTTCCTGGGTGAAGCAGATCGGTCGCCGGCCACAGGACGACCATTCATGGCGGCTCTAGGCAGCTCATGCCAGCTGCCAGCCACTCACAGTAGTTTTACAGCAGCCCACTGCAGCAGGGGCTGCAGCCTAAGCCGTCGCTGGCGACTCACAGCAGCCCAACTCCAGGTTGAGATGTTGTTCACCATCTTAGCTGTAGAGGGCGCAGCATCACTGGTCCTAATGTGGGATCTGAACCGGGGCCCTGCTGCTCAGAGTTGGCGTCCCAAGCCAGCTCTTAACCACTCGGCCGGCCCTCATTGCTATTTTTTAAGGTAAGGTAATTAGCCTTGGAAAGTTTGGGAGGATTTATTCATCCATATTGTGGTAGACAATAATATGTGGTGGCCACCTAAGGTAACCTCCAATGAGTCACACTTATGTATAACCAATCCCCTTCCATTAAATGCAAGTGAAACCTGTGACTTGCTTCTAGCCGATATACTGTGGCAAAGGTGAAAGGATGCTAATTCCTTCATTACGTATGTCATATGCCTAAGGTAATAGATTGTTGCTCCTTAATTATATTTGTTATATGACTGTCTAAGTAG
The DNA here is from genome assembly GCF_001890085.2 of Hipposideros armiger. Classification (NCBI taxonomy): domain Eukaryota; kingdom Metazoa; phylum Chordata; class Mammalia; order Chiroptera; family Hipposideridae; genus Hipposideros; species Hipposideros armiger. The sequence continues at coordinate 4,005,697 of NW_017731352.1, forward strand.
ACTGGAGAGAGAGATTCTCCTACTGGCCTTGAAAAGCAACCTGCCATGTTGTGAACTGCTTATGGAGAGGGCCACATGGCAATGAACTAAAGGTGGCTTTAGGACCTGAGGATAGCTAACAGCCAACAGTCAGTAAAGAACTGGGCCCTCAGTCCTCCAGCCACAAGCAAACTAATTTTGCCAACAACCAATGAGCTTAGAAGCAGATTCCCCCCGCCCCCCGCCCCTTAAGTCACCAGATTAGAACATGGTGCAGCCAACATCTTGATTGCTATCTGTGAAACTCTGAGCCCAGGACTCAGCTAAGCTGTACCCAGACTCCTGAGCCAGGGAAACTATAAGATAATAAATACGTGTTGTTTTAAGCCACTGAGTTTGTGGTAATTTGTTACGCAACAACAGAAAAGCTAATATGTATATACATACCTTGACACTTCTAGTTGAATAACTTTCAACATTTCTTCCTCCTTCCCAAGTTATTAGTTTAATATTTATTAGGTAAAGTTTGGATTTTCATATTGTAAAAAAAATTGTTCTTTTCATTCATATGTTCAAATCTTATTCGCATCTGCTTTTGTGTTCTATTTTCTTATTTATAAATTTTTTGTATTGGCTGGTATCTCCTTTCTCAGTTAAATTTTATTGAATTATGGCTTTACTTTTGAACTACTTTGAGTTTGATTATATTTATTGGGCCCAGTGAAATTATTTTTCATTTTCAAAATTATCTCTTGTTCTTATCATTATATTTTGCTTTTCCTCTTTGGCTTGTCTTGTCTTCTTGTTCCTGTTCTAATGTTTTCAAGTGGAATTCTTCCTAAAATATTCTCTTTTCATCAACCACCAAAAAAAAGAGAGAAAATGTCAAATCATAATATTTCCTAAAAGTACTGCTTTGAATACATTCCACAGAGATTACTGTGACATGTTTTAACCATCACTGTTTTCTGAATAAACTCCTTTTGTGTTCTTGCTTGATTTCCTGTCCAATTCAATTGCTGATTCAATAAGAATTTTTAAATTTTCAAGAAGTTCGTTTATTTTTATTTGTTTTGGTTGTTACTTTATATTTCATTCTATTTTGGCCAGAGAACATAGCATATGTCATTTCTGTTCTTTTTGAAATACTGGAGATTATGTTTGTGGCCTAGACTGTGATGTATGAATTCATAGAGGAAGTTACTGTGGACAGTTGGGAATTATACATAGTACAAGAGATCCATTAATTCTGTCTCTAAGATGCTTTTTCTCAGGGGCTGAAGTAGGAGTACTCATGAGTGTAGTTAGTAGGGGGACCCTGGTTCCTGGCTGAGCTGGGAAGGGCACCACTCAAACAACCAATGAGTGTGTTGCTGAAATAGAGAGAGGGATTCAGTTAAGAGAACAGCTGGTGTTGACAGGCCAGAGAGATTGGGAAATAGTGGGTCACTCTGCATGGGGAGGCAGAGGTCCAACAGTAAGCAAGCAGAGAAGTCACAGAGGGGATAGACAAAGGTGTGGGTCTTGCCAAAAATCTGTATATTATGTAGTATTTGGGTTGTTTGTACCTGGTTGATTGCTCTGGTGCTGTCTCCAGAATAATTAGGGCTTAGAGTTCTCTCAAGTGATTAATTCCTGTCTTTCCTGATGGAGAGGGGAAAGGGGACACTTTTACAAATTTACATCCTGCTTTTAGGCAAATAGTAAGAGGGCAGAGAACTTTTCTTGTATTTACTTCTTCTCAATTGCCTTTAGCTCAAAACAATTCTATGCCAAAGTGGCATATTTTGGGGTGGCATATTCTGCTACCATTCAAGGTCAAGAACAGCACGCTGTAGCAGAGTATGAAATTAGAAGTAGCCTGAATATTGATAACTTCCATAACCTTTGCACTGGCCCTGGAGGCCTGCCAGGCTTCTTGTTACTTAAGGAAATACTCCATTTGATTAAGCTGCCATATTTGCACTTCTATTTTTATGCAGCTGAATTCAAGCCTAATTGAGGATAGGCTAGTAAAATCTCTTACGATAATTTTTTTCTAAAATGAACTTTGCTTGTATTTATACCCATGTATGCTTTCTATATTTTGTAACTATTTTGGGGTCATCTATATTCAATGTTCTTAACATTTTATTATTAAACATGTCTTTTCCATTATATGATGACCTTTTTCATTCTTTTGAATACTTTTTGCCTTTATATGGTAGGCAATGAAAAGCAAATTTATTTTGTTTCTCATAGAAGAGAGTTAAAAGTTCTGATTGTTAGGACCAAATATAGGAAAGAAAATGTTTATTGTTTATTTTAAGTTAATTGCCCATTACTGCTCAAAAAAAAAAAAATGTGACTGGGCCGGCTGTGTGGCGCGTTGGTTAAGAGTTGGCTTGGGAGTGCCAGCTGTGAGCAGCAGGTCTGTGGTTCGGATCCCACATGAGGGCCAGTGATGCTGCACCCTCTACAGCTAAGATGGTGAGCAATAGCTTGACCTGGAGCTGGGGTGCTGTGAGTGGCTGGCAACGGTGTAGGCTGCAGCGGGGCTGCAGTTGGCTGCTATAAGCTACTGTGAGTGGCTGGCAGCCAGCGTGAGTGGCCGGCAGCTGGCATGAGCTGCCATGAGCCACCATGAGCCGCCGTGAGCAGCCGTCCAGTGGCCGTCGACCCATCTGCCCCACCTGGGAAGAGCACAATGATAATACCAACATGGACCAGTGAAGCGATGTCCTCCACAACTAGACTGAAGAGCAAAAGGACAGCAACTTGTCTGTCCCCGCCCCCCCCAATTCCCCAATAAAAAATCTTTAAAAAAGAAAAATGTGACTTGCCACATGTACTTACTTAAGAGATACGAATAAATTACTTATAAGATACTAATGGAAAAGAGACAAGGAAATATGAAAGTTAAAATATGAACCCAGGAAATGACTAAACATAATATTAAATGAATACAGTAAAAATTCTTCTAAAAACAAAGATTCTCAGTTCAGATTGGAAAACCAAATCCATTAGTAAATTTATTATGAGGCATACTCAAATCTTTTTTAGAAAAACAAAACCCAGAAAGTTAGATAAATATTTCTATCAAAATTAAACAGAATGAAGGGAAATGAGGATTTCCAGAATCATTAGTGACTTCTGAGGGTCTCCCCCATCTACTCAATCCAGTTCTCCCATGGGGAGGGGGCCACTGCCCTCAAATGCCTGGGCTCTGAAGTGTGCTGCAAAGCAGTTTTTAGGGGTCTCCAGAGGCTCCCATTGCAGTGGGTACAAACCTCAGTCCACACACTTAAGTGAGGAAGAAACATAAGCTTCTTTGTTTTCATGAATGCAATTGAACTTCTAGTACAGTTTCCCATTCTATCAAGGTGTCCTGATCTTCATCCCTGCCATGTAGGGTCTGCCCCCTTTTCCTTTGGTTGTCTAGTCTGGAGGACTTCCGGTGACATGGAGGTGGGCCAGGGCAGATGCTCCTTGGTTGCTATGGAGACTCAGGGTTTATCAGGACTGGGCATCTATCTCTCTACTTCTGTACTGCCCTTGAGGGCCTGTGAATCACCCTGTCAGGCCATACCAGGCTCTGTCTGCCTCCATGCTCTATATACCCTTCTCCCTTCTCTGGGGTCTCACCACCTCTCTGTGGGATTCTGTCTGGAAAGTGAGCCTCAGGGCCTCCTGCCCTCAGACCCTAAATGTTCATTTGGGATTTTTTTTTCTCTCCCTGGGGCTCAGCCCAGGACGGAGGGCCCCAAATCCTTTTGTCCATGATCCACTAACATCTAAGCCAAAGGTACAAATTAGTAGTATGCAGGTCATTTCCAGCCCTGGGGATATTTTGTCTGGATCAGGCAGCATTTAAAGACTCTTTTGAAAAGACTATGAATATTTTCTATGAGAGCTTTAGCTTTTAGATCCATCTAAAAGTGAGCCCTGCACATACTAATAGAGATGGTGTGCCATCTACCAATTTATAGGAAATGTAGAAGACAGAGGAGCATGTTAAATGACACCAGCAAAATCCAGACCATGGGAAACTACACAACCAAAGGCCTGGATTCTTTAACAAATACATTGCAAGGGATAAAAAGATGGGGAGTAAACCTATAGGTTCAAGGAGACTTAAAAACATCAGGGTGAGAGGGCAATACATGGGGGGAATGGGGGTTGTTACTTTGTGAGGGTGAAAAGGATAACTATTGCATTGTTCTGTACACCTGAAATTTACAAAAAAAAAAATTTTTAAAAACAAAAAAACATTAAACACTTGCAATGTGTGGACTTTGTTTGGATCCTGTTTCAAACAAACTGTAAAATATAAGATAATATAAACATTTATGACCTTCATGAGAAAATTATAAACATTAACACTGACAGCCTATTTAATATAAAATTATTGGAGTTTATTTACAATAGTTATGACATTGTGTTATGGTTAGAAACACGAGTCCTTATCTTTACGAAGAAAATGGTGAGTCTGGGATTTACTTCAAAATAATTCAGGATGGGGGGAAGTGGGTGGGGTTATAGAGGAAACAAAATTGGCCGAATTGATCATTGCTAAAACTTGTTGGTAATTATGGGGAGGTTCATTATACTATTTTGCTGATTTTTAAGTGTTTGAAGTTTTCCATAGTCACATTTTTTTTTTAAATGAGAGCTTCTACGTAAAAATTCTGATTTTGGATTCTCTTGAAAACATGGAAAGATCTGGTAACACTAGGCCAGATCCTCCACACTGCAACAACTAGCCGGAGTTGAGAAATGTTACAGGAAGATACCCACCATCTTGCGAACCACAGTCTCTGCCACTCCCTGTTGCCCTTAAACCAGGCCCTCTTCTGTGTGTGCTACCTGCCTCAGCCTGTCAGCATTCCTATTTGCAATCCATCGGCACTTTCTTTTCCCTCCTCCTAACACTCTCACCCAGCTCAGCCACCATTCAAGTGGGGCTGGGCCAAAGGGGATGCTTGCTCTTTCTCTCTTTTTCATGATGTTTTTCTCTAAAATCGTTATTCTGTGCCATGTATTCTTTTTTGGTCCCCCAAGAGTCCAGGATTTTGAAGCTCAAAGTCCAGGAGACACTTCACCCTCCACCACACCCCTTCTGCTTTCAGCTATCACATCCTTTCCAGAGGGAGTCAGAACAGAACAACCTGAGACTTAGAATAGGAAAACAGATAGGGATTGGGAGGAAAAATTATGGAAAATTTTGTTAAGATGTAGATATAGGTCTTATACTTATCAGGTTGGCAAATATTAAGAAGTTGGATGATATCAAGTGCTGCCAAAGGTGAAGGAAAACAGACTCTCATGTGCACATGAATGGGTGTAACCTTTTTGGGTGGCAGTTTGGAAGTGCAGAGAGAAAACGAATACAGATAGATCCTGCGACCTGACCTAGCACTCCTGGACACCAAACCCAGGAAACTCTTGCTCAGGCTCCCAAAGAAACATGTGTGAATATGTGTTCTTGTAGAATTGTTCTAATAACAAAGATTTGGAAACACCTAGAAGTCTGTTAATAGTAAAGTAGATAAAATATCTTCTATGCAAATGATGAGTACTATTCAGCAGAAAAGGGGAATGCTGTGGTCCATATTTACTTATATCAACTTAGAGCCATCTCAAGATCTCATAATCTGGACTGGAAAAAAGTGAGAAGAGAATGATATACATAGCAAAAGACCATCAATTTGCGCAAAATACTACCAATATTGGGCCTGGATACAAATAGAAATATAGATTAGCAGGACACACAGGATCACAGGGATAGTAAGAGGAGAAAAATGAGATTAGGATGGAGTGAAGGGGTCAAGAAAATAAAGTAAAATAAAAGTGAGCCCTGTACATGCTAATAGAGATGGTGTGCCTTGAACCAAGAAGGATGGCTAATTTATTCTGGTCACATGAGGTTTCAGCAAACAGAAAACTAAACCAAAACAAAACATCAGTTAATATTTAAAATATTAACCTGCCGCATGTGGAAAGAGAACTCCAGTGAGTGGCTGTGAATAACCAGAGGTCTAATGTGTGCCCAGAGGTGGCTGAGAGGGCCATCACTTGGGCCTCCAGGCAGAGTGTGGCCTGAGGGCAGCTCCATGGGAGGTCAAGAGTCCCAGACTTTCAGTCCCCTATGACTGTCTCCAATGGCTGATCTCATTTTGGGGTCACCCCTTATCACGGCCTTGAGTCTCTTTAAACACAGATATTCAGCCTCCTTCCAGCTGACTGTTCTCAGGGAACCTGCTGGGTCACAAGATTTTCCCACAGAGATTGTCACCATGGGGTTGTTTCAACTTGTTATTAGCCCCAACCTCCTCCAGCAAAGTCAAGATATCTTGGGAACAAATACCCCTCCAGTCCCTCTTTTTTCATGAGCATTCAGTACCAAAAGCTGTTTCTCAGGCAACATGTTATATAACTGAAACTAGAACTGTCCAGGTTATTTTTCTTGGGATATGGAGAGGCAGGGGAGAATGGTTCTTGCCAATAGCTCTGATTTAGCTTGAAGCCCCGCTCATGGGGAATGAAGGGGAGAAAGATGAGTTGTTTGCTGTGTCCTGAGTCCTTCCTTCTCTCCCTTCCTCTTCCCCTCCCTCTTTCCTTTTACAAACATATATTCAGTGGTGAGTTTGCACCAGGCACTGTGCTAGGCACCATATGATATGAATCTGACATTGTTGCCTGCCCTCAAGGAGGTTCAAGCCTAGTGGGGAGCAAGTAGTGAGTGTGGTCAGCATTGTAGAGATTTGTGAGGGCTGAGTGTGCTTTGAGACCACAGAGGTGAACAGCTACATCGGATGTGAGGGTATCAGGGATGGCTTCTTGGAGGCAGTGCACCTTGAGCTAACTCTGAAAAGATAAATGGAGTTAACAAGAAGGGGAATAATGGGGGAAAGGTATTCCTGCTGGAAGGAAGAACGTGTGCAATGGCTGGGAGGCACGAAACAGCAGAAAGCAGTGGGAAGCTGTCAATCGTTCATCATATCTGAATTTGGGGCTCAGGAAGGACCTTGGATGCTAAGACTTAACTCATGTCCTATCTCCTCCCTGAAGCCTGAAGAATTGTCCCAGCCCTATCATGTCCCCCTCCTCTTGGGTCACCCTTTTACAATTGTATGTTTCCCTACTGTTATCTTTTGTGCGTGTGTGTGTGTGTGTGTGTGTGTGTGAAGGCTTCATTTCTGAGTCTTTATTTAGACAGAGGCCCAAGGGCCCAGTTCATATAGCTTTTGCTCTACCATAGATGGGCATGACTCACGCACTTCTGAGTGGATATGCTGTTCAGTGAGGAGGCCGACTGAGGCAGTGGGCAGCAGCACCAGATCCCACCCCAGAGCCTTGGGCTTTCAATTCGAGAGGCTTCTGCCCAGGTGTGCCTGAACTGGGCTGACATCTGGGCCCGTGTCCAGGTGAATATACGTCTTGGAGGGAGAACTGAAAGTCTGGTAGCCAGCCTCTAAGATGGTGCCCAGTAATCCGTACCTCCTGATTTCCATGCCCTTGTATAGTCTCCTTCCTCATTGTAGAAGGATTGGTCTGTATGACCAACAGAATACAGCAGAAGGGATGGTATATGTGCCTTTGAGGCTAGCGGAACAGACATTATACTTCTGCCTTAATTTCTGTCTTGGACTGCTCACTCTGGAAGAAGACAGCTGCTACCGTGTTTTCCCAAAAAGAAGACCTAGTCAGAGAATAAGCCGTAGCATGATTCCTCCAGGATATGGAGGGCACACACCCATCACATGAGGGTTTTATGACCTGTTTCAGGGAGAAGGGTGCCTTTTCCACAAACTCCTTCAGCTTAAAACAGTCAATATACCAAGGTGCCCTATTTTGGCACCTAAAATCATGCTATGGCTTCTTTTCTGGCTAGGTCTTATTTTGGGGGAAACAGGGTATGTTGTCAGGACACTCTAGCAGACCTATGGGAGATCCGTGTGGCAAGGAACTAAGGCCTACTGCCACCTGCCATGTGAGGAGTCATATTCGACATACACCCCCCAACTCCAGTCAAGCTTTCAGATGACAGCAGCCCTGTTCAACGTCTTGACTAGAGCTTCATGAGAGACCCTGAGCCAGGATCACCCAGCTTAGCTGCTTCCAAATTCCTGACTCTTAGGGATGATAAATGTTGGTTTTTAAAGCCGGAAAGTTTTAGGGTAATTTGTCACATAGCGAGAGATAACTAACACAAAGCACTTGACAATCTGAGTGGCTTTTCCTGTTGCATGTTTGATGAGGCTTCTTAGCCGTGTTTCTGCCTCCTCTGACAGGCAGAAATATCAGGGCTCCCCAAAGGTCAGAGCTACTTGCCCCCATTCCTTGTCCCTCCCCAGCTACTTCTCTTGAAGGGACTAATAACCCAATAGCAGACCAGAAAGAAACCTCATCTGAACTCCCCTTACCTGACTACATGCCACAACCCCACCCCCACTCCAGGGAGGTGAGAGGCACTGACCTTGGGCACCAGGGCATTCCCAAAGAAATTATGTAAACAAGCCTCATCAGAACCTTCCATCCAAACCCTAACAAAAGCTCTAACCCCCAGTTTTGTTAAGTTGGTATATAAACCTTTACCTGTGGTTACTCAGGGAGTTACTCAGTTACTCCTTGTGCTCAAACTCAGTGTGTGTACAAATCTTTTCTCCTGTTAATCTGTCTAATGTTAGTTAATTCACATGTCCCCACTCTCACCCCTAAAACTTAAGTTGGTAGAGGAAAAATTTTTGCTCTCAGCACTCTCAAATCAAAGGAATCCCCAGGGGGCTGTTAAGTGGGAAGCTCTGGGGCCTTCTGCACTGAGTTTTTTCTCTGGTCAAATGAGCTTTCCCTAAGAACAATCACCCCTGTTAGGGGAGCTGCTTCAGGGACCCCTCACCCCAGGGACCCAGAGAAATACAACTGCTGGACCTTAGGCCATAGCAGGGGCAACTACTGTTTTATAGAAGGCGGCATCTCCTGGTTTGTAGCAGCTTCCTGTCGGGTTTTGGCTTATTTAACAAACACCTAATGCTTATTAGTGCCAGGCTTTGTTCTAAGCTCTTTACAAATATTAAGTCATTTGCTCCTTATAACAACCCTCTGAAGTAAATGATACTGTTGCCTTCATTTTAAAAATAAGCATCTTAGGGCACAGAGAGGTCACGCAATTTGCCTGAGGTCACACAGTGAGTGAGTGGCAGAGCAGGGATTCATTCACACTCAGGTGGCCTGGCTCCACGCTCTGCCCTGAGATCAGACTGACCCAAAATCCATTCAGTGAGCATTCTCTGCCACTGGGGCACTGTGTCTTGGCCAGGGCTCCTGGCGCTGGATAGGGTTATGTATTTTGGTTCGGGCTACGAGAATCCCAGAGGTCCACATCCAAGCAGGGCATTGCTTTCTAAGCAAGGAAGCCAGGCCACATGCTTACTAAGGAAAACCATGGGGTTGGGAGGTGGGGGCTAAGAGTGGGGGTGGGGGTGTTTATCTTCCAAGGCCAACCCCTGTACTCAACCCTGAGTCTGTATGAGCCCTGCCTGGGGCAGGGTTGTGTCCTCTCCGATCACACTCATTCCTGCCTCCTCAGCTTAGCTCACGAGGTACCTTGGGGGATGCCCCCATACTTCCCCATCTGCTTAGACCAGTGGTTCTCAACCAAGGGCAATTTTGCCCCCCAAGGGTCATGTAGCGGTGTCTAGAGACTTTTTTTTTAAATTTTAATTTTTTTTTTATTGTCACAACTAGCAGGCTGTTACTGTCACCTAGTGAATAGAGGTCAGAGATGCTGCTAAACAGTCTCAAATTCACAGGATGACCCCTCATAACAAAAAAAATTTTCTGGTCCAAAATGCCAATAGTGCCAAGGTTGAGAAACGGACCTGGGCCCATCTCACAGCCTCCTTAAGGCTGAGGAGCCCCTCGCTCACAGGATTTGATTCCGGCTACCAGTGGTGGTCTGGGGTCCTGATGGGGCCACACAGCATCCTCATTTCAGCACCTCTTAGAGGCCACAAAAGAACATGAACAACTCAGTTGGCACTCTGGCTACAAATTCTTGGAAATAAAATAAAGATTTTGAGGTACTGACAAATGTAGCTGACATTGTTTTGTATCAGGCTCTGTACTAAGTGTTTTACATATTTAAGTCTCATAAGCTCACCTTAGGTGCTATCATTATCCCTATTAAACAGATTGGGAAACTGAGGCTTGTAAAAGTTAAGTAACACAGCCCCCACCCAACACAGCTAATAAATAAGTAGTAGGGCCAGGTTTCTAGCCTATCCAGGTAGTCTGACTCCTGTGCTGATATACACACTGAGGCAAAGTAAAGATGGTAAGTACCCAGGGAGAGACTGATTGCCTGAGGTCAGGGACCTCGTGTCCTCCTCTGGGACAGAGGGATCAACACCACTCACTCCATAGCATAGCTGCAGTCAAGACTCGCTGAGCTGGGCAGACAGCGCGGCTTGACCTGACCTGGTTCTTAAAAAAGGGAGAATAATAATAATAATAGAGGGAAGGGGTTGTGTTAAGTACAGGGACGGTAAGGTCAAGACACAGAGGACCAGGCAGGAAAGAGATGAATGAGGGAGGGAGGCTCAGGAGCTTTTTATTTTTTTATTATAGCAGGGGCAAGAATGGGAGGTTTGTTTCTAAGCCATAAATGCCCTCCTTTGATCCCTGTGCCTATCAAAGATAAAGGAGTCTCTTAGGCCTCAAAAGTGAGTTAGTAATTCTCACCACGCCCTCCTCCGAAGTACCTGTGCTGGGATTCGACCAGGTTTGGGGAGGAGGCGGGACTGAAGTGGGGTGAGTCCCTGCAGTGATCAGATTCAGTTTACAGAGATGAAGTCGGCCTCCGCTCATAAGCCAGAAAACAGAGCCAGACCCCAACTTCTGGGCTCTGCCCTCCAGTCTTTGCCTTCAGAGCCCTGTTGGATCCTGACTCCACTGAGAGCGGACGGTCCTGCGTGTTTTCGGAGCTGCAGGGCCATCTGAAAGCACTTAAGAGGGCTTTTGGTACAAAGTTAACATCCGACCCTTCCGCAGGCCCCTTCCCATTCAGGTTCGCAGAATAGCTTTGAAGTTTCCTTTGTGTGCATGTTTTCATAGCCCTGTTCCTGCTGTACTGGAATTAGCCTGCTTCCCTGGAGATTTATTCCCAAACTACAAACATTTTAGAAAAAATGTTGCAAGCTCCACCCACCATCCCCAAGCCACTGCCTGCCTTTTCCTTAGGCGCTGAAATACAATGGAGACCTCAGAACCCCCACCAGGAGACATTCTCTACGTGTTTACAGTTTCTCCAGAGATTCTCTTAAGACTCTTAGCACCGGATCTGAGGGCTGGAGCTTCCAAGAAATGTGTTTGGGTGCCCGGGAGGACACGGTTAGGGCAAGGGTGAGTGAACCAGATCGTCTCAGCCGGCCTCCCAAGCCGAGGGGTAGGTCTAGGGCGGTAACAGCAGGGACCAGAGAAGAAAAAGCAGGTGGACCCAGCCTTTCCTGTCATGCCCGATGAGCCAACCACTGTGCCACGTGTAGCCAAAGATCATGAGGAATCTATCGCTCTGAGTTGCACAAAACAGCCTCTGCTATTGTATTGCTCAAGACCACCAGAAAGTCAGTATTGAAGGAGGGGGAAGAAGAGGGGGAGGAGGAGGAGAACAGAAACAGAATAAAGATAGAAAGTCAGATTGGGAGGGAAGAAGGAAGGGAGGAAGTGGGGGTGGAAGGGAGGGAGCAAGGGAGGAGAGCCCAAAATCTTAAACCAGCCTGCTAAGGGCATTTATTTTTCAGCCTGCTATACCTTTCAGTGTAAAGACTCTGAGCAATGGTGCCATCTTGTGGCTGTGAGGAGGAATTACAGCCAGGTCTCTCCAGCCCTTCTCCACTTCTCATATTCACGTTAAGATTTCTTTATACAGGGTTCCAGAATGTCATTGTCCACAAACAATACCCACAAGCCACATGTGACTATTTATACTTAAATGTAAGTTAATTAAAATGAAATAAAATTTAAAATTCACTTTCTCAGTCACTAGCCCTACTTCAAGTGCTCAATAGCCCCATGTGACTAGTGGCTCCTGCGTTGGACGGCACAGAAATAGAGTATTGCCATTGCTGCACAAAGTTCTATTGAACAGTGCTGTTGTAGAAAGCTCAGAGTTGTCATTTGGTGGAGCAGTATAAAAATTCAAGAGAAAAATAATTTAGAGCCTGCTTTCTATCTTTAGAGTGACCCCAAGGTTAAAGATTTAAAGAGCAATTTCCCCCAAGAGATTCCCTCCCTCTATTAGAGAGGGCCGCAGCAATTGCTGGGGGCAGTGTTGTAGTTTGGAAAGGGAGTAGTAGACTGGGTGTCAGATAGACCTGGGTTTGAACCCAAGCTCTGCTATTTAAGCTTCTCGGGGCCTCAGTTTCCCTTATCAGTCAAATGATTCTTCTAGACTTTTTCAGTTTTACGAGGCTGTGATCTGCCAGGGTTTGATGAGAGCTGATGTCAAACTAGGATGGAGGAATGAAAGGAGCAAGGCTCTGGGCTGTGCCCACCCATGGTGTCTGTAACTGCAGGAGCACAAGCCATGGATCTTGTCACCCCCCACCCCCATCAGCCTGTCCACAAAACCACTCCAAACTCTGCACCTCTTCCATATACCTCTTTGGTTTGTCCATATTTGCCCCATGAAATACCTACTGTTTGGTGTTTGACTCAGCCCTGACTTTAAGATTCATTTACTCTTCAACAAATATTTATTGTGCTCTTTTTATAGGCCAGGCATTGTCCTAAAACCTGAGGACCTGGCTGAAAATAAAAACATCTCCATTCATGCACCTTACATTTTAACTGGAGAGACAAATAATAGGCACATACATATCTAATATAATGGGAAGTAGTAAAAAGTTCAATGAAGGGAAATCAAGCAGGGGAATTGTAAGGCTGTTTTAGATAGGGTAATTGATCAGGCACAACTTTTATAAGCAGGTGACATTTGTGCAGAGGCCAAGTGGAGATCGGAGGGGAAAAGGAATTGCAAATGTAAAGGAACAAAGATTCAGGCTGTTGCTGTCCCTTTGTGTGGGTCTTGGGGCTGTGGTTCCAGGATAAGCAGCTATGAGAGGTGACACATGAGGTCATCTTGAGGTCTAGGGCCTGTGAATAAATCCAACATTTATCCCTTCTTTATCTAGCCCAGTCTTTGGCATCCAAAGACATCTTTATAGAAATCCACCTGCCAAGGGCATGTGGGGAGGCCATGCTCAAAGTCTGGATTCAGAATGTTCTGGCTCCCATCTTTCTGAATACAGAAGCTGACTGTGGATGTGAGAAATCCGACACACTTCACTGGCTGGGTCAGTGTTTTCTTTCTCCAAATAACTGGGCTCCCTTCTGTGACCCATGGTGATCCCAGAACTCTGCCTTTGCTTGTATCCAACAGCCCAGATCTCCAACTGAATGTCTCCACTGCCATCAGAGTTGAAATTAGAAAAAGAGCAATTCTTTTAGAGAGAATGTTCAAGCTTTAGAGATCTGGTTATTAGCCAGTTTGTGTTCCAGGCTGGCCTGCTGTGTCCTTTGCTCACTTAATAAACAGTACAAAGTTCCCAGGTGTGTTTTGCTCATTTTCCAGGATAACAAACAGAGCAGAGTTTTGCAGGTGTGCTTACAAAATATCACCAGGAACATTATTTGAGGGCAAGCGATAGAATGCTAAGCTTCTTTATTTCCAAAGGCTTACATTCTTTTTAGTCAGGGAGCCTGTTGTTTACAAGTAAAACTGTCCAAATTAGACTGCTATTAGGGTCCTTGTGGAGCATAAGTCAACAAGAATGAGTCAAGTATTTCCTGAGTGGCCTCTGGGTGGACAAGGTGACTGGTCTCATCAGGTTAGTTGACTCAGCAGGTCAGAAATGCCTGCAGCAAGAAGTCTGAGGACTTGATACTTTTTTTCAGGGTTTGCACTTAGAACGCCTACCCATTTTATGTCTCCAGAAGCCTAGCAAGGCAGCTGTGTGGGTCTGGGATCTTTTATTAGAGGGCATTTTATAGCCTTGGTAGCCAGACTCAAATGACCGCTACCAAAATATAAAACAAAACAAATTTAAAAAGCCCCATTTGAATGTTAGAATCTCCACAATGAATTTAGTCTTTTAGTTTTTGTGGTTTAAGCAAATGTTTTATTTGGGTGTGTTCTTGAGAGTTGATGGTTTCAAAGGGTGCTATCCAAGAGGAAGTCCTCTGATGAAAAAGTATAACTTGGGCCGGCCGAGTGGCGCGATGGTTAAGAGCTGGCTTGGGACGCCAGAGGGCCCCGGTTCGGATCCCACATATGAGGGCCAGTGACACTGCCCTCTACAGCTAAGATGCTGAACAACAGCTCAACCTGGAGCTGGGCTGCCGTGAGTCGCAGGTGACGGCGTAGGCTGCAGCCCCTGCTGCAGTGGGTTGCCATGGGCTACCGTGTGTAGCCGCAGCCAGTGTGAGCGGTGGTCCAGAAGCCTGCGGTTGATCAGCCTCGCTTGGGAAGAGTGCAATGATGGTGCCAACTTGGGTCAGTGGGGCGACGTCCTCCACAACTAGACTGAAGAACAAAATGACAGCAACTTGTCTGTTTCCCTTCCCCCAATTCCCCAGCGCTGGTCCCATCCCCCAATTCCCCAATAAAAATCTTTAAAAAAAAGAAAAAGAAAAAGTGTAACTTGTTGCTTGTAACATTCTTTTTTTTTTTTAACTTTATTGGGGGAACAGTGTGTTTTTCCCAGGCTCTATCAGCTGCATGTCAAGTTGTTGTCCTTCAGTCTTAGTTGTGGAGGGCGCAACTCAGCTCCAAGTCCAGTTGTTATTTTTCAATCTAGTTGCCAGGGGAGCAGCCCACCATCCCATGTGGGAGTCGAACGGACAGCCTTGTTGTTAAGAGAACGTGCTCTCACCAACTGAGCCACCTGGCCGCCCCACTTGTAACATTGTGAGTGTTAGGAAACTTGCACTGACTGCAGCTCTGAGCTCTTGCCTTTGGCTCTTCAGGGTCAGTGTCTCTTGCTCAGATAAGTTTGCTCAGGTAATACTGAATTGTTACAGGGATCCCTGGCAATACCTGCCTGAGTCTGGGAAGGGCCAGTTGGGAAGATTCCTCCTCTGGCTGAGCCTGCATCTGGGCCTGTGGATAGGGAAGGCAAGCCAGTCACAACCTTCTTGAAGCTAATCCAGCCTATACCTGGATCAGAAGCCATAGTAGGCTCACCTAAAGTAAAATCATTGGCAACCAGGGCAAAGAATGACTTAGCTATCCTCTCCCTGCTACCAGAAACAGGCCTTCCACTGCCACCTCTCCAACGAAAGTGAGAATGGCATTTGCCTCTGTGTGTTTTTCAGTTTTAGGAAGATGGAGGCTGGGTGCAGGTTGCGGGGAGGCAGTGTTAGCAAGGGCTCAGAGCAAGGATACTTGGGAGCTGCCTGTGGGAGTGTAAATTGTTGCAGCATTTAGAAGACCAGTTGGCAATATGTATCATGCCCAGGTCAGTCCTGGTTTATTGGTAGTTATTAGTTGCTGTTAATTGTTAAGATTATCCTTTTTCTTTTTTTTTTTTTTAAAATAAAATTTATTGGGGTAACAATGGTTAGTAAAATTACATAGGTTTCAAGTAATTCTGTAATACGTCACCTATATATCACATTGTGTGTTCACCACCCAGAGTCAGTTCTCCTTCCATCACCATATATTTGACCCCCTTTACCCTCATCTACCACCCTCCTTCCCTTTTACTCTCTGGTAACCATTAAACTATTATCTGTGTCTATGAGTTTTTGTTTCTTCATTTGTTTGTCTTATTCTTTTGTTGCTTTCAGTTTTATATCCCACATATCAGTGAAATCATATGGTTCTCGACTTTTTCTGTATGACTTATTTCGCTTAGCATAATAATCTCAAGATCCATCTATTTTGTCACAAATGGCACTATTTCATCTTTTCTTATGTCTGAGTAGTATTCCATTGTATATATGTACCACATCTTCTTTATCCAATTATCTATCGAAGGACACTTTGGTTGTTTCTATGTCTTGGCCATCATAAATAAAGCTGCAACAAACATCGAAGCACATATATCTTTTTTTAATGTATTTTATTTTATTTTTTTTTATTAGTTTCAGGTGTACAAAAGAATGTAATAGTTAGACATTTACACCCCTCACAAAGTGATAACCCCCATCCTCCAATCTATTACCCCTCTGACATCATATATAACTGTTACAATTCCATTGACTCTATTCCCTATGCAGTACTCCATATCCCACAATGGTCAGGCATCTACACCATCCATGAAGTGGTCTCCCTAATAAGACAAGTGCCCATCTGACACCCTACAAAATCTTTACAATATATATTGTAAATATATACAATATAATTATTGATTATATTCCCCAAAATGTCTTTCATATCCCCGTGGCACTATTGTGACTACCAATTTGTGCTTTCTAATCCCTTTACCTTATCCCTCATCCCTACCACCCTCCCAACTAGCAACCATCAGTTTTTCCTCTGTATCTCTGAACACATATATCTTTATGGATAAATGTTTTCATTTTTTGGTATATACCCCAGAGAGGGATTGCTGGGTCATATGGTAATTCTATTCTTAATTTTTTGAGGAACCGTCACACTGTCTTCCATAGCACCAATCTGCATTCCCACCAACAGTGTATGAGGGTTCCTTTTTCTCAACAGCCTCTCCAACACTTGTTATTATTTGTCTTGTTGATGATGGCCATTCTAACTGATGTGAGGTGATATCTCATTGTGGTTTTTCTTTGTATTTCTCTGATGATTAGTGATGTTGACCATCTTTTCACATGTCTATTGTCCATCTGTATGTCCTCTTTGGAGAAATGTCTATTCAGGTCTTCTACCCACTTTTTGATTGGATTGTTTATTTTTTTGTTGTTGAAGATCACCCTTTTACATTCTCAAAAATGTGCTTCTTTGGAGGATAAATGATGTGGTTGCCCAATATTTGGGGTACCTTTAGGGAATGTGTACAAAGATGTAGCTTCAGTGATGTTTACTACAGGATCACTAGGCATAAAGAAAAGTCAGAGATAAATTGTGTGTCCTACAATAGAGGAATAACTAAATTAGCTAAATAAATTATAGTATATCCACATAATACAATGCTAAATAGTCATTAAAAAATGATATGCAGGAAATATTTATTATATTAGCATGGAAATGTCTGTATGTTACTAAGGAAAATTACTAAATACTGTATATATATAGTATTATTCAAACTTAGTTTACAAAGAAAAAAAACATGCACTGAACGAAGGACTGGACTGTATTAAACTGGGTGGTTCTCTCTGGGAAGTGGGATTGGAAGTGGCTTATATGTTCTCTTTTATACTTTTTCCTGTATTTCTAAATAATGAGCATATATGTTGTAGGCAGAATAATGACTCCCCAAAGTTGCAAACCTCCTAGCCTGTGAATATGTTAGGTTACATGGCAAAAGGGAATTAAGTTTGCAGATGGAATTGATGTTACCAATCAGCTGACCTGGAGAAGGGAAGATTATCCTGGATAACCCAGGTGGGCCCAATGCAATCACAGGGGTCTTTACATGTGGAAAAGGGAGGAAGAAGAGGGATGCCCTTTGAGAAAGACTCCACCAGCCATTGCTGGCTTTGAAGATGGAAGGGGGCCACGAGTCCAGAAATGCCAGCGACCCCTAGAAGCTGGAAAAGGCAAGGAAATGGGTTCTCCCTTAAGAGCCTCCAGAAAAGGAATGAAGTCTTGCTGACACCTTGATTTTAGCCCAGTGAGACCCATGTTGGACTTCTGACATCCAGAACTATAAAATAATAAATTTGTGTTCGTTTAAGCTGCTAAGTTTGTGGTACTTTGTTGCAGCAGCAATAGGAAGCTAATACAATGCCTTTTTTTTTTTTAGTCAGAAAAAAAGAGATGCCGATAATAAAAGTCGTTTTAAAAAAAAAGGATTAGCCATTCGGCCATTCAAGGAGGAGGTACTAAGAGGAGGTCTGGCACAGTCTTCTTCCGACAAAAAATCTACATGAGAAACTCATAGGAATGGCTGGCTGTTGTTTTGTTATTAGTAGCAAATAATAATGCAAGGGATAAGTAAGTAACCCGACCAGGCAGCACCTGAGAATTGTCTTACAACAGGGCACAAAATGCACAATTAATTGCATAAAATGGGTCTAGGGCGATCAGTGCTATGAGGTCCAGAAGAATGAGAACCAGGATGCTACTGCTTTTGAGAATTCCAGGAGTAGGAAAGGAAACCGAACTTGAAAGGAAACCCTTTTCAAATGATGGAAATGAAATGCCAGGTTGTTCTGCTGGCTTGTGCTGGCAAATCCCATTCCAGCACCAACAAATAGAAGAGGGGTGATGGGCACGCCCATGGGGAGCTTTTCCAACCCCACCCAGGGGCAGGGAGCTGAGCATGTTTGCAGTCTCTCCCATTCTGGACTGTTTTTTGAAGCAACATGTGTGGGCTGGAGGGTTGCAGAGGAGTCTCTTAAACTCCTTCCTGTTTGTTTTGAAGGAACTCTTAGGGAAATGCCAGACCCTTAACAAAGGCTACAGTGAATAAGGTTTTCAACAGCACTTTCTTTTTCTTTGCTAGCGGGTCTAAAACCACTTTCTCTTTAGTTTAATCTGTTGTAAAGATGCCCCTTCTGTAGCAGATAGGGCTCTCTGGAAGCAGGCACTGAGCTGGAATCTGGTGAGCAGGACATTTATCAGGGATAAACAGCTATGAAGAGCAGGGAAGGAGAGCGGGATTGGGCAGGCGGAGTGCCCACACAGTGAAGCAGGCTTGACAAAGCTGACCCCACATATATGGCTCCTCAGAGTTCTTGGGGTGGGCTCCAGTGGCCAGTGTTTGACACTCTTCCTGTGATCAGTTGTTGGATATGGTCATGATCTTGGTGAGGCAGCTCTTGGCCAACCCCAAAGGAGCTGGAGGCTGTCTGCTGACTGTACAAAGTTTATCTTTCAGGGGCAGTCAGGTTGGCACATCCTCTGTGTCCATCACACCATCCCCCTGGTGGACCTGGTTCTGCTTACTGGCTTGGACCCACCGTCCTGCTAGCCTGGCGAATAAAAGGACTTGGCTCATTTTGCACAGCTCCTGAGAGCAGAGGTGACACCGTAAGGGAAATGTGCCATCGTTCAGGACAAAGGACTTGGTAAGAAAGTATGTCTTTTTTCAATGGGACAGGACCCCTGGAAAGGTCCTGAGCCACTGGAATCCTCAAACAGAAGTTGGGGACCTGTGACTGGATGCAGAAGGGATTTCTACATTGAGCCACAGAGTGGACAGGCTCCTTCTAGGACTCCATATGTCTCTGACGGTGTGTGGTTAATGGGACCACCTCAGGTTCTGCCCCTGGGGAGAGCTGCTCTTGGCCATCTGGGGCTCTGTCTGGTAGTGTCACCTCTGGAGATGACGTCCACTTCATGTCAGTCTGTTGGTTGCCACAGACCAGGACCCCCTTAGTCCCAGACAGGACCCAAATCCATCTCAGAGAATTATTATTATTTTTTTAAGATTTTATTGGGGAATTGGGGGAGAAGAACAGTGTTGGGGAATTGGGGGAGGGGACCAGCCAAGTTGTTGTTCTTCAGTCTTTGTTGTGGAGGGCACCAGTCGCCATCTTGCTTCCCGTCGGCAGCTCGTGACCTCTAAGCTCAAGGTGCTGTGTTTAATCTTAGTTGCCGGTGGGAGTTGAACATCCCATGCGGGAGTTGAACACGGCAGCCTCATTGTTAAGAGTGCATGCCCATATCCACTGAGCCATCCAGGCAGCAGCTCAGCTCAAGGTGCCAAGTTCAGTCTTAGTTACGGGTGGGTGTAGTCCACCATTGAACAGGCAATCTTGTTGTTACACCAGCTGAGCCATCCTGCCACCTGTTGGCAGCTCAGCGACAGCTCAGCTCGGGCACAGTGTCACTGGCCCATGTGGGAATCGAACCGGCAGCCCTATTGCTTAGAGCGCGCACTCTTAAGCCAACTCTTAACCAACTGAGCCACTCGGCCTGCCTCAGAGAATTCTTATCTGAAGGCTTGGGCCTTCAGATACCCCTGCCCCCTCTGCTTGCCCCCCTCGCTTGGCTCCCACTCTTAATTCCCCGTTCCCATTTTGCCCCTTTTGGACTTGCTGACCCTGGCGTGGACCCCCACACCCCACAGGATCCTGCTGCTGCAACATGGCTCTCTGCTCATGCTCTGCACCCCTGGGCATGAGACACTGTACTTCCTCCCCCAGTCAGGTCCCCAAGACTTCACCTGCCCATTCCTGACCTGCAGGCAAGCTCAGTCAGTAACTATTCATAACTCCCTTGGTAAATGGGACTTCCTTTTATCTGCTCGAGCTATTCCTGCCACAAATTCCAGAAGGTGCCGCCTTTTCCTAGTATTTCAGAATTTGAAAAACGACTCATGTTTATTTTGTTCAAGCTGCTCATTATTTCATATCATGCATGTATTATGTACAAGTGACCATGCCTGAGCACCCACGATCTGTTTAAGAAATAGAAACTTATTGGTACCTTTGAAGTCCCCTGTGGTCCCCCCTCTCCAAAACACCTCCTTCTCTCTCTCCCCATTTGTAGCTCAGGGGACCTCCGTCTTGAATTTCAGTGCATCATTCCTTTGTTTTTCTTTACAGTGTTACCATCTATGTATGCATTCCTATACAATATTGCTATTTGCTTTTGCTTATTTAAAAAATTCATATAAATGGAATCTACTGTATTATTCTTCTGTGATGCTTTCTTTTCACTCAATATTAT
>NW_017731352.1:4026887-4028030 GCF_001890085.2 Hipposideros armiger
CACTCAGCCGGCCCTGTGACTCTTTCCTTTTGCTGAAATCTGGACCCTGGGACAGAAATGAGTTTTCTCTTGTTGCTTTAGGAAAGTGAAGCATGTTGATTTTATTGCAATTGGACTAGGCAGGCAATGCTTTGCAAACTTTAGTGAGCACAAGAATTACCTGGGGGTTGAGGTGGGGGCTTGTTAATTAGGCAGATTTCTAGGCCCCATTCCTCAGAGGTTCAGAACTAGAAGGTCTGGGGTGGGGCCCAGGAACCTGCATGTGAAGCAACATGCCCGTCTCCCCCCAGCAATTCAAATGCAGACTGTCTTTGGCCCGTCTTTTGGCAAACACTGGACACTTGACCTGAAATGCTGTCAGCCTTCAAGCATTTCTCTTAGCTGGACATTAAACGAAGTCCTGTTCCCTGAGCTGTCAACACTGGGCCTGAGTAGAAACAAATGTTCACTGAGGCTTAAAGTTCTGGCAAGCATTTGCCCCCGGCACCCCCTGGGAGAAAGATTAGGCAGGCTTCAGATCTGGTTCTCTGCAACCTGCCCCCTCTGTCCAATGCTGGGTTTCATGGAGATTGCTGCATTTTCACACAGACAGCAGGAAGAAAAAGCTGACACTTGCTGCAGATGCATGACATGGTTCAGCCACCAGCCTGACTCCAGCTGTCCACAGGCCTGGGTCATGACTGGGGTAGCAATAACAATAGCAGCAGCAACAACTGCAGGGGGCACAGTCTGGCCCGAATGCCAACCCGGAGCCAGCGGTGTGGGCAGACCAGTGCTGCTGTGGGCCTCACTCAGGCTTTTTGCACACGCTCCAACTCAGTCTAGACTGAGGGAAGGCAGTGAGTGCTGGACACCTCTGGCAGGATCTGTGGATCATAGGCACCTGTCTGCACTTCCCATGTGGAACAAAGATCTTGGTCAGTGGCCACGTTGGGTCACCAGTCACTCTTATTGGGTTAGAAGCTATCTAGGCACTGAGGCATGTGGCAGGGATCCTCAAGGAAGCAGCTAAACTGTTCTTTTTCAACCGAATGAAATGAAAAACAAAGGCTTTGAGTCCAGGGCAGTAGAGAGGTCTTGGGTAGTGCAGGGGTAGCAGAGGACATCTATCTGTCTTTGATTAATGGAGTTGGGGGAGAGAAG
>NW_017731352.1:4029890-4035234 GCF_001890085.2 Hipposideros armiger
CTGTTCCCATCCCCCCAATTCCCCAATAAAAATCTTAAAAAAAAAGAAATTGCATGTTATAAATTTATAAATGTAGTTTTAAATGTTTGACTATGTTTAATTAAGCTTATAAATGGGCCCAAATATTAATCAAATAAATATTAACCAAAAACATCCTTAAAGATGTTTGCTATAATTTCGTTTGCTAAGGTTATAAGCAGGGAAAATATTTTAATAACTTAAAAGCTGAAGGAAGATTTTCAACAAATGAATGGATAAACAAAATGTGGTATATACATACAATGGAATATTATTTACCCTTAAAAAGGAAGGCAATTCTGACACATGCTACAACATGGATGAACCTTGAGGACATTATGCTAAGTGAAATATGTCAGTCACAAAAGGAAAAATACTGTATGATTCCATTTATATGAGGTACATAGTCAAACTCAGAGACAGAAAGTAGAAGGGTGGTTTGCCAGGGGTTGAGGGAATTGTTGTTTGATGGGTACAGAGTTTTAGTTTGGCAAGATGAGCAAAGTTTTGTGGATGGATGGTGGTGATAGTTCCATAACATTATGAATGTATTTAATGCCACTGAGTGAACAATGTGCCTCTTAAAAATGGATAAGATGGGATAAATATGTATATGACACCCAAAAGTGCTCACCCCTTAACCTTTAAAACCTACTTGTTGAAAATATTATTGCCCAATAGAGTATCCCCAAATGATAATTATTGGTGATATAGTCAATAAATTTATGCCTAGTTAATAACTCTTTATATTACACTCTTACGTTAAAAAAATCTAAAGGAAGGTTTTTAAATTGATAATGCTAAAAAGTTATATTGATTTTTAAAAACCAAAGATATTTTTTAATAATCTTTTCTATGCAGTAAAATTGCCCATAAGGGTTCCCCTAAGTCACACTGAACATTCAATATCATCATAGGTAAGTGAGGTTCTATGGCTCTAACCACGGCAATGGCAGAATGGATGGAGAGGATGGGGTGTATACAGCAGACGTCATCCAAGGTAGAATGGCTGTGGAAAGCCAAACAGAGAGGTCCAGGAGGCCAGGACAGCTTCTGTCATTTTTTTTTTTAAAGATTTTTTTTGGGGAATTGGAATGGGAACGGTGCTGGGGAATTGGGGGAAGGCAAACAGACAAGTTGCTGTCATTTTGTTCTTCAGTCTAGTTGTGGAGGACGTTGCTTCACTGGCCCAAGTTGGCACCATCATTGCGCTCTTCCCAGGTGAGGCACATCAGTCGCCGGCTTCTGGACAGCCTCTCACGCTGGTTGCTGGCTACATACGGTAGCCCATGGCAACCCACTGCCACAGGGGCTGCAGCCTAGCCATCGGCGGGGACTCAGGGCAGCCCAGCTCCAGGTTGAGCTGTTGTTCAGCATCTTAGCTGTAGAGGGCAGTGTCACTGGTTCTCATATGTGGGATCCGAACTGGGGCCCTCTGGCATCCCAAGCCAGTTCTTAACCATCGCGCCACTCGGCCGGCCCAACTTCTGTCGTTTTTAAGGTGCTTCATTAGTTAATCACCCCTTAGGCCAGGCAGTCCAAAAGAAGGAGGCACTGGAGGCTTTGTCTGGCCTCAGACCCCTGCTGCTTGGAGAGTGAAAGCAGCCCCAGCTAGAATGGGGCCCCTGCTCCCCATGTGGCCTTTTTTCCACTTGGTCTCCCTCTCTTGCCTCCTGGCTGGAATTAAAGCTTCCTAGAGGCCAGGCCCAGGCCCAAGTCCACAATCAGGCCACAGGTCCAGCCCCACATCTGGCCTGGCTCTCAGGTGGTGACTATGTGGGAGGCTGTCCAGCTCCTGCTGCAGGGAGAACCTGTTGCCACCCCATTGCTCTCAGAGAGCCCTGGGTTGAGGGGGTCATACAGGAGTGGGTGGCACACAGCTGTCCCCATGTGGGGAATGGGGCTGGTCTCAGACACCCAAACTGCATATCAGCATCTTGTTCATAGCCCCTTGGGGTGCCCCCGGACAAGGGGGTGAAGCAGAGGGGTAGGTTCTGGGCTATCTGCTAGATAAATATGTGGGGGAGTTGAGGAAGTAGTAGGGGATGGTGGTGACCAAAAGCTTCTGTGGAAACAAGTGCTTCCTGTTCCTACATGCTGGACTTTGGGCCCTAGATAGTGGTGAGTGACACTTGTGATACCTACCCCAAGTCCAGGTCTCACTGCATGCCATCCACTGTGCCTTTAATCATGTTTAATTCTCAAAAAGCCCTATAAGAAGGGAAGAACAGCTTTCCTCTTCTCCAAACATTTCTGCCTATATTTTCTATCAACCCTCAACACTTTTAGAGACCCTGCATGGTTACGACCACGGACCAGTAAGGCTTAGCCACTGACCTCCGGACCCCTGTCATCTATGGGGAAGGCTAGGCCAACACCTCAGCCAGAGAAATGATAGTGACCCAGGTGGAGGAGTTCTTGAAGAAGAGGTGGATGCCATTGTAGGGACCCAGATAAGTCAGGCATGTCCACAGAATGGGTATAAAATCTATGTTGTCATCAACATTTTGGGACTTTGACCTTTAAGGAAATGAGTGAAGAGGTAGTTATCAAATTATGACACCCCTCAGACCAGGACTAATTCTTTTATTCTGGTGTCTTCTACTTCTATCTTTACCCCCAAAACTCCAAGAAATCAATAGGAAGTACGATTAGAGTTGGCCCTGGTACCAGGCCTGCTGCAGGCAGCTCAGGCTGGTTGTTCTGTTCTGGGGGAGCTTCCTCTGGCTTTCTACACAGTGTTGCCTCCAATAAAACTGGCATAAGGGTCAGGACTGGATGAGTTCCCTTTCCTAGGAAATCAACACTATTCGATGCAGAGGTAAAATCTTGAGATTGGGCCTTCGGGGAGGGAGGAATTCCCATTGGCCTGGTATTTGATCTGTAATTAATTTGTGTGGAGTTGTTTCTCAGAGCTGAGCAACATGGGACAGCCAAGCACCCAACCATCCTAAGGACCCAAATGGATGATCCAAGTGAAATGGAGAACTCTGCTATGTTTACACTGACATTTCTGAGGGCCTGATGTTAGGAGAGCATACAGCAGCTTTTTTCAGATTTGGCTGAACGTGGCAATTACCTGGGGAGCTTTAAAAATAAGAAGATCTGGGTCCTGCCTCCAGAGATTCTGACTTAATTGGTTTTGGGCGGGGCCTGGGCATCTGGATGGGGCCTGGGCATCTGGATTTTTACAGGCTTCCCAGGTGATACTAATGTAAAGCCAGTTCTGAGACCACCTCAGGAACACCTACTTGGCCATCTGGCATCTCCACTGGGGCCTGAACCCCCCATCTGCACATCTTCTGATACACACTCTGCCTTTGACATCTGTTGTGTTGTCCCTAAAAGAAGGGACAAAGGAGAAGGCTGCTCCTGGTGTGTGTATGTGTGGTGTATTTCTGGCAGGCCCAGATTTATAAGCTTTGGGGGGTGAAGAATAAATATTCTACTGTCATTTCCTCCTTCTGTCTCCAGCTGCATCTAGCATCTTAATGACCCAGAGTGAAGTCATATCCTGGTGTTCCCTAGAGGGCCGCCTAGTGAGTGGTGAGTTCCAGAAGCTGAGGATCACCTCCAGGTAGTAGGAGCACACAGCAGCAGGCTGTGTGGAATCTTGTTCCAGTCCTGGTTCTCAGCCCTCGTAGGGGACATCCCCAACTTAAGCTTGCCCTTCTGTTTCTGGTCTAAGATGAGGTGAGACAAGACATGTAGAGTGATTAGGAAAATTAGTGATTAGAAAGATGATTAGTGTCTAAACTGTGAGAGCAGTGGCACAGGTGGGAAGTAGAGTGGAGGGCATCATGGGCCAGTGTAGTCATGGAAGCCTCCACAGAATAGGTAAGACTTGAGTTTGGAAGAATGTAGCCAAGAGGATAATGGGGCCCTTCAGCCAAAATCTGTGAGATGTTGAAAGGAGGGGTGACATATTATGAGCAAAGATCAGCTATTGGGATCCATGTAGTATAAGGAGATGCAGACATGTTGGGTTTCTTCAAGAAAGTCTCACCCTGGGCTTCTCTGGATTGAAATGAACTAAGGTGATTCATAGTTCAATCTACACCAATGATTGTCAAAATGAGGTGCCCAGGCCAGAATCACCAGCATTACCTGGGAGCTTGTTAGACATGGAAACCTCCAGGCACCACCCCAGACCTCCTGGAGGTGGGGTNGGTGGGAGAGGCCTGAGGTGGGTGGACCTAGGGAAAGGAAGGCAGGCATCTGTGAACCAGGTCTTGAATCAGTGCAGCCATGTCCTTGGGCAGTGGCAGGCCAGGGAAGGCTTAGCGGGGTGTGCCCTGGCCTTATATTTTAAGAAGATCATCTAGGAGCTGCTGGGAGGGGACAGTGCTGGAATCATGGCATCAGTTAGGAGCTTATCAGAAGAACGACCTTGAAGTTGTGACTGAGAAGTCAGACGAAGCTGAGGGAGACACCAGAGTTCAATGGCGGGCGGCATTTTAATACTGTGAGGGTGTGTGGTCATGAGAGCCTGGAGAAACGTAAGAATGATGCTCAAAGTTCTTTAGAGATAGAAGGAAAAGACATTTACATTATTTCAAGAGCCAGAGCAATGCAAAGTCCACTGGCTGTACTCTGACTTGAAATCTTAGGCAGTGATATGACATACCTCTAAGGAAAGTGGGCCACATCGCTTAATTTACAATGACCCTGCAGTAGAGGATAAGTAAATATTGAGGCATCCTTTTAGAATTACCCACAAAAAATCTAGTCAGAGCCTTACCAAAACCTGGTCCCTAGTTGTCTGAGAAGCAATTTTTTTCCCTGAGGAAATTGTTTCCCAACTTCTGGGGTAAGATAGACCTGTAGCTTTATAGTCATACAGATCAACTGGTCTTTTCCCTGGAAATGCAGATTCAGTGGATCTGGGTGGGGACCTGGGGATCTGTATATTTAACAAATGCCCAGTGCTGCTGTGGGCCTCATTGGTTCTTCTTTTCTGAGAAGTCTGGAAACCCCCACTCTCTGGGAAATTTCATTAGGCCCAGGGAGATTTAAAACTAAGTATAGAAATGATTTTAAAATAAACCTACAGTGTTGATTCTTTTGTTCTAAGAATATCCTGTGCATATTGGGCATTTTAACTACTTGTAATGTTGAAGAGAATTTTATCTATTAGAGGAAAAGTGAGACTTATAATTCGAATTTAAAAGTGTAATTGAGTAACTGAGTTACACTTGTGATTTTAAGTTGAAAGTTTTATAAATTTATGTATGATGTTGGAAGAGTTAGGAGGACTTAGTGTTACTATATATTTTCAGCTTACTAGATTTATGTTTTTTTTTAAGTGCTTGGTAAGATTTTGTTT
>NW_017731352.1:4041174-4045984 GCF_001890085.2 Hipposideros armiger
AAACCTCTCCCAATAGCTCCCCACACTGGTCGTATAGTCTTATGTTTACTGACCTTATGTCCTATTCCAGTGACACAGTGTCAAGTAGTTGACAAACTCTTATTTACGTATTCAGCCAACGTTTATTGAGCAGCTGCCATTTGCTAGGCACTATTCTAGGGAAAGGGAATTCTATTCTAAGGGAACGCTATTCTAAGCCCTGGGAATACAGCAATGAACAAAATCAAAGTATGTTCTTCCATGAAGCTTATGTTCTAGTGGGGGTGATGATTCAGTCATTAAATGTAAAAATATCTAGTAGCTCTAAGTTCTGGAGTGAAAAAAAAAGCATAAGAAAGTGATGGGGAGGGGTCTATTTTTGGCTGTGGTTATAGAAGAGTTTTCTGAGGGATAATTGAGCAGAAACCTAGTTGAAATGAGGGAGAAAGCCCTGTGAAGAGCCTGAGAGAGAGTGCCCAGCAAGGGGGAACAGAAGTGCCGAGTTCCTGAGGAAGAATTAACATCCCATGCTTTAAGAACAGGAAGGGAAGACAGTATAGCTACGGAGGAATGGGCAAGGTGGAGGCATGCAGGTCCTGGAGGCCACTGCCAATCCTGAAAGGCCTTGAAGACCCTGTTCAGGGTCAGGATTTCATTTTAAATGAGAGCAGGCTACTGGAGGGTTTTGAGAACTCTAACGATGCATCTCTTTGAACAAAATCACTCTGAATAATGAACCATTCCATAAGAAGCAGGGAGATGAGTTAGGAGGGTACTAGAATAATCCAAGTAAGAGATGTGGTATCGATATGGGAATGAAAAATAGTTGGGTTCTAAATATTTTGAAGGAGGAGCCAATAGGACATGCTGTTGGATTAGTTTGAGGTGGAGAAGAATCAACATTGACTTCTGGGCTTAGGCGACTGAAGCCTTTTTCTTTAGTCTGAAGGCCTCTGTCCCCGACACAGTTCCACACCTATGGAAGGGATGGGGATAACCTGGAGGGGATCAGAGGATCTCTCCCTTCCTCTAAACTCTGACTTGGCCATCATAGGCTGTCTTGTGTGTTTCTTTCCTTATAAATGTCATTATTTTGCTCATGTCTGAATTGTGTTCTCAAGGGCCATATCGTACGTAAGCTTTTCTGAATCCCCCACCTTATCCACTCCCAATAGAATAAAAACTGTTGTGAGGAAATATAGAAAAACATGTTATGGATTAAATCTTGGCTAAAACCTTTGAAGTGGAAAGGGCAGTCTTAAAGATAAGGAAACTGAGGTTCAGGGACTTGCCTGATAATAGCTACCCCTTAAGAGAGCTTCCTTCCCCCTAGGGAGCTTTCATTGGTCCAGTGTGTGTTTTCTGTCAACACCATCAAGCACACCCTGTCCAGATGCACCGCTCTCACGGCGCCTCCACGTGTTCACAAGCCTCCAGCTTTAGAACCCTGTCCTTTTGTTTTTTTTATGGAGGCTTCATTACATAGACATGACTGATTAAATCATTGGCCATTGGCGATTGAACTTAATCTCCAGTTCCTTTTTCCTCTTTGGAGGTTGGGGAGTGGGACTGAAAGTTCCAATCCTCCAACAACTTGGTTCCCCAGGCAACTAGCCCTCATCCTTAGGTGACCTAGGGACTTTCCAAAATTCACCTCATCAACACAACAAAAGATACTTTATCATTCTCATCACTTAGGAAATTCCAAGGGTTTTAGTAGCCCTGTGCCAGAAACAGGGAAGAAGACCAAATATGTAAATATGTGTTTCTTATTATAAACCATACTATCATAGGTGACAAATGGCTGAGCTAAGTGTAGCATCTATAGCTTCTCAATTTTGTCTTCCTGCTGGGCATCGCTGCCTCCCTGCAGTCTGTCTATTCTCAGTAGGTACCAGAGCTGCCTTTTCAATGTCTTCTATGAAGATGAACTTTCCTCTGTGAGTGACTTCAGGTCCTCTGCACCCCACTCCACCCTCCCCTTTGAGGGACACAGCCCCAAATGCCAGCTGAAGGGAACAACATCTCCTACGAGTTGAATGTGATGTCTTTTTGCTCTTATTTTTTAAAACAGCTTTCCTCACACCTTCTCCTCAACAGCTTGAATGCATTTGTTTCCTGGGCCAAGTACAGGAAAGGTGTGCAAAAGGAAAAAATGTGAGCTTTGCTATTCAGAGCACTCACTTAAACAGATTTTCTTCCTAATGCTTCTACTTGTTTTTCTCCTACAGGAATCAGACCCTCTTGGACAGAAATCTATATCCCCGTGAAACGCTGTCATGTCATCCTGAAAGACAAGGTGGGCGAATTCTCCCTCCCAGTGATGCCAGGTCAGTTTCCTCAGAACATCTGGTACCACTGGACCATCTTGGCTGGCCCCCAAAGTCACACTGTTGTCTGTGTCCATGGGGTTAGGGTCACAGGAAACGATAACTGTGGGGCATATTCTGACAAGATTGTGTTTCAAGGGGTGTTGTCCATAGTAGAAAGCAGCTTGGTCTATGCCTGTTGGAAGAAGGGGGTGCACGGTTATGCTACCCAAGCCCTGGTTCTGCATGTGGTCTTGCTATTTAAGAACTACACTCGAGGTGGGAGGTAGAGGCTTTTCAGGGGAAGTATCTTCCCAGAGCAGGTTCAGGGGAAAAGATCATAGAGCTTCAGGCTACAAAGTCTTCCGTCCCATTTCAAAGAATTTCCTCTGAACCCACTGTTAGCACTGCTGGGCCAAAGACCCAAACAGAGTAGGAACTTGGGGTCTCTGGAATTTCTGTGCCCCATCTGGGTCAGACAAGCTCTCCCTCATGTTACCCACCAAGCCCACAGTAGATGTTATCCTGCCCACCAAATCTCTAGAAATAAGGAAGAAGGACCTTTGGCAAATGGCCTCTTCCCCTGGCCCAGCAGAAACAGCAGACTTTGATACCAGGTGGGCAGGGACTCCAGAAGAAAATATCCTTGCCTGGCCCTTAGCCAGCTGAGCAGCTCCTTCCAGCACTGATTCCTGTACGCTTCGTGGTGGCCCCTGACGGGGCATTTGGTTCTCATCTGTAGAATGGGGAAGGCCTGCGAGTGCTTCAGAGGATGGGCCAGCCACAAGGCCAGTTCCTGAGGACTTGCTGCAATCAGTTAACCACTCGGGCTTGGATTATGGGGAAGGACTACATACACCCTGGGAAGAGGAGCCACTTTCTCTCAAACCTTCTCAGGTGAGGGAGAGCATTCCTGCATGGGGCAAGTGACTGCCTGTGCAAACAATATTCTTGCCTGGTGAAACACTATGCTTTCTATGGGACAAGTCTGACTCCCAACTGTCCCTAGAGGGTAGGCTGTATCCTATCTCTGTTATCACACAGCTTTCTCATATCTCTAGGTCCTCTCTTCCCGTGTCTTAAGCTGAGAGCTCTCTGACTGAGTTGCTTTGGAGAATTCTTGCTGCTCCTGTAGACACCCAAACTTCTACCATCAGGGGGCTTTTATGGCTAAGCACTGCTCATCTTCAGTGAAGCAGGAGTCACCTTGGTAGCTGCATCTCCAGGTGGTGAAGTGTTGACACCACTACTGTCTCCCATGGATTTCAAGTGGTTCCCTCTGAGGCAGTCATATCTTATCCCTTAGATTGCCTTGTCCTCACCCCTTCCAGAACCAGGAGAGATAGACAGCCTGCCCTAGAGTGTGACTTCTGAGGGTGTCTCCTTGTGGTATCATGGCAATCTTACAGAAAGAGACCCAACACACACTTTCTAGAGTCCAGAGGGGCTGGCCGCAGAACCACTGGAGAATCTGCCTGGAGTGACCCTGACAATGGTTCCCCGCCAAGTTCCTTCAGCCACAACTTCCCCTGAGTATGTTCCCAAACCCACATTGGTATTCCCACCCTCAGCCCACCACAGAGGTCCTGGGACCCCAGAAGGGACCATGGGGATGTCTACACCAGTTTTGTGGCTGATGTCAGTTTTACAGTTGCCTTCAGATGTCCTTCCTGAGACTGGAGGGGATGTGTAATCCTCCCTTGGCTCCCAAAGTCCAGCCATGCCCCATGGCTTGTCCCATCAAGGAAAGAGCAGAGTGGCTGCTGGCCTCTTTGCTGAGCTCCCGGGGAGTTGCGATCCAAGTTTTCTGCAGATTAATATTGAATGCTTTCTGCAGAGCTCACTGGCTTTTCTGCCTGCCTCTCCAAATCTGGCTGGAGCCGAGCTAGCACCTACCAGTTTAATGAGTACTTCCTGGCCGAGCCCAAGGAAGCAATTCCTAGTGGGGCAGTGGCTGTTCCTCACTACTTAAGGTAGAGAGGGAACTTGCTTTCAACCACCCCCTATGGCAGAGAAAGCACAGAAGTAACAAGCCTGCTTGAAGGAAGAAGACCGGACAGTACTCTGCATCCGCTTGCTTCTGAGTTAGTTCCTGTATCATGGCTTTCACACTCTCGGTTCCTGCCCTGGAAG
Source organism: Hipposideros armiger (assembly GCF_001890085.2). NCBI lineage: Eukaryota > Metazoa > Chordata > Mammalia > Chiroptera > Hipposideridae > Hipposideros > Hipposideros armiger. Next base: position 4,045,596 of record NW_017731352.1, read on the forward strand.
TGAAGCTCCCTCAGAGCCAAAGGCACATGTTACTGTGGTTGCTTCGTTGGTACCTGAGCTGCAAACCATTTGGGCAATGACCTCCCCTGGGGAGACCATTGAAGAACATGCTGATATGGCCAGTCAGCCCTCTAAAGGGCTCACTTTACAGGAGGCTAAGCCCTGGCAATCCACCCATCCTCTGGGACAGGCGTTGAGAGACCTCAACTGGGATGTCTCTCGCAATGTCCCTTCCTAGTTTTTTGGGGACCTTCTCTGGGAAATGAACTCAGGTTGTAGGGGCTCCTACTGTTAGGTCCCCTCTGTGCCCCTGGGGAGAGGGTTCATCCTCCCTGGAGACTGAGACACCCTAGAACTACTCTGGTAAATATATATATATATATATATAT
>NW_017731352.1:4046759-4056212 GCF_001890085.2 Hipposideros armiger
TTGCTTCACTGGCCCAAGTTGGCACCATCATTGCACTCTTCCCAGGTGAGGCAGATCAGTCACCGGCCTCTGGACGGCTGCTCACGGTGGCTGCGGGCTACACACGGTAGTTTATGACATCCCACTGCAGCAGGAGACTACAGCCTATGCCGTCGCTGGCGACCCACAGCAGCCCAGCCCCAAGTCGAGCTGTCGTTCACCATCTTAGCTACAAAGGGCATTGTCACTGGCCCTCATATGTGGGATCCGAACCGGGGCCCTCTGGCATCCCAAGCCAGCTCTTAGCCAATGTGCTACTCGGCCGGCCCTGGTTTGTTTTTTTTTTTGAAATTTTCATTCAATTTTATTATTTCAGATCCTCAGATATTTCTTTTCCTCCGTTCTCTACTTGTTTCTTCTGGAACTCCAATTAGATAGCTAATATTTCTTATCCAATCCTCCAGATCTCTTAACTTCTTTCATATTTTCATCTCCTCTTTGTGCTGCATCATGGGGTATTTATTTGGTTCATTTATTATGACTTTGGAGTCTGGTGTTTGCCACATAAGCAATGGCTTTCCATGTGTGCTGCTTTCCATGAGACTGATCTCCAGACCGACCAGCAGTGTATTCTGAGACCACGTTTTTGCTGAGCCCAGGACAGAATCCCCCATGAGCCCTGGTAGTGAGCAGTCTCACTCTGTCTTGGCCCCAAAGTGGCAGTTAGCAACCATCTCAGACTTGAGTATCACCTATGCAGGTCTGGGAAGCAGAAGGCCAGAGGCAGAGGGGCCTGCTAGAATAAGGATGAGGAAGTCCTGGGAGCTGCAGGGTATCTGTACCCCTTCTCCTTTCTACCTGATGGGGAAGAGGATCCTCTGTTCATGGGTGAAACCTTAATAGCTCCAAGGCTGCAGCTAAGCAAGACATGGGATGGGCATTTCTCTGACTCAGTTTTTTTTCTTAGAAATAAAGTTAAATCTTTCCTCATGGGAGAGGGAGTAAATGCCATTTGAGACTCCACTATGTAAAATACTGTGGCTCACAAATATTCTGCTGCTAGGATCTTGAAATTGGGGGTAGGATCTCCGTTTTACAGGTGAGGTAACTGAAGCTGAGAATGCAGGAAGTCAAGCATACATACAGTCTTGAAAGGTGTTTTGGTTTAAATGTAGAGTCTGGAGTCAGACATTTTGGGTTTGAATCCTGGGTCTGCAGCTTTTTATCTGTGTGACCTTGAGTATGTCATTTAACCTCCCTGTTTTATATTCTGTAAAATGAAAATATTAGTATCTCATAGGGTTGTCTTTACAATAGTTATACTTAATTAAGTTAATTATAGAGAGATTGAACATCAGTACTTTAGCACAGAATGTGAACTAAATATGTTTCATCTTTTATTAAAACCATTATCAATATCTGAACTAAGTTTGAAATACTGTAGGAATTTGATTCATATAAGTAGGAAAACAACTAATTTTTTTTACTTTTTCCTGTTACCCATGTAGATGTAACAATATTTTCCTCACTTCCCGGAAATGGCTCTGTTCCACAATAGCATTTCAACATAATCCAGGAAGTAAGATTTTATAATTGGAGTGTACTAGACACATTCCAAACCCATTAATCACGTTTAGAGACCTGAATCCTCTAAAACTACCTTATAAGCCGACATCAGAAGAGAGGCTATATATATTCAGGCCACAAAGTATTGTCTTCATTAGTCATGTCAGGAAACTGGTCAGAAATCAGCCTTTCTGATACAGATTTCAAGCTATGTGCCTTCCCAACTTCACAAACACACAAACTCAATACATTTTTAGTGTATTGTCTAAGGTTTTTTATTTATCAGGCTTTACCTGAATAGCAACATCACCCAAGGGCCATTGTCTCAGAATCCATTCCCAAGTCTAGTGTAAACTCAAATGGAAATGCAATAAGAAGCAATAAAAGCATGCTTTAGGTCAACTGGCGGGTCAAAGTCCCAGAGGCTTATGATGCTGAAGCACTATTGCTATGCTTTGTTGATAAGGTTTTTTTCTCCCCTCTCCCCAGTAGATAACATTAGTTAGAATGATGGTTAAGTCAGAGCACCTGAAAGAGTCTTTGAGTGGGCACTCTTCTAAAGTGTTAGAATCTGTGGTGAGAAGAATTAAGCAGGAGGTAAGTTGAAGATTGGACTAATTAGCTATGTGTCCATGGACACTACTTGTTCTAGTGACCAGGTCAGCAGTCCCTGGTGGGAATCCCTGCCCCTTACACATTCTCATTTTCTCTCCTTCCTTCTCCCCTACCCCTCTTCTCCTTCCTTCTTTTCCTCTCTCCCACTCTCTTCCCCTCTCTCCTCTCCTAGCTTTTGGCTTTTGCCCAGGTGGGAAACTTTCTGCTACGTGCTGTCTTACTGGTCTGCCTTCTGGCTGGGATCAAGGAACACAAACAAGGGCATTGGGCATGAATCCCTAACAGGGTTTTGGACAAAGGCCCCATGCCAAATCTGTTTGCTTAGTTCTATAAAGTCTAGATGTGAACTTAACAAAGGTCCTCATTGACTAGGAATACTACTACCACCAACATTATTACCAGATCCCTGACCTTATTGCTGAGCTGTTTTGGGAAAGGACCATCCATCCCACCCTTCTTATCGCCTCAGAATTCAGATGGATACAATTTTATGCTGTAACAGACATCAGTAATTGTGGCAACTCTGGTTCCCCTCAGCATTCACCTTCAGTTGACACGACAATTCTTCCTCAAACTAATATTCCTTCTATAAAAATATCTGGCATAACTTCTGTGCCTCAGTTTTCTCTTCTACAAAATGAAAATAATAATAAATAGTACCTACCTCATAAGATTGTTATGAAGATTAAATGAGTGAATATGAAGAGCTTAGAACAGTCCATGGCATGTAATACAAGCTATAAAGTCTTAGTGGTTATAACACATTGCTTATAGGGCTATAAATTGCCAGGTCTCTTCTGGACAACAGGGTAACAAACATTATCAAGAACCTAAAACAAATGACTCTCAGACCCACATATTCCACTTCTAGAAATCCCAGAAAGATATAACTTGGTAACTCATAAACCAATATAAATCACAGGATTATTATAATAAAAGTTAGAAATATGAGTGTTGAACAAGATCAAATAAATCATGGTACCCATTACTGAACTGAATCCTTTACAGCTTCTAAAAGACTATAGCAATATAAATCTTTAAAAATCTACAAACCTGTGTGCATAGGCTATAATAACTGTAATGATGAATGCTCCATGTGAAAAATGGAGTGTGTGAGCTGTGGCATTGTGGGTTTTCCTTTTTCTTTCATCACTAAAAAGGAAGAGATCTGCAGCAGATACTAAAAATAGTCAAATAAAACCAAGAGTAGGACTAGAAGACAATAGGTTTCTTTACTTTTTTTCAGGAAGTCTTGCCTTTAATGATTGACAAGTAAGTACCCCTTCGCAGTTCTTTTCTGGGATTGGTTGCCTTTAACTTTCGTTCTTGGACAAAGTTTGTTCAGAAAAAGGCACTCCTATTAGAGATAAGCAACAGCTGTCTACCCAGTGCTATGGAGCATCGGGTCTCTTTTTGTTGATACTCCCTTGTGTTCTGGGGCTGAAGGCAGCCTCCGTAATCAGTCACTAGGAATGTGTGGCGTCTTGACCATCTGTAATAAAGAACAAAGGTGGTTCCATGCAAGCTTTACTTTTGCTTACAGGTCTTATGAAAAAAGGACTACTATTCACCCCCAAATGATGAAGGCAGGCTGACTGGAATGGAAAAGTACATGTTCAGGAGGTTTAGTTGTTTTATTCAAGATGTGTTAATGTGTGGTTATTCCAATATTGGGGGGAAAAGCCTAATTCATTTCTATTATAGTCCAAGTACCTGAAGTAAAGGAAAGAAAAACCCCACCAAGTGTTAAAACTAGAGTGTCAAAAAAGACCTTGAAGTAGCTTTACCTTCCCTTCTATAATAGTAAATGGCAGAACGACCTGGTAAAACACAATGGACTGTGGCAAGCGCCACTAATATCACCAGTGTCCCAGGAAGAGTGTGATTAAAAACCACCTATGAGAAACTTTTACATAGATGTAAACCCAGACTTATTACTTGATGGAAAAGGCTTGAATTTAAACAAACTAAATTAATGAATTCAACAGTCTACAATATAATTTTGTAACTATATTGTCTAGTCTTAGACTCTTCAAAAACTACCTAACATTTCTCTACCAAGAAGTATTTAGATTGTGTTTTCTTTTCCACCCTTCCAAAACATTCCTGGAAAAGATGTTGGGAATGTCACATCTATTTTCTGAATACACTTCAGGTCTCAAGTGGTGAGTGTGCCTGATTCTCTGTCTTACAAGCTGAGGACCCTCATCAGGGAAGCTCTAGGAACCCATGAGGTGGAAAAGATGCCCCTTCCTTGAAGGTATGGAGGGGTCCCTTGGATACTGGTGCCAGTTGATATTTACTATGCTTGGAAGATTAGGCATGGTTCAGCAAGGAGCAAGTAAACCAGGAAAACTTCCCCAAAGCTAGTCCATGTCACTCCCATGGAGAGCAGGCCCTTTCTCAGTCTTTATCATGGAAAAGTTATACTTGTCCCTCAGCCCCTGGAAGGGTTCAGTTATTAATTCACCCATTTATGCCACATTTTATTGCACTCTCACTATGGATCAGGCATTGTCCTGGGTACTGGGGATTCAATAGCGAACCTAGAAGACTAATCCTTTCCCTTATGTACTTTATATTCTAACTGGGAGACAAACAAGAAAACTTGGGAGTATATTAGTTGATAAGTTGATGTATCCTGTGGAGAATCAGGGAAAGGGGATGGAAGAGGGTGGTAATTACAGTCTTTAAAAGGTGGTGAGGAAGGGCCGGCCGAGTAGCTCGTTGGTTAAGAGCTCGCTCAAGAGTTTGAGCTCTGAGCAACAGCAGTTAGAGTCCTGGCCCGAGCTGAGCTGCCGCTGAGCTGCCAACAGGTAGCAGGATGGCTCAGCTAAAACAAAACAAAACAAAAAACAAACAAACAAAAAAAAAAGGTGGTGAGGGAAGGCCACATTGAGAGGACATGTGGGAGAGAGCCATGCAACTAGCCATCAGGGGAAGAGGCTGCCAGGTGGTGTTGAGGCCCTGAAGCAGGGTTGTGCTTGGTGTGTACAAGGAACAGCATGAAGGCCAGCAAGGGGGCGTGAGGGGAAAGGCAGAGGATGAGCCTTTGGAATAGCCTGGACAAAAGGGACTGGATGGTGAGACTAACAAGAACAGTCTATTTCTTCTGTTTTTAGATGTGGACGAGGATGAAACTGGCCAGGAGCTCTGTGGTGATGGAACAGAATGTGTCAACAGTTCTGCTGCCAAAAGGAGTATGAAGACCATGTCCCCACTCAGCTGGGCATGCTGTGTGTGCGTGCTCCTCACGCCGGTGTTGGCTGCCCAGATGCTCTCCCACTTGGTATGCTTCTGAGACCTGTATGTCCTCAGGTCAGGGTTGAGCTCTCATTTTGATGCCTCCAGCTGACAATATCAAAGAAAACATTCTCTGAAGGATAGGAAGTCCAGGAACTGTTCTAGAACTTGGAGTGCAGTGTGAAATCATTTACCATGAGAATCTTCATTGTACTGATTTTTCTTTTGCAAACTTTAGCTTTGGAGTACTTCCATATGGATGCTATTCCTGACTCTGATCAAAGTAAATGTGCATAGGAATTAACTTGAACATCTGGTTGTTTCCCCAAGGCTCTATCCATTATGTTCTGGTTTTCAGATGTTTTCTTATCAAAGATGACATTGGGCAGGGACTTGCACTGGGAAATTGAGTTAGCTCCTGAGCAGTCCAGACAGAGCAGTTGGTAATTAGCTGGCCAATGCCCTTCACCAGTTCAAGGAGCTGCTGCTCGTGATGGCAATTCATTCAGTACAGTTACCTGGGAAATAATGTAAAGTGCTTGGTGCTGCCACAGATCAATAGACATGACTTCTATTTCCTTCTTGCTAACTTGCCATGTGAGCTTGGTCCTTGGGTCTCAATATCCCTATGAAAGAAAGGGTTTGACTAGATGTGGAAAGTTTTGTCTAGCCCTTTGAATCTTAGATGCTGAAATTCCAGCAAAGATGCTATATACCATAATCTTTTTCTACTGGAGAATCAGGGCAAGTGGGTGATCCTGCAGTACTGTTTGCATAGTTCTTTGGGTAATTGTGTGTGTTTCTTGGTTTTTATATTTCAAGAGAGGATTAAGTTTGGCCCAAAATAGAGGCTCAATACGTATTCATTGAATTTCTTATGACTAGAAACCTACTTGTGACTGACAATTTGTAATTGTTGGCTCACAACCTTGGGGATTCCCCTGGTGAAATTTGAAACTGGCCCCCATACACAGAGAAGGCAAAGAGAAACCGAAGAAAGAGATGGGCCACTCCAGATTGGTAGGTGGTTGTTTTAATAAGCAAGGCTTGTCTTGAACAGCTGCAAGTCGAGTAGATCTGTGCACCTACCTGCCAGAATCTTAAAAGTTTATATAGAGGCCTTAACTAGGTTCAGTCACATATACTGTCCAGATGGCCTCAACCACATGTTGCTCACTAAAGGCTGTGTCCTTGAAATGGCTCCTAGTGTGGGAATGGTGGGCAGAACATACATTCCAAGGACAGCAGAGGGGGTCAGGAGCCTCCAGTTGCCCAGCTCCAGCTTAAAGGTCAACCAGCTGTCACATCCTCTCAATGACTTCCTCCAACAGTAATTTTTCCATGTTTCTCTTCCCTGTACTCCTAAGTGTGCAGATAAGGCACGGTCTTAGTCTGTGCTATAACAGAATACCAGAGACTGGGTGGCTTATAAACAAAAATGTATCACTCCCGGTTCTGGAGCCTGGGAAGTCCAAGATCAAGGTACTGGCAGATTTAGTATCTGCTTCTTGGAGAACCATCTTCTTGCTGTGTCCTCATGTGAAAGAAGGGGGTAAGGGGTCTTTCTGGGGCCTCTTTTATAAGGGCACTACTCGCATTCATGAGGGCTCTTCCCTCACGATCTAATCACCTCCCAAAAGCCCCATCTCCTAAACCATTATATTAGGGGTTAAGGTTTCAACATATGATTTGGAGGGGACATTAACATTCAGTCCATTGCAGGCAGTGACAAAAGTTAAGGTGAAATAAGGTCTGTGAGTAGCCATCTTGAAGTTTTAGAAATCTGTCATCTGTGGATTTTGCTCTAAAAGTTGTCTCTAGATGGTATGCAAACTAGTTCTAGTTCTTTGAATCCATAGTAAGTTACATGATGATAGAATACATTTAGGAATACAACTGACCTTCATGCTTCTCTGGGTGCATGGTCTCAAAGTTAGTTTCTGTCTTTCAAAAAATAGACAAAGAATTAATTTCTGATATGCCTAAGATGGAAGACTTTTAGTCATTAGCTCATAGGCAATTTAGATTCTGCATTACAAAGGGATGTTGAACATTTTCCAAAGTGAATTCTGAGTGTGTGCATGGGGTTCTTAAGGAAGCATATGGCAAAAGTTGGTGACAAGTCCTTATATTACCAGATTCATTTTGTTCCAATCCTGGCTTTGGCTTTTGATAAAATATTAGTAGTTAATTTGTTTATTCTCTTAAAAAGGTATCTTCTATGTCCCAGGCAATATGCTAGGGACCATGAGTTTAAGAGTATAAATCTCTGAAAGTGTTTTTGAGAGCCTATTAGGTAGTGGAATATAAGCCTGTCATTTGGTTCTCTTAAAAAAAAAACAACCAATAAAATGTTTCCTTGTATTTCAGGAGCTGGGTTATATTTTGACTACCTGGACCTGCTGGTTGCAGTTGCTGTGTTCACTGCAGTTTTACTTATGTTGGCTATTGGCCTTGTTTGACTTGTGGCTCGAATCTACATTAAGAAGGTGAATAGGTCAGAATGTGGCATCACCTGAGTGCCTGCCTACCTGCTTTTGACCTGAGGAAACTGTGCAAAACCCTCCCTTCAATCCGTACCAGCCTAAGCTGCATGCCAAGTTTCCAGATGGTGCTCAAGGCCAGAAGGTTCTTCACAGCAGGGGGACTGTACGTGTGGGTGGAGCAATCAAAGAGGCTTTGAGGATAGATAGCTGCTGTCTCTATAAAGGAGGGTGGGAGAGAGACTACCTTGTCCGGGAGGTGAAAAACTCACTGTGCTGTCAAATCACACAGACAGTCATGAATTCAGGAAGAACCAGCTGGATTCTGATCCTGTTTGTTACCCCTGTTCTCTACGGTTCCAACTTTGTAGTGGTTCCTCCTCTCCCTGGGGAGAAAGCCTGTTTGCTTTGGGCCCTGCATCAAGACTTGGCCTATAATTCCAGCACAGGGCTGAGAGAGACCTCTGGTGACCCAGACACTTCAGGTGATGAGTGTGGGCTACAGAGGTGCCCAGGGGAGCAAGAAGCACTTGGTACCAACTTACAAAGTTGGATGAGTTTAATGATAGGCTAAGGAACTGTTCACATGGTTTAGAAAACTCACTTGACCTCAGCATTTTTCTCCCCTTTTAGGGGAGACGAAACTCCCCTAAAAGTAGGGGATAAGAAACTCTTGCTCTTGATTCTTTTTCTTTCATCCTTGATTATATTTTATTGGACTACAAGTTTACATTTTGAGAGATTTTTGTCTTCTGTTCTTATTCTGTTTCAGCCACTGTACATGCCAGGCTGATGTTAGAGCCCTACAACCTGTTCTTAAATAAAAGAAACCTTTTGTGTATTAAAACAACAATGACAATAACAACAACTCTGTGGACCAACGTCTTTAAATTGACCACTCATGTTTGGCTCTTTATCTTTTAAAATGCAGGCATTTACGATGCCTCTGCTCTTTGCCTCTACTTGGCATTTTGTGGAGGAGACATACTGGAGAGGTTGCAAGAGGCCTTAAATATGGTTCCTGCCCTCGCTATGCTTGCTTTAATTGTATTGAGCTAAATGAGTAGGAGAATTAAACACAATTAGGGAGTAGGTGCTTGTGTCCTATGAAGGTAATAGTGGGAGAAATTTGTACCTTAGAGAAGGAAAACTTAGAGGCAGGCAGGCCGAGCCCTAAATTTCTAGAAGCAGGAACACTCGATCCACAGTGCCAGGTATGGGCCTGGCCTGTGGAAGGAACTCCTTTACCTGAAGTAAAGCTGCACGATAAAGAGTGCACTGAAGCTGGCCTTAGGCTCTTGGGAGATGCAGGGCTTAATGGCAGCCTCCTGCCCCAGCTCCCACATCCTACCGTCTCCCAAGAGCAGCCTGGTAAGCTGAATGGAGCTGGAGGAGAGCTGGGAGGGGAGGATGAGTCACAGGGCCCTTCTGAGAGGAGGGAGGGGAATACAAGGTCTCAACTGCTCCAACTGGACTGAACCAGCTGTGGGGGTGGCATGGAGCTGACTCATACCTGCCTCATGGAAAGCCGGAGCACTGGACCAGGGTGCTGTTGCATGAATGTGGC
>NW_017731352.1:4057126-4059405 GCF_001890085.2 Hipposideros armiger
TGGGCCACTCAGATGCGCCCTCCACAACTAGATTGAAACAACTACTTGGAGCTGATGGGTCCTGGAAAAACACACTGTTCCCCAATAAGAAAGAAAAAAAAGATTTCTCCTGCCTATTTGAAGCTGTTCCCAATTCCCACCCCCAGTCCCAGGCAACCACTAATCTTTCAGTGTTTATGGGTGTACCTCTTGACATGTCATGTAAATAGAATCATACACTATGTTGTCTCTTGTGTCTGCCTTCTTTCACTTATGTTTTTGAGGTCCATCCTTGTTGTAGCATGCCAGTAATCTGTGCCTTTGTATTGCTGAATAATATTTCACTGTATATCCCACATTTTCATTCACTGTTGATAAACATTTGAGTTATTTCTAGGTTTTGGTTATTATGAATAATGCAGCTATGAACGTTCATGTACACGTCTTGGGATATAAGTGTTCATTTATTTTGGATAGATTCCTTGGAGTGGAGCTGCTGGGTCATACGGTAATTTATATTTAACTCTAAGAAACTGCCAAACTATTTTCCAAAGTGGTTGCACCATTTTACAATCCTACCAGCAATGTATAGGGATTCATTTTCCCACATCCTTGCCAGTGCTCGTTTTTGCTCTCTCTTCTATATGGCCATCCTAGTGTGTAAAATGGTATCTCAGTTATGGTTTTAATGATTGTAATCATATTGCTCTTCTTTCATGTGCTTATTGGTCATTCATTTATCTTCTGCCATGAAATGTCTTTTTGGCTGTTGCTTTTAAAAATCCCAAGAGAGAGAAATTATACACTTCTTTGGGGATGGAGTTGGGGACCTGTTTTATTCATTAACTGATTTATCCCAAGTGCCTAGCACAAGAGTTTGAATAGAAGGTCATGTATGAGTTTCTGATGGCTGCTATAACCCATTACCACAAACCTGGTGGCTTAAAACAACTCATATTTATTATCTTAGATTTCTGGAGACCAGAAATCTGAAATCAGTTTCACTGGGTCAAAATCAAAGTATCAAGCGGAGCCTCCAGGGGCGAATCTATTTTCTTGTCTTTTTCAGTTTTCAGAGCTGCATTTTTGCATTCTTTGGCTCAAGGCCCCTTACCCATCTTTAAAGTGAGCAGCATAGCATCTTAAATTTCTCTCTCTCTGCTTCCTTTGTAACATGGCTTTCTTTCTTTTCTGTAGTATGGTCTTCCTCTGCCTCCGACTTACAGGCATACTTCAAAGATATTGCAGGTTGGTTTCAGACCACCTGTAATAAAGTGAGTATGAATCACAATAAAATGAGTCGTAATCTTTTTGCTGGTGTAGGGTCTTAACTTCCATTTGTAAAAAACGCAACACCTGTGAAGCGCAACAAAGCCAAGTGCACCTATATAAAGGTGCTTGTGTTTACACTAAGACCCACCTGAAAACCCGGGATCCTATTCCCATCTCAACAGCCTTAACTTAATCACACCTGTAAAGTCCCTTTTGCCGTATAAGGTAATGTTCACAGGTTTCTGGGATTAGGACCTGGATATTTTTGGAAGCCGTTATCCAGCCACCAGTCAGTAACCATCTGTTAGATGAACGCTGCTTCACTGGTTCATGACTGGGAGTTGGCAGGCTCTGAGGAAGATGCTGATGGGGGAAGCCTTTTGGAGGCCCGGGTAGGTCCTAGAGGGATGTCACTCATTTACACTATAGCTTTTCTTCTTTACACTTTTTCGAATTCCCCTAAAGCATGTGAGAGGTTGATAGCATTTGAGAGCTGGGAGGGGCTGAGGAGGTCAGCAGTGTTACCGGATGGTGGTGGGGCAGAACTAGAACTCCAGGCCTCTGAATCCCAGGTCCTCCTGGTTCCTGCCTTTCCCCACCTCCCCTACAGGCCAACAGGTCCTGAACTGTTGTCGCACCGCGAGCTCAGCCCTTCCCAGGGGCGGTCGGTGACTACCAGGTCACTGTCATGGTCCCTTGGCAGCCACGCTGCGTTCTCGCGCGCGACCAGCAGGGGTCAGCATCCCCCACGCAAAGGGTCTCCCGGCTGCTGCCTGCCGAGAGCTGGGACTCCACGGCTCTCCACGTTTCTTCCAGCACCTTTAGTTTTGTGTTGCTGCGTCACTGTCTTAGCCACAGAGCCATTTGCGTCTTTGTTACTTCTCACCGTAGTACTCCTCTCCCTGGCCCTCTTCGCTTCTAACTCGGAGAAGGCAGAGAACCGCCCTATGGTGTGGCAGCCAGTGGGCAGACTGAAGGAGGCCTGGGAGGGAAGGGGCTTCCGCATACCCTAGGCCTGGAGTAAAAAA
>NW_017731352.1:4059850-4126105 GCF_001890085.2 Hipposideros armiger
TGAACCCAGAAATGGCTGTTCTACTGCAAAGGAGCTAAGACCTTCGACCTTTGTTTCTTGCACCAGCATTTCCACCCGCACCCTCCTCTGCCTTTTTTGTCTAATCTCAGAGAAGATAGAGATTAAAGCCAAGCTCTGGTGTCAGAAAAAAAACCTGGGTGTTAGTTCTGACTTTGCCACTTACTAGCTGTGAGAGAGGATGGGGATCCTTCTTGCCTGTCAAGTGGGGATGCTAACAGAGCTTATTATGTAGGGCTATTGTGAGGAATCACTCAGTTCTTGTAAAATGCTAAGATTAGAACTCAGGGCCTTCAGCCCCATGTCTTGGCTTGGGCATCCCAGGAAGGCATCAAGGTCAGCTGATGGGTGAGGCCATTCCTGTGTGGAGAAGCCTGTTGGACACTGCCGGAGAGGAAATACAGCCTGGCCAAGCTGACAGAACAGTATGCAGCAGTGTAGGCCCTCATGGGATGAGACCCTCATGCTCCCCTTTGGTGCAGCTCAGAGATCATTCCCAGTAGTTCATTCCACCTATGAGGAGGCAACCTCAGTTACTACAGGAGCCAGTTCAGGTGGGTTCCACCCCAGCCCAAGATTCACCAGCTGTGTGGCCTTGGGCAAGTTACTTCACCTCTGTGGAGACTGGTTTTCTCATCTGCAAGATGAATGTAACATGACCTACTGTCTTGATACATGGTGATGATCAAGAGGTCATATGTGTGATGCTGCTAAGCCAGGCACACGGCCCTCAGTAGTAACCTGGCACTGAAGATTCAGATGATGAACACTTGGGTTTTGATACTAAGGTCAGAAGATGCCTAGAATAAAATACCCAAAATAAGTCAGGCCTTCTGGAGTGGCTCTTGCAACTGGTCAGTATGTCCATATCTGCAGGAAACCCTGGGCCAGGAGAGGTTTCTGGGTTTTGTTTTATTAGGGCTCCTGGATATTTGTGAGCATGCCAGCTTACCCAGAGTCCCTCTCAGAGGCAGCTTCAGACACTGTCAACATGGAATCCTGCAGACAGTTCGAGGAGAAAATAAATGCGAGTTTTGAAGTAAACTTAGCCTCAGTCTTTAAAGGAGACGCACAATCTATTATGAATAAAGCTGCTAGGGAACATTTGTGTACAACTTTGTACCACTTCCCTTCTCTCAGATGAGTATCTACAAGTGTAATTTGGGGTCATGTGGTTTCCCTGCTTGTAAAATTTCTGATTGAAAATTGTGAGATAGTTGGAGAATTGCTTCCCTCATGGGAGAGATTTCATTCGTATGTGACAGTAAGGAGAATGCCACAGGTATTATTGAGAATCAGTGTGAGGGTGTATGCCTTCCACACTGACTTGGGGAGGCTAAGGCACAACAGGGCATCCACTGCAGCTACAGAGAGGCAGTGCCTTGGCACGACCCCTCAGCAGCTCCTTACTGAAATCTGTATTTCAGACTGTCACTGAAATCTGTCAGTTTGGGCCTATGGGGCTGTTTCTTTGGAAGTTCTTTATTGTCCACGTGGTTCAAGGCATATTCACTCAGAATCAAGAGGCCTTCTACTGCAGGCTGGCTTTGGGTCACAGACACATGGCATCCATGCAGCACCCATGTTTCAGCTTCCTGATCGGTTTTCTTGACCAAGTCACTATGTAGAGCATCAACATTCTCATTTAGTTCATTTTCCAGTCTGTCGCAACAAGAGACTTCTGTAGGGAATCAAGCCAGGGCTAACGCTTTTCATTTCCATAAAAAATGCCAACACTGCCTTACCCACTAACTTAGCAAAACAAACTCTGCTGCTTAATTGAATTTTCACATGGTCTACATACATTCCTAACCAGAGGGGAAAAGAGGACATTCACAGTCAGCCCGAATGTCACTGTAACATAAAGATATCATCTTGCTATTAACATTTGTGAGCACTAGATCGTTCTCAGGTCCTGATGAAATGGTTTTCCTTAAATGAGCAAAGCAATGAGGACAAGTCATAAAACCAAAATACTAACTACTGAAAATGGGGGGAATGGAGTTCATGTCTCATTCAGTTACAGGAGTAACTGCATAGCACCTCTGTCTCTGCACTGGAATGTAGACTGTTACATATTATTCAGCCAGGCCAAGGTACTGTTTGCTCTGGCCTCAGGAAAACTGTTTGTTAGCCCTGCTATGAGCTTATGAAACACTCATAACCAACCTACGGGTCAAAAGGATTGTTGTACACATCTTATAGGCGACAAAATTGAGGCTCCATGAAGTAGACTAGTTGTCCTTCCTTCCTGTGCTGCAATTTAGTTGTTGAGGTGAGTCAATCCTAGGGATCCAGGGGGCAAAATGCCCGCTAGAGTGTGGCTGCAGGTCTTTGTTTCAATCATTGAGCTTCTCGGTTTCTTTCCGCCACAGTGTTCCTGCTTTTTTTGTCATAATCTCAGGGCCATTGTTGACTGTTACTCACAAATCCCTCACCACCACCCCCTTAATGAAAAATTTCACCTTTACATCCCCTCTCCTGGAAGCCAGTTATCAGGCCTGGACATCCCACTGGAGTAGTGGACCACATATGCGTCTTCTTTTGTTCTCATTTACTTTTCTTAGAAGAATTTGCTCCGAGCCTATCAGATGGACCCAAGAATAAGCATTGTTGTCCTGAAGGTTGCATTTTTTTTCATCATTATTTCCATAACCAGTGCTTTCTCTGATGTAAAGTCCTTTCAGTGTGGGCTGCTGCTGTCCCCTCCTCAGCCCCATTGGCTCTAGACTCTACTATTAACCTGCAGAACTTGGTGTCCCCAAACCTCCCTCACCACCAGGGGCCACCTCAGACCCACATGTGAAATAGGTTTTGCCCTCCCATCAGCACGACTACATCAGAGTTCCTCTTTGTTTTTTTGTGGGATAACTATGAGCCTGTAGAGTCAACAGGAACCCCCTAATTCTTAGGTCATACTTCCTTCATAATTACTAGCTGTATATGCAATTCTTGTGGCCTTGTGTGTCTTTCAGGGATAAATTCCTTCTCATTTACCAAAATAACAGTTCATTTTTTGTTTAATAAGGTAGAATACCATTCACCCAATTCGAAACTTTGAAAAGTAGATGCTAAGTATTGTCAGTTGCCATTCCTACTTTGTGCAGTTCATCTTTGGGGCCCTTTTCGATATCTCTCAATACTAATTTTGTGAATAGTTTATTATTGCTGGGAAATGTAGCATATTATCTGCAAAATGGTTATTTTAATGAACTTGGGCAATCTATGACATTAAGTCAGTGATTATTTTAAAATAATAACAAACCATACAATAATTTCTTCACCTTTTGAACGGGAAGTAACTCTTGCCTCAATGAATTCTATTTTCAATTTGATGAACACCTACTATATGCCAGGCTCCCAGGTGAACAAAAATGAGACAGTCCTGACTTCTAACTGGTGTAGATTATGGGCACTAAGATGGCAAATAAAGTAGTAGAAGAAAAAGCAGGTAATTATGGCAGGGGGCATGGGGACAGTTTTTTTGGAGGAAGGAACCCTTGAAGGATGGAGCTTTTGATGGCCCATAAACAGTGGGACAAGTTAAGATTCAGAGCTATAAATTGGTGAGTATGTGATTTCCCACAGAGGAACTGGGTCCTGGGGTCTCTGGCCAGCCCGTCAGACTCCTGTTAGGTCTCTTGAATTTGTCGAGCTCCTGAAATGTGGGACAACACAAAGTGCTTCCAGGGCTTAGGCCCTGAACTCTGCTCTTTTGTATACAGATATGTGCAGATGAGCTTTGGCCTGGTTGGGATTTGAGGTGCCCAGGCCAGGGATGGAGAGATGGAGGCAAGCATGACCTCAGAGGCCCAAACAGACAGCATGGTTTGCCCTTATCAGAGGTTCTACTGCTCCAGTTCAGCTTCGCAGCCTTGACTGCCAGTGTAAGTTGTGCTGGTTCCCTGTAGGCAGGTGTCTTGCTTGGCTACCCTCCCTGCCTACTCAGTGGGGCAGCCCATCCTCTCCTGCTGGCCCACTACACGCCAATAGGCAGGACATTCCATCTGTAAAATTATGGACTGGATGGTTCCTTCTCCTACCTCTGCCTTTTCTCTGCAACTTTCTCCCATCCCCTCCCCTCCCATCAGTTAACCTCTGGCTTACAATTTCCTGCTGGTATCTGCTCTCTTGAGTCCCCTGCCCCGCAGGGGAGACCCTACCCACCTTTGTCCCCTTGTCGACAACTTGGGTGTGTCTGTGCCCATATCTTTCAGGCAGAGAAAAAGGGAAAAAGCTGGATACTCTCTTGGTTCCATCTCCTTCTCCTGCCCGCCACCCCCCCCCTCCCTTGGCACGCATGACCTCTTCAGTTCTCCCAGGACCAGAAGCATTTACTGAACTCCAGACCCTGCCCTGAGCAGTCTAGGGGAATGTACAGGAGACACAGTTTCCACCCTCCGAAACTAACAGTGTGTCTGGGGGAGGAGACCGTGCATGAAAGACCAAGTGAGGCACAAGAGCTATCATGGGACAGCTTGTGGTTCGCTCCCCAGTGAGAATAATAAAGAGCTTAGTGTGGGAAGCAGAGCTTTGGTGCCTGAGTTCTGACTCTGCACTTAATAACATTAGAACCTGGGGCAAATAACATTACAGATCTGAGTACAGTGTCCCCATCTGTAAAGTGGGGAAAACAGGGACCCTTATGAAATACGAAGTCCTTAACCCCACATCACAGTAACAACTACTGCAGGTCTAAACTCAGTGGGCAGAAGTTAGAGGAGAAACAGGATACTCATATAAGCTTGGAGTATCTTCCCCAAGGGACATACCAATTATGAAGAGAGAAAGAGTGGCTTTATTATGGAGAAACCTGGCAGACACCACGTTAGTCAAGTGATCAAGTTCACATGACTAATTTACAATAAGACAAATCCACATCATATACCGCCTGGTGTAATTCACTGAGAAGGATACATCACTTCTGTGGTATTCTTGCCAAAAGTGCATCACTTCCTTCTAATCATGAAAAAACAGACAAAATGAGACTGAGATTTTCTACACAATAACTAATCAGCACTATCAAACGAGTCAAAGTCTTGAAAGATAAGACTAAAGAACCATTCACAGATTGGAGGAGAATAAGGAGACATAACAACTAAATGAAATGTAGGATCCTTGACCAGATAAAGAACATTAGGGAGAAAAAACCGATAATGTCACTATGGTTGTGTAAGTTGTCAATATTAGAGGAAGCTGGGTGAGGGGTGCACAGAGCTCTCTACTATTTTTGCAACTTTAAGTCTAAAGTTGTTTTTGTTTTTTTTAAAGCGAATCTGGATTTATGAGGAGGAAATGAGATGATGCGTGTACGGTGCCTAGCACTGCTGGCACAGTAAGTGCTCAAGAAGTTTTAACCTCTATTATTATTTGGTTTGACAAATTCTAAGGATGGCAGGTAGAGAAAAGGGCAATTCAGGCTTCAAAGCAGGAGGATTAGCCTAAGCAGAGACCTAAAGGTACAAGGTATGTTGGTAAACATAAGCTGACTGACAGAACAAAACAGAAGGTTAAATTTTTTTTTTTAATAGGGAAGTAATGGGAAATGAGACAGGAAAGGCCTCAGATGCCAAATTGGAAAACCAACTTCAACTACAGAGAGGCAGTAGGAAGTACCTATGTGAAAAAGTGGCAACATAACCTACGAAGTTCCTGCATTTCAGAAAGGCCCAAGAAGGGGTTCCCTCTGCCCAGCCTAGCTCATTAGTCATTTACAAAGGACAAAAGAGTAGAGGGAGGGAGGGAGAGAGAGAGAGAGAGAGAACCTTCTGAGAAGTTTGCTGGGAATTTAGAATGTAAAGGTCTGCAGCAGCTGATAGGATAGCATCACAGAGGAGGTGGGTGGGGAACAGTGAAAGCAGGTGGAACATCTGAGGAGCCCCAGGAAGCTGAGCATCCTGAGTGGAAATCCAAACTGAGCCTGTGTGCTGCTTCCTGGTCCCACATGCTTAAATGCAACAGGGGGAAAAAAAAAGGATGCTGGGAAGCAGTCCAGGAACATTCAGTGTGTGCTGGGAAGTCAAACCAAATGCAACAGGAATGTGACTTGTTTTCAGAGAGGTGGGAGGCCCAACTGCTTGACCACATGAGGAGACTGAAAATGAGGCTCACATGCAAGCTAACTGTGTGTGTGGGTCAGAGGGATTTGTCCTGTCTGGAGCTTCCTGGTGCACCTGGAGGGGCTGTCCCCCACCCTCCCTGAGCTGGCACAGGTGGCCCTGGAGGCCTTGGGAAGCAGCAGATTTGAGGGTTCACTGTTCAGGGCAGAGTGGGCTAATTAGAGGACCCAGGGTTAAGACCTGACAAGGACTTCCTGCTCTAAGAGCAACTGTGAGGCTTTGCCTTAGCCCCTCCCATCATCTCCACTTGGAGAGAACGGGGCTCCAGCAGAGGGAAGTTAAAGCAAAGTTGGGGTTGAATGTGACTTGCTATGTTTGGTCGATGGTGTGGGTGGCTCAGAGGCTCAGATGCATGTGGGGACCATGGAGAGTGCCTAGTCCAGCATTCTCCATCCTGGCTGCACGAAAGAATTACCTGGGACTTCTTTTTTAAAATCCCAGTGCCAGGGCCCCAGCCCCTGGACAATCTGATTTAATAGATCCAGGTGAGAACCAGGAATATAGTTTTAGGGCATTAGTAGTTTTGTTTTTTTAACTTTTGAGTTTGAAAAATAGTAGCAGAAATGGAATAACATCTCCCTGCCCATTTGCCCATTATCTTGCTTAAACAATTTTCAGCTGTTGGTCAGTCTTGTGATAGCACTTCCTTCACTGACTCCCCTGCACCTGGATTACTCTGAAGCAATCTTAAACATCACAAGCTCGTGACTGGGGTATCCCCAGGTGGTTCCCATGTGCAGACAAGGCTGATTTTCGCAGGTCCAGTCCAAGACTTTCATTGTACAGATAAGCAAACTGTGGCCCAGAGAGGATAAAGGACTTGCAAAAAACCCACAAAAGGTCTCTTCCTACTTTAACTTCTATGGACATGTGAACTTGGAAGCACCATAGAGACTTCTGGAGTATCCTTGTGAAAACACTTCTGGGAAGCCTCACCCTGGTGCCAAGCCAAGGCCTCCCAGAGGCAGAGTGGGCCTCCGCCCCAGATACCAAGGGTAGGTTTCATTTCTTCTGGTTCTTGGCAGATTTCTGTCCCGTTTTGTTCTGCTAAGTCTCATTGCAAGACTGCCCACTAATGGCTGTGTTTGAATGTCTCAAGCTCTCTGGCCCTTTGGTTGAAATTCAGTGTTTCTGTTTTCTGGCTGAAGTACTAGGTGGGGCTGTGATGACCCAGGCTGGGAGAGCCTGAGTTGCTGGCCCATGGGGCTCCTCCAAGCTCCAGAGGCACAGGAGGTCACGTGTTCACAGAAATTCACAGCCTCTGAGGATCAGGCAGCAGGGCCTTGGGTGGTGGATAAGCTTTCTCACAGGGGCCTATGGACACCTACAGGCATGCCTGCCTGCTGCTGGTCTTTCACATGCCATGTCTGTCTTTTCTAATCAGAGAGCAGATGCTATTTGTGAAACCAGGTGTTGCTGACTTAGGACCTCTTTCAGAGGAAGTGAATCCTCAGTGCCCTCAGTGTAGTGGTCAGCTGGGTCTTGCTCAGAAGGCTTAGGGCTGCTAGTGGGAACAGCAGCCCCAGAGATGGGGAGAGCTTGGGCTGTCGTGGATTTGGTCGATATGCAGGGGCTGAAGTCGTTTCCTTTTCTGCCTTTTGGAAAGTTTTCTGCTGTTTCATCCTTGGCCACGGTGGGCCCTAGTCCTGTCATTTTTCCATGTGATCCTGCAGAGACAGCCAGCACCCCCTCCTCCTTTTCCAGTGAAAAGATCAGGAACTTCATATCTTCATTTGATATTTGGCCTAAAGTCCAAGGGACACTCATATTTATCACTTAAAAAAATCAGTAGCATCCAGTGGAACTACAACTGGGGCCCTTACTTAGGCTATTCCTATATTTGTCACCTCCATGTGTAATCTCCAGGTTGCTGGATAGAACTGGTGTGTATGTGGGTGCGTGTAGGTATTGGGGGAAGAGGGTTGTCAGAGTGGAGACTCAGTGTTCATCACAGACACACCCTGAAACATGGGAAAAGTGAAGAGTTAGATTCCTCGCTGCAAGTACCTTACATTCCAGCTGATAAGGCAGAACAGGCACGCACACATAGGAGAGACCGAAAGATGCTTATATTTTTGTGCCAGCAAGCCTGACCTAAAAGTGCTGGTGTTCACTGAGTATCTCTGTTAGACAACTGAGTAAAGGAGCCATCAGGTGGGAGGGAACTTGCTGGAGGCAGTGAGGAGAGTCTAACAGAGCTAATTGCTGGCCATGGGAAGGTAACCTAGAAGACCCATACCTCATCTCTGAATGTAAACTGTGGCGTCAGCTCTGTTCTATATTGTGTCAGGCCCGGCCATGGCAGGCAGCCATCTTTTTTACCTTCTGTCAGGGCATCCCCAGAGGGCCAAGCAAACAACACCTTTATTTTTCCAGAAAATGTACAAAATACATGTGGTGTTATTTCAGGCACACGTTTAATTTTTATTTTGCATACATTTATATGGTATATAGGCAAGTCTTAGTATACAAAAGCGCACTTCCCTAAATTGGCTAGTGGCATATTCCAGCCTCGGGTTAGACCCCGTAAAAGTGGTTGGGCTTGTAGACACTGCTAAGCTCTTCTCTCTAAATGAGCCCAGGGTGTGGTGAGCAAGGCTGGGAGGCCACCTGGTCTTGTCACACATGTGATCTGGGGGAAGGGTGAACTTTGCTAAGACTTTTTTATCTTCATTTTCAAAGTGCATGGGCTGATTTAGTTTCTTGCTAAGATTGCTTTCAGTTCATTTAGTTCCGTTTTTGTTTTTTTAATTAAAAATCCAGAGATTGAATTGTCCTGAAAAATGGAAACATTCAATGGTGTTGCCAAATT
Organism: Hipposideros armiger; assembly: GCF_001890085.2. Classification (NCBI taxonomy): domain Eukaryota; kingdom Metazoa; phylum Chordata; class Mammalia; order Chiroptera; family Hipposideridae; genus Hipposideros; species Hipposideros armiger. The sequence continues at coordinate 4,068,800 of NW_017731352.1, forward strand.
AGGATTTCTGGTCCTCACTTTCAGAGCTTTTTCTAAGGAGTTTTAAAATTAAAATTAAAATAAAGGTGATAATGACCCAGTCTGCCTGTTGCCTATTGCCAGGTGATGGGAGGCAAATACCATTTGGAGAATATCCAGGTGTTCTGCTGCATATAGTTAGTTGGTGAGGTCAGGGAGACAGAAGACACTGGCGCATTCCTGGCTCCTGGGAGTAGGGAAGTGCACAAGGAAACCCAGGTGGTTTTTCTGTTGGCTGAAGCTTTGTGGTCTTTGGGAAGAGACAATGTCTGGCACCCTAGGAGCAGGCTGTCTCCTGCCTGGCAGCTGCCTGTCCAGCCTGGGTCCTGCTGACAGGCTGTGAGTTTGTCTCCAGTTGTCAAGTCTCTCTCCCATCCCCTGCCCTTGAGAAAAATGCATCCCCACCCCTTCCTAGGACCTCCGCCTTTGTATTGTGATGTCCTCCTGGCCCTGAATATACTCTTCCCAGAGTGGCCTCTCATTTCCTGGCCTCTAAGGCAAGGTCACCTTTGAGCCTAGCCAGCTGCTCCTCCTTCCAGGTCTTTGAGCTCTAGGAAGATACCCCATTAGTTGGTTTGTTTCCCTTTGGCAGAATTAGATTCTATTAGTCAGCTTTGCCCACCACGGCGACCCCCTCTGTGTGTGTGTGTGTGTGTGTGTGTGTGTGTGTGTGTGTGTGTGTGTGTTTGGTGGTGGTGGTGGGGGGGGGTACCTTTCCTCTCTCTATTCTGAGCACTTCCCTCCCGGTTCCTCAACCCCTAGGATTTAACTCCAAGTCGGGAGGCTTCTCCTCCAATGTACCAGATTCTGGGGACAGCTCTGGAAACAGAGTTAAGTGGACATTTAAATCGCCACAAAGACAACAAACCTTCTATAAGGTTCTGACCTGAAACCTGAAATCTAAATGTTCCCATGGAGAGTCCTCACTTCCTGCTTCCTAAATTTCCCTGCCTGGTATGGCTGCCCTTAGAGCAACAAACACCCACAGGCAGACTTTGTCCCACAGTCTGTGGCACTTCATGTGAGACTGTGTCCATGGATGCACATTTTCATGGGCATAGCAGCTTTTAGCTGGTTGACAACCAGGTTTAACCTTCTTGGCCTGAGGCCCAAGCATGAAGGATCCTCGGTGACTTCACAGTGGCCAGCTCTTCTTTGGGGGCTGGGTCCACCTTGAGGTCCTTGCAGAGTTCCACTGTCCCCTGTCTCACATTACTTTCTCCTGGCAAGGGCAGAGCCACTCACAAGGAGAAGTCTAAGAAGGTTCCTCAGGAGGAAAATTGAGCTTCTTTATTATCTCCTATTCCCTACAAATAGCTCCTTGGGAAAAAGAGGTCAGGGTTACCTGATTTTCTCTGAGGAAAATGACTTCAACTAAGACCCCTATTTGAGTAAATCTCTCCCATCCTAAGGGTTTCTCACCTGGGCCTGTCCTGAGGATAGTGTCTTTGGAGCAAGCAAAGGCTGTTTGCAAACAGTTTCCGGAGGCCGACAGCTGCTGCATCTCAAAAGGAGGCTGCACTATGAGAACATAAAAGAGGCCAGAGCAATGGAGAAGAAACACAGCATTTCAGAATGCAGGGTCTGCATGGTGAGGTCCCAGGGGAAACAACCCTCTGACCTCAGGCCAGCCCAGGAGCAATCAGCAAGTCATCAGCCTTTATTGGGTACTTAAGTTGTGCAAAGGAGTTGACTAGAAGGCTATGGGTAGAGAAACTAAAGTCTCATCCACCTCCTGGGAACTTAGAGAGCAGTTGGGGACATAAAACCAACACAAAGAGCAATTAGAACACTTAACGACTTCCAAGGGACTCCGTGACCTTCAACAATTCTCTTAACCTCTCACGGTCTAATTCATCTGTAAGTTGGGGATAATATTAATAAAAGCCAAGCCTGGACCAACCAGATGATGTTCCAAAGAGTTAAAAACAGGGGCAGGTGCTTGTGGGCTGGAGTGGCCTGAGAAGTCTTCCTAGGTTGGGAGCTCCTTGCAGGTAGGACCTGTGAGTTTCATCTTTGTATCCCTATCTCTAGTCTACTCCCTGGAATTTAGCAGGTGCTCAGTTAATGCATTCTGAATGTATGGACAGAAGAGAGGAAGGAGCTATGGCTGAGGTTGAAAGAGTAGAATTGTCAGTCACCTAGGAGAACGGAGGGCCTTTCAGGGAAGGGACAGGCTGAGCCTGGACACCCAAGCGGGAATATGGCATGCTGGTCAGCCTTGCTGTTTGCTGACAATTTCTGCACAGCAGAGAGTTTAATGTCTGAACTCTTCTCCAAGGGCTGCTGACTGCAATAAGTCTATGGTGTTTCAGCCCATCTGGCAGAGGAACTTTTGGCCCCATTAACATGCCTTTATCTATATATTGGAGCGGAGCAAGAACTCAGACACAGAGTGGAAGGCCCTGGCTGGAACGGGGGACTGGCACGCAGTCCCAGAAGCAGTAGTTTTGAAGCAAAACTTGGCAGGGTTTCAGCCCCCACAGCAGGTAGCTGAGAGTGTGGGTGGAAATACAGATCCTTTATTCAGAGAAGTTGGGGGAAATTTAGAGTTCTTTGTGGAAAAGAGGATAGGTTACTTCACTTATTAGTCAGTTAGATTAATGCTAATCTAAAAGCATTTTCCAACAAAGGCTCTGAAATGCCAGAGGGACCCAAGAGATGCCAAAAGTAGCTTCCTTTTCGGTAAAAGAAGGGTGGCCATGGAGAACGATAGCAGAGCCTTGGGGCTTTCCCTGCAGCCTGGAATTACAGCCCCTTCGTGACCTGTGTCTATTTTATTACTGCAGACTCTAGGCTTATTACTGTGTACCCCCGAGGAAATAAAACCAATGGATTGGCTCTGACTGGCGTCTCCCCAATCTGCCCTCCGAATAAAGCCATTTGGACTTACTCCAAACATCAGAGTGGATAGAGGCTAGGGCTGGAATTTCTGCTGATTTTCACTCCACAATTCCAATTTACAAAATCTAAGGCAGGTGTATTTGCCAACCTGCCTGTTCCAGACCCAGACGTCTAAGGTCAAGGAGGTCCCTTCAGTGTTATTTCTGGTCTCATGGATGCTAGGCAGTGGGGGAGGGGAGAGCCATTTGGGGGTTCTTCCAGGTCCTAATGTTACACTCAGCCAGTGCCTAGAACTATGTTAGGCATAGTTGGAAGATAAAGAAAATGCGTAAGACAGAATTGCTTTCCTCAGGAATCACACAGTACTTTGAGGGATCAAGTCTAACACATTCAAAACAATTAGAAATTGACTATATCAGGCTGGCAATTAAAATAGCCTTTTTAGAACTTGGCCTTGGCTGGCCTCTTTGGGAGGCACAGTAGGAAACTCAGGAGTGGGAGGGGTTGGTTAGAAGTTCCTAGAGAGGTCAGAACTGCCTTGAACAATAAGAACTAAACCAAGAGATGGGAAAACTTCAGGGCACAGGACTCTCACAAATTAGGTGGTCTCTCTCTCTCTTCCATTAAAAGAATGTTAAATAATAATAACCAGCATTCATTATGTCTCAGGCACTGTTCTGATTGCTTTTACAAAAATAGGTCACTCAATTCTCCCAATAGCCCAGGGAAGTAAGTACTGTTATTATCCTCACTTTATGGATGAGAAAACTAAGGTGTCCGGAGAATCTAACCACATAGCCAGAACCCAGGTACCTTACTCCAGAGTCAGGTACCTGATCTAGATCATCTGATCATCTGCTCAGCCAGTTGGGCTTAGCTCAGGATCTGGCCAGGATTTGGGAGCCAAGGACATAGTTGAACTGCAGCAGAGATGGTAGAGAGCCTGTGGTCCTGGAGGGATGTCCACAACACAGAACCAGGGAAGGCGGCCACATCTGAGAACTCACGCCCAGGGTCTCATGGTTGCAGGGCTGACACAATCCCCCCCCCCACCTCCACCCTCCCAACTCCAGCTGCTAGAAGTAAGGGAAGCAGCCGAGGATCAAAGCATCCCTGGGCCTTTTGCTGACATATGTCTGACCTAGGCTCTTTCCTACTGATTACACATCATGCTGAGTAGATGGACAGACCACTGCCACCCAAGTTTTTACATAGTCTCAGGAATACCAGGACTGAGGTTGGACAGAGAATGTATCAGCAAAGGAAATGCTGGCTGACCTAACTATCTGGTTACTTACAGAAGGGTTCACAGAGGGATGCTGGGCATATGATATGAACTCTGTTTGCTATGGAAACTTCCAGAGGAGAGAGAGGATTTCCCGGAGGATCCTTAGGCTTGAGCTGACCATGGCAGAAGGAGTAGAAGTAAGAGGGGCTGGGTAGGGGCCTCCCAGACAGGAGATAGGCAGGACCCTGGCAGTTCCCCAAGGCCGTGTAGGATGGGTGGCCAAGCTGAGGATGGGAGAGGGCCAGTGTGTTGGGATGGGAGGTCTTCATTGTCAGCTTCTGGAGGGTCTGCCTATCAGGCGTTGAGAGTCCTCCAAGAGCCATGACTAGAGAGCTGCAGCGCTCTCCACAAAACCATGCATCCTCATTTTTGCTTCCTCCATGTAAAATTGAAGCAAAGAGAGTGAGAGAAAATCCTGATTTCCCTTCTATAAGAGACAGAACTTCCGAAATAACTAATTTTTGCAATTCAGCCCCTTTGACAGGAATTGTGTGCGTAGGGATATTTAAATGAGCTCTATATCTGTGGTGAGAATAGCTCCATTTCTCCGCAGTGTTTGCAGCCAGTATTCTGTGTCCACAGGCTTGCAAATGCTCAGCCTACAACCTGCTCTCCCACCCACTCTGAAGCTTCTTCTCTCTCTAGAACAAATAACGCTATGTCTTTCTCCAGGCCATGGAAGCATGGTAACACTCCCACATAAAATAGCAGCAGCTAGGGGCCATTGTTGAATTCAACAGCAGGCAGCAAATTCAGGAACTGGATAAGGAGCACCCACTGTATGGCAGACTCTGGGAGATACAAGTGTGAATAAGATGCCCCTCCCCTTTCTTCAAGAGGCAGCCTATGGTGCCCTGGGATCTAGTAGGATGATTGACTGTCCCAGTTTGGGCACCCAAGTCCCACATTCCAGGACCACTTCCTCACACCCGCACTTCTAGTTTCAGTCAAATCAGGACTATTGGCCTCCCTAGGCAAGGGCTGTGACTACTGGAAGAGGAATCTGCTTCCTCTTCATCTCATTCCTTGTCTCCATCCCCACCCTCTACAAACAGCCTTTTGAAATAAGCTAGCATTTAACTTAAAATAATAGTTGATAGTGAAAACAACAATCTATCCTTTACAGTAGTTTTTTGAAGGATATCAGGATATGCCACCCCAAAATATGCCATTTTGGAATAAGGATTATTTTGAGCTGAAGGCAATTGATGCAGGAAGAGTTCTCTACCCTTCCTTTATCCACCTAAAAGGAAGGCATAAATTTCCCTTTGTGAAGGTGGCACCGAGTTTGCTTTCGAAGATGTACCTCTCTCCACACCAGGAAGAGGAAAGCAACTGTTATCATCAGAGTCGGCACCAAGATGAGTCTGCATAACCAAACCTTACTAAAATTACGCTTATCTTCCATTAGTTTTCCCCATATATTGCCTAGTCACTTTCCCATAATTTATTGTCCCTTGAAGCCCAAAGCCTCTTTCCTTTGTTAAGAAGGGCATAGAAGCTACTGAGTCTAATTGCTTCTTTGAGTTTCACTTCTTTTATGCAAGCTTTCATGCACATAAAATATTAATACATTTGTATTCCTTTTCTCCTGTTAATCTGTCTTTTGACAGCTAAATTTGCAGTCCCTCAGTCACTGAACCTAAGTGGGTAGAGGAAAAGTTTTTCCTCCCTGACTTTCTCAATCCTGGCTAGCTCATTAGAATCACTTGAGGAGCTTTTAAAACAGAGCAGCACCCATGTCGCTCCCCAGAACAATGAAATTAGACTCTCCCCCAGGTGCTTTCAGTGTATAGCCTGGGTGGAGAAATGCTGCCTAGGGTGTAGGATGCCGGGTGTGTGTGTGTGTGTGTGTGGGGGAGCAATAGGAAAGGAGGCCACCGAATCTTGGTGTATTTCCTGGAGTGAATTTAGCTTCAGAGCCAGATCAGAGTTGCTCGCAGGTGTTGGGGACAAACTCTGCAGGTTCTAACACAGATGCTTACTGAGGAACACACTCTCTGTTGTGGGACACTTTGGTGGGAAGCAGACAACACAGTGGGGCTCAGTGTGCCTTTTATGGAGAGAGAGCTGAGTACGGATATCTTCTTCATTGGGCCTGGGAACCCGAGATGGTCCGTTTCTCCTACTTCCAGCCTCCTGTCTTGCTTCAAGAAGTCCCTCAAAGGCTGCTTTCCAGGCCGCTACTCCTTCATGTTCCTGGTTTTCCCATTTGTCACCTTCGTGAGAGAAATTAACAGTTTTGCCAGACCTCATATAAACAGGAAGGCAAGCTGTTAACAAGAGCCTCCTGCCCGTTGCCAAACCCAGGGCTCCCGATTTCCTTCCTCAGAGCCTGTTAATTGTTGAGAGGAGAAAGGAGAAGAATGGGCTCTCTCTGGGCACTGTATGGGTTCTCTTGCGGCCACTTGAATGCCAGTGTTGGGGCTCGCTGACAGCTGGGTCTGCAGCTGGCTGTTTTTGTCTGCTTTTTGAGGGACAGCCAGGGACAGCCACTGATTAAACTGGGAACAAAGCAAGACTACAGTCGTGGCTGTGCACACCAATGCTGCTGAACAGCAGAGAACAATTAATTGCCATGTTGTGGAATGTGTGGATGGGGGCAGGGAGGCGATTGGAAAATGTAAGAATGTGCAGGAAAATGTCAAGCAAGCTCTTGTGTTCATTCGAAGCTGAGAGAGACAGCCAGCTCTCCATGTGTTCTCAGGACCCATCACAGTGTGGAGGGTCCAAGTCACTGCCTGCACATCCCACAGCCTTCCCAATGGGGTGGTCTGACTCATTGGTGTGCTGCAAACGGGGGGCACTGTGCCAAGCAAGACAGTGAGCCCCTTGGCTTTGGGGACAGCCGTTTTAGTAATTTACTTGAGTATATGGTACCAAAATGCCCATTTCTGTGTGTGTCATTTCTGTGTGTGTCAGGGAAAAGGCTTGCTGTGGGCTTCTATCTAGGCACTAGGCAAGCCAGGCTCTATGTTCATGCCCTGGAAGCTTACAGCCTAACTTGTATCCAAGAAAAAAATGGGGAGGGCATTAGGAGGGAGTAGGAGTCCCCATTCCGTCACCATCACCACCAAAGAAATGCTGCTTGCTCTTCAGGGATCCTGAATCAGGAGAACAGCTTCTGCAGAGCGACGGAAAGTGTGTGTGTGTGTGTGTGTGTGTGTGTGTGTGTGTTATGTGATTTAAACCAGAGAAGCTAAATAGATTCATACATTAAAAGAAATGGAAAAGAAGAGCAAGAATGGCATGCAAGGGGTCTGGAGTAGCTGTGAGACCTGGACAAGGAGAATTTCAAAAGTGTTGGATCCTCTCTAATGTATCTTTATAAATACCAAAGATTGAAATTTGTTTTTATGGTGCAGTTATTGTTTGCTGGACTGTGCGTTGGACTTCCTGCCAAGGCTGAGCCTCATGGGGCCTTGGGATCACACAAAAATGTTATTTTTCCTATTGTGGGTTCCCCTGGGAAAGCTGAGTCTGAGATAAGAGTTTGTGTGCAGGTAGTTTATTGGGGAGGTGATCCCATGGAGCAGGAGTGAGGAAAGGGAGGAAGGAAGAAAAGCCAACATAGGTGTGTTATCTAGGTCATCACCTATAAGTGGAGCTTAATCCCATCTAGGACCTTATGGGGAGTGTGTAAAAAAGCCTCAGGATCATCCATCTGGTAATCAGCCTGTAGAGGCATTCATCCAGCAGCTTCCATCATCCATTGTTAAGGGTTCCATTGGAGGTGTTAACACCCCACATGTCAGGGCTGTGTGTATGTAAGTACTAGGTAGACTCCCACGAGTGTCCACAGGTCACAGAGACCCCCAAAGAAAAGAAACTAAAGATGTGGGCCTGCTTTGAAGATAAGAGGCTGCCAGGGTGAGGCCAGCATAAGCTGCAGTTAGAATCAGAGATGAGGTGGAGATGAGAAGCAAGAAGCGAGAGTCATCTGACCTACCATCACAGATAACATGGGCCAAGCCCCTGACTTGACCTATGAAACAACTGAGATACAAAGATAGGAAGGGTATCTGGAGGAAAGTATGTGCCCTTAAGCTGTGGCAGAGGGAAGCTCAGGGCCTTTCTACATTCCTTTATGTGTGATCTCTACCTTGAAGGCCCCCCTGACCCCTACCAGAACAATCCAAGGCACTCATACTATGGTGGCTCCTGGAACTCCCATAGCATCACCCACTCTCTTCAGGGCTCCCTTGCCTACTGCCTGGGTCCTATAGTCCCTCCCCGACCCCCCCCCAAAAAAAAAAAAGCCCCACCAACTACCATTCAAACTCCCACTCCTTGCTGGATCTCTACTTACTGTTATAAGGCAAAAAGATGATTAAACTATCTCACATGGGTCCACAATAAATGACTCTAGTGGCAAATTTCAGGTGGTCACGTCCCAGGAAGAGAGATTTGCAGACAGAATTGTGAGGGAGGGTCAAGAAGCCAGTGACCTTCCTTATCCTAAGGGATGCCTTGATGGAGTCCCAGAGTGAACTCACTTTTTTCTAAATCTTCTTCAGTTCATGTGACGGGATGGAAATGCTTCCTTTCTTAGCCAGCATTGCCTGTTATGAGTTCCCTACAGTACAGAGAAGGGAGCAACATGTACTGCTTTGTTGCTTCCTGTATAGAGAGTGCAGGAATGAGGAAGTTCAGAGAACACTGTCCTGGGCAGCTGCCACTGGGGACCCAGCCAAGTCTCCAAGTGCAGAAAGGCACACGGCAAGAAATTCCCATGTTGCATAAACATGAGTGTGATGGACAGTGGTCTTAGGCTTATATGTAACTAGACAGGAAAGAGTTCTGGCTTAATTTAAGTGGTTGAATTCCTCCCCTTGGCCCAAACATTTTGTTGCCTCTTGCAAGGGCTTTGCCACTAACCTTAAGCAAGTATGAGCCAATGCCAGATCAATCAATGATGAAGGATGCTGGTGCCATTTATTTCATTTACTGTGCCTCTGAGGAGATGTTAGAATGTGATTGGTGCTGGGGTATTTTTATTTTTTTTTCTTGCTTTTAAAAAAAATTATTATTTTGGAGATTAATTGTCATCTTTAGTTTTATCCTAATTTGTGCTTCCCGTGAAACAATTTCCAAAGACTCTCCTTTCCTTTAAGCCCAAAAGGGAAGCTGGGGCAAGTTTAGAAAAAATAGGTTCTGGTTTCAGAACTCAAGATTCAGTAAGAGTGGCAGGGCCACATAAAGGTGTGTGTGGCAGAGATTTGACCTTATGCAATTTTGGGGGCTGGCTAAGAAGTCTCTGTAAGGCTATTGTCTTTGTGTCTAATGCTCCAGTGTGATGTGCCCAGGGAAGATAGTTGGAAAGGGAAGGAGGGTGTAAAGTAGCAGAGAACAAGGGCAAGCTGGAACCCGCAAGCATGAGGTAGAAACTCATGTCAGTTTTTCACTGCCTCTGACGTGATGGTGTGGGTATCCTGCAGGAGAAGGTGGTGCTCTCCATCACAGAACTAAACACACACCTGGCCCAGGAGGTGGAGAAGCTAAAGAAGGTTTCAGGGGAAGGTGGAACTTTTGTAGGCTTGACTGCTGCCCCACACCAACAAGATGAGCCAGCAGATGACATGTATGAGCTACAAAATGGCTGCTGCTTCACTTCCACCTTCCAAGTCTCACACAAGAATCTCTCTTGCAGCTCAGTCTAACTAGAAACATACAGCAAAGGGAATTCTGGGGAACTTAGTTCTGCCTAGCCAAGTAGATACATTACATAGCCACCACATGTCCTTAACAAAATTATAGTAAATTCTTGTTTGGCAAAAATATTAGCTACCATCTTTTGAGCAGTGTTCCAGATGCTTTATGTAAGTTACTTCATTTAATCACATAATAGTCCTATGAGAAAATTATTCTATCCCCATTTTACAGATGAGGAAATTAAGGCTGAGAAGTTGTAGTAAGCATGTTGTTATGGATCATACAGCATTCATGACTCTTTCCTGTGAGGGACTCAATTAGTGCAGTTTGGGTATGGGTTATCCAGTCTACCCTTCAGCAAAGAAATGAACATGTGACCCAGGCCTGACCAATCAGAGCACTCCATCCCCTTGGTCACAATGACTAGTCTATAAAAGGGCATTGACCCAAACTGGGTCACTCAGAAAATTCCCTGGGACTTTTTTACTAGGGAAGATATGATTTTTGTCTTTTGGGGGCTTGTCAAGTTAAGTCTGGAACTTGGTTTCTGGTAGTCATCTTATTCACATACAGAGCATGCTTACCTGAGGGTGGAGAGAAAGATATCATTTGAGCCCCCAGATTCAACCATATCTAAAGTTTGCTCTACTCTTGAACCATCCAGGTTGCATGAGCCTATAGATTCCTTATTTATAATGAGCTAGCTTGGGTTTTATTAGTCATCACCAAAAAAATAAATAAATAAAAATAAATAAATTGGTAACAAAAGAGGAGTATTGTAAATGAGAGATCCTAAAATGTAGATTCCTTATATGTGGGGAGCAGATCCTTGGCTTCCCATATACAGAAACCAATAAATTTTTTTTCTTAAGAAAATATTACTTGCAATTAAGAGAATAAGTCTAATAAAAAAGTTAAATGACTGACCCAAGGTTGCCTAGCCAGTTAGAGGAAGTGCTAAAACTCAAATCTGGGACTGTCTGATTCTAAAGCCTAGGCTCTTAGCCACTGGGCCATACTATAGCTAATTTAGTCAGTGCATCTGAGGTTACCAAGGGCTCTGTCTCTGTAGCTTCTCAAAGATGGAATGGGCTACTCAAAGGAAACCTGAGGGGAGCTTTTCTAATTCCCTTTGGAAACAAAGGAGATGGTGGGGTGAAGCAAAAGTGGCCAGTCTTTGAGGTCAAGATCTAAGGCTGTGATTTGGAATGACAGCCACCACATGTATGAGGGACCAAACAAAACAAAACAAAACGCCAGCAGCCAGCGTGAGCGGCCAGCAGCCGCGGTGAGCAGCCGTCCAGAAGCCGGCGACTGATGTGCCTCTCCCGGGAGGAGCGCAATGATGGTGCCAACTTGGGTCAGTGGGGCGGCGTCCTCCACGGCTGGACTGAGGAACAGGGTGACAGCAACTTGTCTGTTCCCCTTCCCCTAATTCCCCAGCACTGTTCCCATCCCCCAATTGCCCAATAAAAATCTTTAAAAAAAACAAACTAAAAAAACCCCCCAAAAAACAAAAACAAAACAAACCCTCAGTGATTATGAAGCCTTATTTGTGCCTATCATTTAAATACTTATGTACTAGACTTGAACTAGTCAATGCAAATTGACATTTAAGACAAAGCTCATTCTAGTCAACACCCCAATACAAAATCCAGGATGTCAAGTTACTACCCTGTTTTTTAAATATTTCCCCAATTTACAAATTTGATAGGGTTCCTTCCTATTCTTTTCCAGTGTCCAGTCACCTCACGATTAGAGGTTCTTTATGACTAACTTACAAGCTTCTTGCTTTAGCTCTTCAAACAAGTGGAAAACATCTGGTCTTGACTCAATAGTTACCATGGTTTTAAAGCCTAAAGTCTCTCCTCACCTTTTTCCTGGCAAAGCTTAAGAAACTTAATTTAGTCTTTGTTTCCTCTTTCAAAGGTTACATTTTCCAATGATGTTGGTGGTACTTGTCTATACTATTTCCAGGGCTTCTCTATCTCTATAGTAGCATCATCTAATAGAGCTTTCTGCAATGATGGAAATATTGTATATCTGTGCTGTCCAGTACTGTAGCCACTAGCCACATGTGACTACTGAGCACTCAAAATGTGTTTAGTGTGACTGAAGGACTGAATTCTAAATTTTGTTTATGTTTAATTAAATTAATTTACATTTCAATAGTCACATGTGTCTAACCACCCCCACCCCCACCCCCATCACATATAGCACATGTATGTTCTGGTCTTATTTCTGGCCTCCCATATGTTATCCTTGGTTCTTTAAAGACCTGTTGACTTTTGTTCAGTTGTGGTTTCCTAGGACCCTTTACTCATTGTGAACTCTATAGTTCCCAGCTTCTATTTGAATGCTTTGATATTTTTTTTTCATGTCTCCAAGTCTATATTTATCATTACTGAAATCCCATTTGTACCATTTTTCATGTTTTTTAGAGTAGTTTGATAGTTTGTCTTTGACCACAAAGGATAGTCATACTGTAACTGGTATAGCCAGTGGAGGATTACATAAGAATTACTCAGATGAACAGAATGAAGGGTAAAAGAAGAGCAGTTATGATTTTCCTAACCAATTCATGATTTCTATCACATTAGGGGCTGCCTATTGCTGCAAAAGTAGGGAAAAGGTAATATTGTTTACTTCCATGATTCCCTACTTCTTTCCCCTGAAAACCTGCTTCCCTGATCTTCCTGCTTTTTATATGTATTATTTTACTCTGGTGTTTGGAAATATTATGTCAAACTGGCCTTTGTGATTCTCAGAGGAGGAAATTACAAAATCCCAAAAATATTAATGAAATGGAAGTTGCTTGAAGGGTTTATAGTGAATATGTTTGCTGTCACCACTTTCTTCTCTCCATTGCCCTTTTACAGTTTTATTGACCCGTGCTTTTGACCTTGCATTATAAATGAGAGGAGCAGTACAGGGCTTTTACATAAAATATGTGTTCTAAGATCAAAGAGATCTGGAAGTAGATATTTAATTTGGTTAATCCAATATATCCTTTTAACAGTTCTAATGCTCACAGTAAAATGCAAAAACTACTAAAAGTTGACTTTAGGAGATGCCAACAAAAGACAACAGTCTATTTGCTCTCATTTGCTGGCACTGCTACATTATATTTGTCTCTGTGTTCAGCATCTGCCCCAATCAGATGATTCAGCCCCGGCAATCTGGGTCCCTCACCCCTTTGTACAGAGCCAGTGCCTCTTTGTGTTCCTTCAAGTAGACTTGCACAGAATTAACCTTATACAGTTAAAGTTTCATTTTAGAAGCTGCACTTTTTTTTTTTTTTTTTGGTATTTCCATTTTGGTAGGCAGACCAGATGCTTTGTCAAATTTACCCTCAGCTAATTGTGGAGTTTAGTGTCCTGAAATGTGCCCTTGTTTGCTTAAAACCTGCTGATTTGCAAAAGAAATTGTTCCAGGAATGTGGGTCAGAGTGGACAGTCCTGTAGAAGCTGAATTGACCAGGAAAAAACTGTTCAGTCCTGGCTAGGGTGCCGGTGTGTGTAAATCTGCAGAAAGAGAGGACCCTCCAGGGCAGGATTTTCTTTTTAATGAAAAGGCTACTGGAGGTGGGGGAGAGCTAGGGCCTAGAGACATGGACAAAAATCAGTTTGGCTCCGATCCACCTTTGGAACCTCCTCAAGCTTTTCATCTTTAGCAGGCTTTGGGGCAAGATTGAAATAAAAAATATTAATGCATAGCTGCAGGAAAAGAATTTTAAAATCTGGCTTTTGCTCTGTTTCTGTTCCTGGAGGCCCTCTGATGAGATGTATGTGAGGTAGGAATGGTCTTCCTGTAAGAGCAGCATAAGGATGAAGTTGCTCAGTTACTCTGCCCCCATCTCTGAACCTGGAACCTGAGGGCCAGAGGTGTTCCTGGGGATTGGCCTCAGGGCAGATCACAATGTTCTAGCAAGGCAGGCTCCAACTCCAGCTACCAGGGAAATGAGCTGAGAACAGCCTGGAGGGGACTGAGAGAGTAAAGGGGAAGGAAAGACAAAGTGGATGCAAATTCAGTGAAGGGTCAATAAGGGAGGGGAAGGAACTGCTACCCACCTTGGTAACAGCTGGGATGGAGGGTGTTCTCACCTAACATATGGGATGCATAGCAGCCTTTTGTCGTTTTTAGCACAGGCCCCTACTCAGTATCCTGGGGGCAGCCCCAGACAGAGCTTGGCCATCCCCTGGTCGGCTGTGTACTCCTGCCAGCCCTTTCTTTCTCTTATTGGATATGTTTTGCTGACCTACGAGGCAGACACAGCAACTCACTGTATTTCATTCAGCTCATAATCCATCTAGAACTTGTTTTAGTCCTTGGAAATTCAGTCATAATTGCATTAGTTTCCTATGGCTATGTTACCAATTACCACAATTTTAATGGCTTAAAACAACACAAATGGATTTCACTGGGCAGAAATCAAGGTGTCAGCAGGGCTGTGTACCTTCCTGGGGGCTCTAGGAGACAATCTATTTCTCTACCTTTTGCATCTTCTTGAGGTGCATGCATTCTTTGGCTTATACCCTCTTCTATCTTTAAAGCCAGCAAATACCTTTCTCACATCCCATCCCTCTGACATACAGTCTTCTGCTACCCTCTTCCACATTTAAGGGCCCTTCTGATTATATTGGGCTCACCTGGATAATCCCTGATCATCTCCCTCTTTTAAAATCAGTTGACTAGCAACTTTAATTCCATCTGCAAACTTAATTCCCCTTTGCCATGTAACCTAACATATCTACAACTTCTAGGGATTTGGATGTGGACATCTTTGAGGGACCATTGTTCTACCCACCTTAATAATAAACCTCACCTTTCTCCAAGCCTTTTTACAAACCTAATTTGACCCTAAAAATGCCTGTGAGATAGGTGAGTGAGTGGGATTAATGATTTTTAAATGACAAGGAAGCTGAAAGAACAGTAAAAAAAACCAAAGTAAACACACAACACTTTCACAGATCTCACCCTGAGATTACTTTGAAATAGAGCATGGAACATAATTAAGGTGCAGCTCCCTTTCCAGGCCATAGATGATGATGCATATTAAGGAGGAAGAGTGTGGGGGAAAGTAGGTCCTTATATGACCAGCTGTCAGACCTGGATTCATTTTGTGCTTACAAGAATTTGATTTGGCTATGACATTTTCTCTTCCTGAGGCTTGGAGTTCCTGTTTTTAAAGCCACCCAAGTAGCTTTGAAATTGACCAAGATGATAGTTTTAACACAGTTAGCTACTGTAAAAAGGTCTGATCCAAATGCAAAGCTATTTGTGTTTATTAAAACAAATGCCATAGAAAGATGCTAAAATGGAGAATAAAACCATGGCCCTGGTACTGACCTTGTTGAATTTTCCATGAAGGAGGAATAGACTATTTCTAACAAGCAATCAATATATGGACAAACTTTTTTTATTTTATAATGACTGAACTTTTTGAAACAGAATTTGAAAACCTGTGCTATCTAAGGCAATCCTAAACAGTGAACTCTGGTCGCTGTTCCATGATTGCCATCCAAATACATAGAACCCAATTATGCAGCTCTCCTAAAAGCTAAATTCCCTCTGTAGTTTGACTAGGGAGCTCAGGAATTTAATCCTGAATCAAGGGAAATCAGGGAAGAAAGAAACAGCCCCCAACCTACTAAGAGGCTGAATTTAAAAGGGTTACACAGAGTCCCTGTTGGCTGGCACTCCCTCTGTTTTATTCTGGGTTGTTTTTTTTTGGGGGGGGGGGGAAGGGAGGAAATAGAATTAAAGACTTCCCCAACCTTAGCACAATTTCTCTGCTCATTTTAAAAGCAACAAAACTGAACACAGCACCACACACCCACACTCACTCCCCCCCCACCCCACCCCCCACACACTGGAATACCTTCTTGGGGTATTTGGCTATCTTTTTAGTCAATAATACAGTGATTTATACTGTTAAGCCAGGAATTAAACTTGAAAACAATGTGCTTTCCACAAATGGATACCTTTACCAGGTGACTGAGTTTGGCGGTGTACATCACACATACTCTTCGAGCTTGGAAATAGTAAATGTATCCTGTAGTGGCCCTGCATCTCAGAAAGCAATTATGGCAGAACACTCCTATAGGGTGGGTTTGCGCCAAGGGCCAGTGGTGATTTTGATTCATCTTCCAGCTCCAAACCATGGCTATCTCAAATAGTTAAAATGAAAAGGGAAGGAATGTTTTCGTTGGAGAGTCCCAACACAGTTTCCAGCATATTTTCCGTTTGCCTGACTTTGCTCTTGGCTCTGAATGGGGTAGAAGGTGGAGTTTTCTCTACTGAAATCATGAAATCTCTTTACTGGCATGTGTGTATTCAGATCTGCTCTTGATATTGCTCATGCTATTAACTGCAGCTGCATTTGCTGTGTGTTAATTGAGTTGTTTTTGTTTTTGGTGACGATCACATTGACTTGTGATTACCCTTGCCCTGCGATTGGAGGGGGCATTTTTTTTTGTGTGAGGGGCTTGATTATTCTTGTAATATTGTTATGTCTTTTTCACTCAGTCCATGTGTTGATCTGGGCTTGTTTGCAAAAGGAGGAGATATTTGGCTCATTCCATTTCATGCAGTAAAGTCAGCAGCTTATTAGGGACTGTTTTTATAACCTAGAAGGCTGAAGTTTTCAAAAGAAATTTGGCAAGCCTATGTGTTTTAAGATTTTGTGTGAGATGGGGCAACAAGTAATACCCCAACTGCTCATGTGCCTCACCCTTAACTGTATTTTTAAAAGAAGATTAAAAAATCAAAGCAAAACAAAACAAAAACACTCCATCAAAATATTATTAGGTGAGTTTGTTACATTCAGCTCTATGGTCTTTACATTTATGAAATCAGTGAGTTCCTTATTGTTTCTGTAGGAACAAAAATAGATTTCAGAATTTAATCCTGACATTAAAAAAACATTATAAATGCTGAGATGTAATTGCTGAGAAAGATCTGGCTACTTCTCATATTAAAAGATAACAATTTTAAACACTCTGAGCTATATACTCATGGGATTCAAGAAAATATGTGGGTACCTTAACTGGCACAGACCCATTAAAGATTCAAATTGCCTCTCTCAGAATCCTTTTCTGACCACCCCATATGATCATTTTTCTCCTTGGTCAGCGTCTGTGTGAGTTCTGAGCTTGTACTTCATTAATTTGCATTTGTAGGAATTTTGCTTCATAAAATGTAGCCTTTGGTTTCATTCTAAGGGAGGAGGAAGAAGGAAGCAAGTGCATGCCACACTGCTTTAAAAGTCCTGCTGCTTCCTGGCTCCAATATGGCTCCTGCACTATACCCCTTGGCTGTTTGAAATGGGACAGAATTGGCTTCTGAACAAGCTGGCAGAGTAAAATGCTGTGCTTGCCTCCTCTCATGACCACATCAAAATTACAGCTAAACTACAGAATAACCATCACTGAGAATTCCCTGTAGTATAGCTGAACAGAAGTCCTATAACTAAGGAAGTACAGAAGAAGTCACATCGAGACTGGTAGGAGGGGCAGAGACATAGAATGGACTAGTCCCACACCCTTGTGTGGCAGTTTTAAACAAGGAGGGATATCTCAGCTGCAGAGGTCACCCCTGATGAGCAAGGGGTCCCAGCCCCACACCAGGGCTGCTATGTCTTCCGGCCTTAGTAGCGTGGCCTCATGTAGTAGGCATGCTGTGGGGCTCAGTGGCACAGTCTTTCTGGTCACCTGAGCCCCTCACTCCAGGTGTGTCCATTGTGTGGGTTGTGTGGGCCCTCCTCTGGTAGTTGAACCTTGGTTGATAATTGCACATCAATGGGAAGGACTGACTCTCAAGCTCAGTTGTTGTGAGGACTGGCCTAGAGTACAGTGGAGGAGTTGTTGTACAGGGGCTGACCCTACAGAGCAGGATCTGCCTCAGCAGGACTCTGGTGCCTGCCCAATCCACTCCTTGGGTGTGTTGTTCTTGGAGGCAGCTGGGTGATGCTCCAGCTCATTTTAAAGCTGGTCACTCAGGGCTCCAACCCCAGGACGACCATGGAGGGAATCCACTGTAGGTCAAGGTCTGCCACAGCCAATGCCCCACCCAGGGCCACCCAGCAGGAGCCACAAAGAAATCCACAGATGGCTGCCGCCCTTGATGTGCTTGAAAGCACTTTGGGAAACCTAGCCACAAACCAAGGCTGGCTGCTGCTAGTGCCGTGCTTAGGGCTGCTAAGTCAGAGGTACAGGACATGCTCAAGCCAGATGTTGCTTGCCTGGGTTCTGTGAACTTTTGAGAGACCTTAGGAAAGTCTGCAGTGTGAGCTAAGGCAGGCGGTATACACCAAAAGGCCACTGGCAGAGGCTTGGGTGTGTCGGAAAGTTGGGCGGGGCGGGTTCTGGAATCACCAGGGCGTGGTGAAAGAAGAGCAGACACTTAGCAATGGCGGCTGCCTGCCTCTGCATGCTGGGAATGGGGAGGTCTCAGCAAAGAAACAATGACCTCTGCCAGTTCCTCTGTCCAGAAGAAAGCCGCCTCTTCAGCCCCCGTCCCAAGCCAGACAACTCATTTCCCTACTTTATGTCCCTGCCGCCTTTCCAGTTGCTGCCCCAGCATTGGAGCTCAGAGTGAGTGATTCCGTTGGTGGGTAAGTTGGCGCACGGTCCCATTAAGAGGAGCACCTGTGAGTGCAGCCGCCGTCTGTTTCAGTCACAACCTCCACTGGTTTTTCACAACCAGAAATCATGGGGACTTCTCTCCCGGGCACTGGAACCCTGGGCTGGGGTGGGGCTGGGACCTTTTGCTCCTCTGGGGTAGGGGGAAGAACTGCACAGCTGAAATATCCCTCCCGATCTTTAATGGTCACATGCGGGTGTGGGACCAGCCCGTTCCACGTCTCTGCCCCTCCTACCAGTCTTGAGGTGGCTTCTTTTGCATGTTCTTAATTGTACGGCTTCGATTCAGAAGATTTTAGGTGATTCTCACCTAATGATGAGTTGTTTTGTAGTTTCATTGTAATTTTGATGTGACTGTGAGAGAAGGTTAGCACAGTGTTTACCTGCTGCGCAATCTTGGTATTCTCCAGAACGGTAAAACTTCATTAAACAGACTTAAGAAAGAAAAAAAGATAAAAAATATGAATAATGAAATGGCAATAATCTATCAACAATTACTTTAAATGTAAATAGATTAGGGATGTAAGTGTCTATTACATTGTTTTGTACACGTGAAACTAATTTTAAAAAATTAATGTAATGATTAAATGCTCCAATTGAATGACCTAGAGTGGTTGAATGGTTAAGAAAACAAGACCCTTACATATGCTGCCTACAAGAAAGTCACTTCAGATCAAAAGACACACACAGACTGAAAATAAAGGGATGGAAAAAGATATTTCATGAAAATGGAAAAAAAAAAGCTGGCATGGCAATACTTATACCAGACAAAGTAGACTTTAAAACCAAGGCTATATAACAAGAGACAAAGAAGGACCCAGTAATCCCAGTTCTGGGTATTTATTCGAAGAAACCCAAAACACTTCTTCAAAGGGACACGTGCATCCATATGTTCATTGCAGCATTATTTACAGTAGCCAAGATGTGGAGGCAGCCAGGGTGTCCATCAGTGGATTAAAAGATAAGAAAGAGGTGGCACATATATACAATGGAACATTACTAAGCCATAAAAAAGGAAACCTTGCCATCTCCAGCAACATGGATGGATCTAGAGGGTATTGTGCTGAGTGGAGTAAGGCAGCCAGAGAAAGACAAACGACTTATGATTTCACAGAAACTGAAGAACAAAATAAAGCAGAAACAAAGTCATATATACAGAGAACTTTTGAGGGTTGCCAGATGGGAGAGGTGTTGGGGGAAGGGGACAAAAAGGGAAGGGATTAAGAAGTATAAATTAGTAGTTACAAAATAGTCATGGGGATGTAAAGTATAGCATAAGGAATATAGTCAATAACATTATAATAACTATATGGTGTCAGATGCGTCCTAGATTTATCAGGTTGACCATCTTTTAAGTTATATAAATATCTAATCACTATGTTGTATACCTGAAACTAATATAATATTGTGTATCAACTGTAACTAAAAATAAAAATTTATTTTAAAGAAAGTAAAAAAAAAGAAATAGGACACACTCCCATTCAGTGGGCCCAGAGTTCCCGCCACCAAGCATCCCTTTATTACCCTCTCCTACACCCCAAGTTTTCAAAAGTACTACTAGGCTGTCTCTTGAACAGTATCTTATTCATCCTAGAATTCCCTGTGCCTGCCAAACAATAGGACCTCAAATAATCTTTGGAACTGAATCGTGTTGTGATAAAGCTTTGGAATCAGACATACCTCATTTTGAATCCTAGTGCTGTCAATTACAGGTTATGTGATCTTGGCTAACTTATTAGATCTGATATTCAGTTTTTCTCATTTGCAAGTGGAAAAATGATATTACTATGATTATTACATTAATATAATACAATTATAATTAATTCTTTGGAGGAGTTAATAAAACAGCGCATGGAAAGTACTTAGCTTTCCACAAGGACCTACCTCAGAAAATGGAACTCCTTTAAATTAGTCTACAAAAGGGTTTCTCCAGTAAAAAAAATAATCAAATGCATATATTTTTATCTGGTGGTCAACTTTGAGCAACCTGAAATGACTGAGGTCAATGCTCTGAGTTAATGTTATTCAAACCAAAAGCAAAACCACTGATTTTTAGTTTGCCTACTCAGCCTTTTCACAGGTAAACATATTATTCCATTAAAAAAAAATGACAATAGATCGTGGACCTTTTTTTCTTTATTATTACTTTCCTTGACTCTTAGAGGTCTTGGGGTCCAAGGTTAAGAAATAGCATCATTGTTCCTACTTTGGCTTCTAGATTGGACAGATCTAAATCAACCCATATACATCTTTGGCGCATGTGTTTTAGGAGGGGGAGCACTGCATAGTGAAAAGTATGGTCTTTATAGCCCAACAGGCTTAGGTTTAAATCTTCTGTTTTGCCTGTAGTGTGACAGTGGACACGTTCCTTAACTTCTCCCAAGTCCCAGCTTTACCTTCTATAAAATAGTAATCCTGCCTCATGAGAATCAAATGAGATATTGATAAAACCCCAGCACAGCCTCTGTTTACATAGCAGGCACTTAATTAAATGGTGGCTGTTACTTGTTTTGTGAGTCCAGCCAAATTTGAAAGCTTCTTCTTAGTGTAAGAGTTGCTATTGTTTTTAAAATTAGGATTATTTTTCATGCCACAAAGATTTAGCTATGAATAAATATGGCGTTTCTACCTTTTATGGGTTTAAGTATTAAAGAAACTGCTGTATATTAACAAAAGGCAGGAACTCTGAGTTCTAACATGGCTTACTTATTCATTCATCTGTGCATTCGGTCAACATTATTAAATGCCTGCGATGTGCCAAGCATGATCATAGGCACCAAGGATACAGCGAATAAGACCTGGTCTCTGTCTTCAAGATGCTCACTGACCCTAAGGGAGAAAGATATTAAAACTTACCTTTGACTTTATCAAGATCTGTGCCCATCCTTTTCTGCTCATTGTCCTTCACAGTTTCACTTACCCTTCCACCTAGTAGAGATCCCATGGTTTATTCCATCTGCCACTCTCTTGACAACACCTAAAAATCTCTATACTGTTGTTTTTCCACTGCATTTGCCTCATATTCTCCTAACTTTGGATCAACCATCTATCTTCTGTCCATGGGTACCCAGATAGCTATAGAAAATGACCCAATTGCTAGGATGGAGTAGCTGCACATATCCATGGTCTCCACTCCCAGCTAAGCTCTCAATACCACTTACTAATTCTGTGCTTGGCCCTGGTCACTCCTACCATTCTTCACATTCCATGACCTGGTCTTATACATCTATTTCTTCAGTTTCATCTGTCTACTTTCTTTCTCTCAGCTTACCCTTGAGCATTACACACATTACTTTGGATTCCCTATACACACCGTGAAACTTCTGACTTTCTGGCTTTGCTGATGGCATCTCCCCAGCCCTGGAGAGAGGGAGCCCTGATCAGCATGGATACTAGTAGTCAGTTCCTTGGCAGACACATTTCTAGAGTAGAGATGAGAGCCTCAAGTTATCATAGTTAGATGACATGAGCATCCTTTTTATTTTTTATCTTTTGATCCCATGATTACCAAGCAACTTAAATGATTATAATTTGACTTTCAAAATAAATTTCCTACAGCAAGAAAATATACTGGCAGTTGTGTGTTGCATTAAAAATTAATAAATGTGTACTCTGTTTTGTGTATCAGTCTGTCATGAGTTTAGTTATCAAGGTCACTCCTTTTGAATCTATTTGTTATGGATATACTAACAAAATTGAGTTTCTGTATGGAAAAGCCAAGGACCAAACTGCTAAACCCACATAGAACACCACCAAAGCAATTAGCCAGCCTCTGAGACAATGCATTTACCTCGCTTCCCTACAACAACAGCTTCTGAAGACCTTCACAGCCCTAAGATCATCAGTGCCTTAAGAGAAAGGAGGGAAAAGAACCTTAGATGTAACCTATCTGGTGGAAATGTCTCTAATGTGTGTGTGTGTGTGTGTGTGTGTGTGTGTGTATTTGTTAAAAACATCCTTGTAACAATATCCAATTTTCTTCTTTCCAAACAACGTCTGTATTATAATTTCATCTCCAAAATGCACCTGGCCCCTCAGGAAAGGCAAGCCTATGCTTGTTTCCAGTGTGCAGGGTACTCAGACCAGATATAGCTCCTATTATATGTTATCAGTAAGTCTCTTATCCGTTTAGATGGAGGTAAAAAATACCTGCCTAATCAAGCCTGAGAGTCAAGTTTCTGGGCCCACAGAGCAACAAGGTGTTTAAAGACTTAGAAGAAATTATATTGACCAGGAATTTCAGAATAAAAAATTATAATAAGAATATTTACCATTTATAAATGTTTGTTTTGCTATGCTTATCTCAATTAATTCTTGCAAAATTCCCATTAGCACCCATTTTAAAGATGAAGAAATTAAGGATTAGGTAAATGAAATAACTTGAGCAAGCTGATAAAGGGTCAAGTATTTGAGCATAGGTCTATCTGCTCTAAAGCCCATGCTTTTACTCACTATGCTACACTAACTCCCCTTAAGTCCACTCATTCATTTTTTTCACCAAATATTTATTGAATACTTACAATATATGTATGTTAAGCATTGGAAATACAAGGGTGAATAAGACACTTGTCATAGAGAGCTTACAATCACATAGCAGGAGTCTAATATACAAAAATACAATAATAAACCGTTTCAGATGGTCATAAAACATGAGCAGCAGAGATACAAAGAAAAGTGTAAGTGTTACCTGGAAGCAGGTAGGGGACCATGGGAAATTCCCATAGAGGATATGACAGGTTAGCCAGGCATTCAAAGGTAGGTAGACTTTCACATCATAGATAAGATTACTTCTGGCAGAGACAGCAGTATGGAGGGAGAAGATCTGTAGGCAAAACCCAGGAAAGTGCACTGGAGGAGCTGTAGTCGTAGGGTTGGAGGGGTGGCAAAATGACGCCAGACAGCTGGGAAGAGGCCCTGTGTGCCACACTAAGGATTTGGGGTGTTATGTTGCAGGAAATGGAGAGTCTTGTGGAATTTGAAGGAGAGATTAGATTTGATTTTAGTTATCTCAGTAAGTATAATTATAGGGAAGGTACTGTAAAGTTGAGTGCAACATGGAAGAGTACAGTGAGATTGCTACTCTCCATGATCTGGTCATTCATTATACATCTATTAAGGCATGCTTGCCCTCTCCTGAGACCACCCAGGTATTTTCCCTTGAAAAATAGCACACAATGAGCTCCCTAATTATGTACTAGTAAACCATTTTTTTGGAAAGTGTGTGCTGAAGGATGTGTGTGTGTGTGAAATGTATTTGTGCCTAGCATTTCAGTCTGTTACGAGATTCTTTTGAAATGTGATTGTATTATTTATGAAATTAGCACTCTCTCAGCTTTCTGTCATTTCCAAATATGGTAACGGTGTCTTCGAATTCTTTTTAAACATAGATATATCGTTCATTGACTATAGCATAAAGTTCAAATTCTTTATCATGTTATATAAACAACTGATAATATCCTGACATCAGTCTTTCCAGCTCATCTCAAGCCCTTCTCTGCACACCTTATACTTCATCACACCAAACTACTTTTGGGTCTGTTCAGGTCTTATATTTTGAAACATCTATACCTTTTCATGCTGTTCCAGCTGTCTAAAAGACTAGCCTGCCCCTAGGCAGGGCTCCTAACTTATCTTCATATTTTACATAGGTCTATTACAATATTATCATAAGCCATTACGGTGAACCTTGGCTGGAAGGGCAGAGACTCAATCCTATTTATCTTTTTGTCCAGAGTATCAAAGCATAATGGATGGCATATTACTGGAGCTAACGAAATCAGGTTTATTTTGCAGAACAAAATCTTAGTATACTAAAAATGTAAAGCACGAACATGTCCTTTGCCGCTCTGCTTTGTAAATGACTGAAAAATCAACAGGTAATGCTTTCCTGCCTGCCTTAGCAAGAGTTTATTGACCATAAGGAGCTCTAGTTTTTAGAATAGCAAAAAACTGACTCTTACTAGTTTGTTTTTTTGTTTGTTTTGTTTTTTGCTGTTTTTTGTTTTTTTAGGAAAGCTATTGAAGCAAAGTCCTAAACTTCTGCTCTCTCTAGTGATCATTTGAGTACTTCTAGGCCCTAATGAATCAAGCATTTATAAAACAAACATTAAATGTGCATATCAAACTTTTTAATTTGAATTTAAATATCAAATATTTTTCTCTTTTGAGCTCTAATATTGAGTAGTGTCTCCAATGTGTTTTTGATTGGAATATAAATAACTCAAGATCAGGAACTAAGAACATTTAAAGATAAATCGATAATACCACTGTCCTATCAGCTGAGTACAGTGCTATTAAGAGTTCTGAAAAATTAAAAGACAAAGCTATTCTTAGTTGATTACTGTTTTTAGAAATTTATATTTTTAATGTAGCCAAGTGCTAAACACTTAGGTCTGTAGAACACTGAAGGATAAATAGCTGTGATATATACACTGTGATCTAATATATCTCAATAGGTTAAAAACCCCTTTCCAGACAGAACATGTTTAGATTGAGCATATGGATAGGATAAATTTCCGAGTATCTTTGGTTTCTCAAAGAATATATGTTCCATCTGTCCTCTGGTATCTTGTTTTTAGGAGTTCTATCCTTTCTTGACTTTGGTTAAAATGATTACACACCAATTCATTTGGTGTGAAAGTGAGTCTAGGTCATTTTCAGAAAGATATAACTCTGTGTAAGCACTAGGGTAAACTTAAATGTTGTGGTTAAACCTGTATTTAAACACATTTTTCTAGGGTCTGAATGTTTTCAAATGCTTAAACACTGATGGTATGGGAAGATTTTTAGAATGATTCATACAACTGTTTAATTTTTTTTTATTGATTTAAAACCCCCAAATTGTCTTTTAAAACTAGAATAAAGATACACAAACCCATAACAAATTACAGTTAATTGTACTTATAAAATACAGCATTTAAGTCTTCTGATAAACCTTTTCTAGAATCAAAATCTAACATTTTACACTGTAACAAATTTACAGGGTAAACTATATGGCTTGCCTCATTGTTTTCTGCCTCCATGTCTATTTTGCTATTCAAAAGCTTTATGTCAATTTACTTTTTGAGCTGTTTTAAGACCAAACCAAATTATTCCTTCAGCACATTTTAAACAATCCCTTAAAGACCTTTTTTTCTTGGCTATGTTTCCAATCTTGGCTTATCACTATAATATTTCATGCTCCATGCTTCTGAAAAAATTCAATATTCAAGAACAAAGTAATCCAGAGCTTTACTTCATTTCAGTGTTTTTATGTCCTAGGGCTGTCCCAACTCAATGACCCAGTTTTTATTGTGTCACATCTCCCTGTCTGTTGCTGACTGTGACCAGCTTGCCTAATCCTTTTCCTGTCTCTTATCAGTTTTCCCTTAATTCAAAAATCTTTTTCTTTTTTTTTATTCTTTGCACTTTTCCTTTTGCAGCTTTTAGAATCTTTTTTTCCTCCTTGGGAGACTCAGTGTTCCTGTGGTGGCTACTCAGAAACACAAAGATGAATGAGTAACTAAAGTCCTTAAGTCTGTCGGTGTCAAAATTTTCATTATGCTATCTTTAGAACTGTGGGTGGTAAATGGCAGAAAGTGGGTGTTATAATTTGGCAATATGCATGAAGAGTCATTAAAAATGTTCATACCCTATGATCCAGCAATTTTACGAGCTTATTAATTAAAAAGAATCACCCAAGATATGGAAAAAGCTATATACATGAGATATTCATTACAATGTTATGTATAAAAGCAAAAGAAGAAAACAATATAAATATCCAGCAATAGAAGAGAAGTTAAATTACTACCTATCTACTTGATGAGATATTGTACAATCATTTAAGATGATGGTTATGTTACTTTTTAGAAAGATGGGTAAATATCTGTAATGTTCTCGGAAAAGCAAGGTACAAAATTGTAAGTGTTGATGATCACAATTATGTTTTTAAAAAGCATTTACAAAGGGCAAACTGCAAGGAAGCATGACATTTCCTAATACAATAGTTGTTATTTTAGGGTGGTGGAATTATAGATGATGTTTCTTTCCTTTACTCTCAAAATCTTAATTCAATGTCTTTTAAAACTTAAGTTTGTAAAAACTATCATCTTAACTGATGCAAATTAAGAACAAATTAGGTAGGTTATGTAATATACAATTTACAAAAGATGATTTCAGATAGACTAAGTCTTATAATCTAACAACTTAGGGCGTGCAATAAGACAATTCATATGTGATTTTGTTTACTATTGTATGTAATCCCCAAAAGAATAAGGAAAAAACTTTCAATACCTATTTTAAAATATAAAATAGAATTATTTTTTAAACCTTTAATAGGTTTTACCCCAGTTTATTTTACTGCCACTGACTTTATCCAGGCCAAGTTCTGTCTAAAGCTACTTCATCAAGCTCTTCCTCGATTCCAACCCTTTTAATCCATTTTCCACATCATCTCCAGAAAGATCTTTCTGAAACTTACATCTATTTGGGATAGTTCACTGTTTAAACAATACAGGGATTCAGAATATTAAAATCTTTAGCTTAGTTTACTAACTCCTCCCAAACTTCTCTGCCTTATTTGTGCCCTTTCTTCTCATGCACCCTCTTCACTAGCTTTACCAAACTCCATTAATACCTGAAAATAGTACTCACAGTCACTATTCTTTGTGTCTTAGTACTGAAATTAACACTTGATACCCACTCATTCTTCAAATCTCGTGTTACTTTGTTTAAGAAAGTTTCCCAGATTCTTCATCTTTTATATGTCGTTCTCTGTAATCCCACAGTGTCCCCACCATGCTGTGCTATCAATGATTTGCTTATCTGCCTTTTCCACCAGACAGTAAACTTTTTGTTATTGTGTGCAAAGGCAAGTTCCAGTGAGTGTGTATGTGTTTATGCCCCCTCCCTCCCTGTGCTCAGACAACGAGAGGAATAGTGAATGCTAACTGATGTTGATGAAGGGCCAGTGTGTTAATCTGGACACTTCAGAGCTAGGAACAAAGAGGGGAGATATGCTGGAAGCCAAGGGCTGTTATCTGTCAGGTACTTACCAGGGAAACTCATTCAATACACCTCCCTGATAAAGGCAGACTTCTTTCTTTGTCTTAAGATTGTCCCGT
Organism: Hipposideros armiger; assembly: GCF_001890085.2. Taxonomy (NCBI): domain Eukaryota; kingdom Metazoa; phylum Chordata; class Mammalia; order Chiroptera; family Hipposideridae; genus Hipposideros; species Hipposideros armiger. The sequence continues at coordinate 4,096,345 of NW_017731352.1, forward strand.
GAATATTTTCCTTTCTACATCATATCCCTGAGAACTGGAGCACATCTTATTTGTCTACGAACCCTCCATTATTCCTTGCACATATTAGGTATTCAAACATTGAATAAAATCCAATTTTTAAAAATCATTCTGCTGTATAGAAATTGACATCTACCTTGTCTGTGATGTGAAAGTCTGGAAGAAAAAAAATATTTGTGAAACACAAAATATTTGTGAAGCTTAACATCTTAACTAGAAAATTTCAGAACAGTGTTGTGAAACCCTGGAAAAATATAATAGGAACTGATGGACAGACTTATATAAAATAAAATAAAAATAAGAACTGCCTAAACTCCAAATGTGCTGACATGTAAATATGTTCTCTACTTCAATTTTCATATGTTTCGTTAGGGAACCAGGTGCACTTCAATAGAAAATACAAGTTCAGCCTAACACAAAATCATGGTTTTACTGTTTAGATGAAAAACAAATGACTTTGTCATGTACTCAATTGACTTTTAAAATTTTTCCCCACCCTTATATCAGCGTTGTAAGCAATACAGTTATTACAGCAAAAAAATTTTTTTGGAAATTTTAAATCAAATTTATTTTCCCAAAATTTTTAGTCTTCAAATTTTTTTATTGTAACTTCAATATTTTAGCTATTAATCTCGCTCTTTTTTTACACTTTATTTTGACATTCAATATTATTTTATATTAATTTCAGGTGTACAGCATACTGGTTAGACATTTATATAATTTAAGAAGTGATCTTCCTGACTAGCCTAGTGCATACCTGGCACTATGCATAATTATTACCATACCATTCACTATATTCCCTATGCTTTACATTACCATGACTATTTTGTAATTACCAATTTGTACTTCGTAATCCCTTCACCTTTTTCACCCTATCTCCCAACTCCCCCTCCCATCTATCACCCTGACAAATTTAGTACCCATCTGATACCATACATAGTTATTACAGTATTATTGACAATATTTCTTATGCTATACCCCACATCCCTATGACTACTTTGTAACAATCATCCTTTTAGCATCTCCACACAGTAGATGGGCTACCTGCCCATTAGTTAGTTATCAGGTTGGCTGTCATCAGTGCTTGTGCTCAAGTAATCCTTATTTTAAAACTTAATAATGACCCCGGAGTGCAAGAGCAGTGATGCTGACAATTCGGATATGCCCTAGAGAAGGTATAAAGTGCTTCCTTGAAGTGAAAAGGTGCATACAATATTTTGAGAGTCCACATTCACATAACTTTTATTACAGTATATTGTTATACTTGTTCTATTTTATTATTACTGTTAATCTCTTACTGTGCCTAATTTATATATTAAACTTTATCTTAGGTATATATGTGTAGGAAAAAAAACATAGAATATATAGTGTTGAGTATTATTCGAGGTTTCAGGCATCCACTGGTGGTCCTGGAACGTATAACCCAGATAAGGAGGACTACTGTATATCCCTTGAGACACTCCAACGATCACTTAAAAATAAAATATTCAGATATACCCACATAATTTTCTTTTCTTTTTTTATAACTGAGGGCATTTCAGTTTGTTGTGTTTAAGCTAGGTCGTAACAAATGCAAAACTTATTATATAAAAAAAGGTTAATTATAAATGGCCAGTTTCTTTAAGGGGCTAGCTTGATTAAAAACAAGACCTGTACTTCCAGATTTTTTTAATCAGTTTTTAAATGTAGGAAATCTGAATTTTGTCAGTGATATATACATAACCTAGATCAATTTCTTGTGGCAAAGTTGTGGCCAAATTCACTTTTAAGTTCAGTGTTCCAAGCAGCTGGGCCAGTTCTCTGTAACTTGACCATCTTTCCTCCCAATGAGATGAGTCCCTACTATATAACAACCTGTGCTAATTCATTCAATCATAATATTCATCACATGGTAGTTAATGACCAGTTTATCAGTTTCCCACCCCACAGACTGTCATGTTTACTTTGCTTTGACGTAAGTACTAAATTTGCTAAATGAGTAATGAACAGTATTTCTATTCAAATGGTATGTATTTATCCATAATTATTGAGCATTAATCTCCAAATATTCTATAATCTGATTTAAAATTCTAAATTTAAACAAGAAACTTGTACCAAAGCTTTTAGTTTGTGCTTAATCATTTTTAAAATTTGTAGTTTTGAGGCATTTTATTATAAAAAGCTTGTACTCATATACATAAACTAATAAGAACTTAAAATTCATCATACATTTACTTCATTTTTTAGCTTAACCTTCTAGTAAATCTTTAGCTTCATTGATTTTAGCTGCTATATAAGGAGATCCTCCCTTGTCTGGGTGATTTAAAAGCATAATTCGTCAATGAGCATCTCTTATTTTTCCTTTATTGGCAGTAGGGCTCATACCTAGTATTAATGCTGCTTCTCGTTTTGTCATTTTGGGTTCAAACCCACTTCTGTAATAGCCACCACTGAAGGCAGATTTGGGTAGACTTTGAAATACTTGTTTTACTTGAGGCTCCACATGCTTCATGGCTTGCAAAACATAACGGCCTGCAAATCCTACAGCAGCAATGGTCAGTCCAACTGCTACCACAGTACTGGCCATGGCTGCGGTTCGGCTACCCTGTCTCCACCAAGAGCGTGGTTCATCTCAACCAATAGGCCGCAGCCACCAATTCCATGCCTTTACCACAGAGCCCGTAATTTTATTCTTAACAGAATTTCCCTAAATAGGTTTTTCCTATCAGCAAGGGAACATGCTCATTTGAGATCATGTGTATAGTCCCTTTGGCCACGTTAGCTCTTACTATGTATTAATAGGCACTGGTAGACTTGGTTTTCAATTAAGTCTCATGTGAACATACTGGGTATATGGCAGTTCTTCAGTGAATAATGATTTAGTAGACGAGATTACAAAGGTTAATGTGCTTAGTACAGTGCCCACTACATAGAAGGCTCTCCAATATATATTTTTTCTCCTTCCTTCCCTTGTAACTCTGTAATAAAGATAACAAACCCATGATTCAAAAGAACCATACAAGACAAGAATGATTTGTGCAGCTACTTTAACATAAATATTTTATAATTTATAGTAAAGACATTTTGCACACCACCATAAATACTGAACATGATTTTACAAAAGTTACAAATTTATGATAAAAATACTTCCTAAATACCATGATAATCCACCTGTTTTCTTCTCAATCTCAGTGTAAAGGCTAAAACCAGGGTTAAAATTTAACCATAGCAGACAGGAACACTTGGTGTCTTTGTTTACAAATATAGTCTAATGCACAAGAATATTGACAAGCATTTCCATGTGCTTCAGATATACTGTCAAGATATGGACAGCCAACAAGTTTAAAAGAAATATACACATTTCTAGTTACAGGTGTTAACCAGAAATATTACAGTAAAGCTGGTAAACTGTGACCACCAACACAGAATTCTACACACCTGAGAAAGTTGACAACAAACTAAAAATTAAGTTACTTGGCATCAGGTAAAGAACGTCTAGGCTTTAGGGGTAACTTACTGCTTTCATATACTGTACAGTCTTACTGCCCCCAAATTTGGAATTTCAGAGCTAGAGAGTATATAATTCCAAAACTTGCTTTGTCCTTTATCTCATGCTAGATCTCTGATTTTTCTTAACTTTTGCAGTCTTCTGGCAAGATCTTTAAGATTTTCACTCAACAGCACTGGGTCAAATCTCTTCTATACAGGATCTCATTGTTCTTATGCCTCCTCTATTTGCCGAAAGCCGGTCAAAGTCTTGGAGGTGGAAACGAGTTGCCAACTGATTTACCATTTTCCTCAAGGTAAGAAATGCTGAAACAACTTGGAAAGTAAGGAACATAGTGAAGATGATGTGTACTGCTTTTTCCAAGGGCAGATTTGTTAGGCCTTCATTAAAGAGCAAGAAAAGAATTAAAGGCAACTGCAATAGAAGGCTCAAAAGCCAAAAGCCAGCCAACTCAGGAACCTGCAATGGCACATATTAGGAGGAATCAGATCAGTGAAGTACATGCCTTTGTTTACACAGATAAGTACTTAGCACTACTGTGAACATACATTATGAGCTCTGTAATTCAAAAGGAGTATAATATGGTCCCTGTCCTCAGAGAACTTACAGTTTAGATTAGAAGACAAAACGAATGTATATGATAATCCTAGACTACTACGCCTTAGTGAATAATTAAATGCACCATTTAGTATTATAGACTAAATGCTACAAGAAATAAGACAGTGATTAGGGTAAGTGAAAGAAAGAAATCAGCTCTAAGACTTCTTTTCTTTTTTTTTTTTTTTTTAGCTGAGCCATCCTGCTACCTGTTGGCAGCTCAGCAGCTGCTCAGCTCGGGCTGGACTCGAACCGCTGTTGCTCAGAGCTCAAACTCTTGAGCGAGCTCTTAACCAACTGAGCCACTTGGCTGGCCCCGAAAGAAATAAATCAGGACCTAGGGTTTTAAAGTTGGGTAGAAGGAGGAAGAGACAAGAAAGTAAGTAAGCAAAGATATGGGATGAGCATGATTGGGAATCAACATGTCATCCTGTAATGGATGCTTGGTTTAAGAAATAGCAATAAAAGGGGCCAGTGGAGTGGCTCAGTTGGTTAAGAGCTTGCTCAAGAGTGCGAGCTCTGAGCAACAGGGTCGCCAGTTTGATTCCCGGCCTGAGCTGAGCTGCTAACATGTGGCAGGATGGCTCAGCTAAAAAAAAAAAGAAATAGCAATAAATATAGTAAGATACGCCAGGTGAGGCCTAAGTATGAAGGGCCTAGAAACCTTAGAAATCTTTAGATTTTACCCCTAAGCTCTGGTAACTATAAATGCTTAGGCGACAAGATGATTCAGAAAACATGTGCCCAGCATAGGAAATGAGTTCATGACTTCCCCCCATTTTCTTACTCAGGATCCAAACAGACATGTTTAATTGATTAAGTATTTTCAAGACTGGTGTGAAGAGGGAAAATTACCAATTCTTAAGTGCTTACTATGTTCAAGTACTTTACATAAATTATTTCATTTAATCCCAACAAACCTCTGAAGTAAATATTTTCCCAGTTTATACATGAAGAAGCCAAGGTTCAGAGATTAAGCAAACAGTCTACAGGTAACCAAAGTGGTAAAGTTGGAGCCAGGCCTTAACTACAGGCCTTTGCTCCTTCTACCATATCCCACTGCCTTTTCCTTCCTATGAAAACCTTATTGCATTTATGTGTAGTACTGGGAGAAAGGAAAGAGCTTACCTTCTCCTGTAAGTTACCCATGTAGCCCAGATACAACCTGATAGCTTCAATTAAGGTTATTAAGATGATAACAGTGACCACAATGAATTTGTAGTAATCAGGCAAGATGGAATACTAAAAAAATAAAAACAAACATGTTTGTAAAATCGCATGTTTGTATAGTAAAACTGACCTGAGATAGAAAACAAATTATTAAGAACTTTTACTTTTATTAACAATGTAACAATGCCAGGGATGGGTAGAAGAGACCGCAACAGAAGTATTAAAAGCACAGACTTACCTTCATCTGAAGCATCATCATGCTGCTCACCCACCAAAGTGGGAAAAAGTAAGTGTTAAAATAAAGTGACATCTGCAGTGCCAAACTGGAAACCATTTCATTATCTACAGAAAAAACAGAGAGAAAAGTAACAAATTCTTAATCCTGGTTTACGTCCTTTATTCCCTTAGAAATTTGTAGTTCCTCAACAAAACTACAAATATTAAGCCTATTTATAATCACTGCCAGTGAAAGGAAATATTCAGCATCATGCTATTTAGTTCATATATTGGCTTCTTGGGGGTACGTTTCATGTCTTTCAATTACTTTATCATTTTGCCCATACTGCTGACTTTTTTTGCACACTATAGATACTACAGATTAAATGTAGAATATCAACATGAATCCTCTTGAAACACAATAATTATTACCTTCTTTGTAGAGTTCTATGTAAAGAGCCTATAAAATAAACACATCAAATACATAAAAACTACTTTCTCACATATAAACTAATCTCATACAAAAACTAATCACCCCAAATTAGAATTAGACACACACCTCTTTAAATATACCACAATCCCACCCATTCATTAATACTCAATTCAGTACCACTTTTTTCTGTAAATCCTTTCTTGATCGTATTCCTCCACCCCAGTAGATACCTCTTTCTTCTAAGTACTTATCACTCTAACTTGTGCATAAGAAGTGCTAGCAAAGACCCACACTCCCCTCACTCATGACACAGTCTGGTATACTGAAGAGATCATGAATTTTGGAGTCCAAGTAAACCTGGAACTCCCCAAACTTTCCTGTAACTATGGATGCCACACTTCAGATAAGTTATTTAACCTCTTCGAGCCTCAATTTCTTCATCAATAAAATGGTAACATTAAAATTACCTCAGAGGTTGCTTGTGAGGATTAGAGATAATATAAATTATTTCACCTTAGCACCATGCCTGGCACTTAGGAGGCTCTCAATAATTATTAGTCTACTTTCCTTTGATTTCACTTATATCTATAGCCTCAGTGTAAGCATAGACCACATTCTACCCAAATTTGAGACCCTCATAGAATCTAGCATCTTGCTTTACACATGGTAAATACCAAATACGCATAAGTAGAAAGAATGAGCTAATGAAAACAGACTGTCATAAGGACATTATCAGTGTAACCCTTCATGATACATGAGTTTCATTTATTTAAGGCTTATTGTATAATGTTTTGGTTTTATATTAAGGGAGAAGGGGCCTAAAATAAGAATTTTATTTTTTAAATTGGGCCCTATGCATATTAAATTTTACTAAATTCTAACAATTTAAGAGCAGATACATATTTTGAAATCAATTGCTCTAAATGTAAGAATTTACAAAGTCTCTAAAATAAATTTTTAAAAAACAGGTTTATTCTTTTTCTCTACAACTTAGTATTTTATGTCATTAAATAATTATAAAATATAAGAAATAATCATGGTCTTACAGCAATAAGGTTTCCTTTAGCTCCAAGAATATGTCTAATTATTATGATCTGATTTTAAATATTGTTATGATCTACTTTTGCTTGTACCTGTTTATTAAATTACCATTGATGAAGGAATGAATTCTTCAAATCTGTTAAATCTGAAGGCAACTCACCATCCTAGGGTTTTTCATAACAACAGTACAACTCTTGGTCAGCTGTGGATATGGTCATAATAAACATAATTATAGAACAAATAACCAAACCTATTTCAGATCCACAAAGAAGAGGATATGGAAAAATAATGATAAACTAGTTAAGTGGAAAATGTTAATCCCTTTGGAGCAGAAACTGCAGTCAAATTTTGCAAGGAAGTTTCTTTTTTTTTTTAAATTTTGAACATGAGCATCTTAAGAGTTATGCTATGTGTATATTTCAGATCAAATTTGTAATCATGCAATTGAAAATCAAATTAATATGTAAATGAACCTTGAAAGCACAAGAAATGAATTTACCAAATTTTGCAAAAGTACACTAAGTTCTGTAAATGGAATTTAAATTAAAACATTATATAATATAATTAGGGGTAAGCAAACTACCAGCCAGCTGCCTGATTTTATATAACTAGTGAGCTAAAAATGATTTTTCACATTTTTTAAATGGTTGGGGTAAAAATAAAAGAATAATATTTTGTGACACTGAAAATCATATGAAATTCAAATTTCAGTGTCCTTAAATAAAATTTCATTGGAAAACTGCCATGCCTTTTCAATTACCATTATGTATAGCTGCCAGAGACCTATGGCCTGCAAAATGTTAAATATTTACTATCTGGCCTTTACAGAAAATGTTTGCTGACCCCTGATACCTTGCATCATCAGATTTTAGGGCCTGTTAAGCCTTAGCTTTAGAATCAGAAATTTAGAAATCTAATTTTTCACATTATGTTTTTCTCTGTACATCCTAAATCATGAAGAGGGCTTAATTTGGGAGAACTGCAAATAATCAAGTTGAAAAAAATGCAACTATGGGAATTAACTTTACTTTTCTCTGGCCCTTTTGAAAATACCTAAACCAAGCAAGAGGAAAAGATTTCTACTTCCAGAAGAATTAAGTGATTAAAAACTGGGTTTGGTTGACAGTATGAAGTTTATCATCATGATTTAAAAAGGGGCAACTGTTTTGGAGGAAACTGTGTTATCACTTGTCTCATGCTGAATGTAGCGTGGTGGCATTTTGTTACCAGATTTAGGGAAACAGTTTACACAGGGGAACATAAGGAGAAGGCAGGGGAAGTGGGGAAGAGTTTTGTTGAAGATGATGCTAGTGTGGCCACTGTCACTCTGGAGTGGATAGTGGTTTAAAATGACTCATTAAGAAAACTTTCCATCTCTTCTGCTATAAAACTGCCTTGTGGTGGGACTTATTTGTTCTGCTAGGAAAAGAGAAAAGGAAAAGATATTTTACCAAGATTGGGATGTGCGGAGTGGGAAAGGGTGATTCCCTTCAACCAGATCAGAAAAGCCAGGGCTGACGCCACAGAGGAAAAGCAATGCTGGCCTTCGAAGAGGGCAAGGGACCTGACGAGTGCTGTGAAGGTGGCTTTTTTGAAGAAGGCCAGCGCCACCTTAGCTGCTGAGCTTGCAATTCCCTGGCCAGGCCGCAGCATGCTCAGCTCGGGACTGGACGGGTATCAGGGACCGGATACATCCCAGGCCCAGCCCCAGCTCTTGGCCCGGCCTCTCCTCGAAGGTTTTTCCCCTACTGCAGAGAACCTGCTGAAGGCGAAACCGCCATTTTAGGTCCGGGCAAAATCTGGCTGCTCCAGAACCCACGCCACTTTCTTGGTGAGCCACACACACTGCTCTGGGCCTCGGCCACTCACCCGGACCTTCGTTGTACTCCGGCCCAGTCCGGTTGGAGTCGCTGAACACGGTCCGGCTGAAGTTTCCCAGCCGCAGGCGGACCGGATCCGGCAGCTCCATGCCCGGGCTTCGGTACCGCTCACTACTGGGTGTGCGGGCGCAGCCCAGTGCTGCGGTTCCCACGGCAACCGGGTGGTGCTGGGGGCCAGCGCGCATGCGCAGTTGCACAGCGGGGCGAGGTACCGGTAGATCCCGCGCTCTTGGAAGGTAGGGGTGAGCAGAGGGCCGAGTCCTGCGAAGCGACTCAGCCATGTGCAAAACGGCAGATTCCTTAAGTCCTGTTTTAAGCCCCAATGTCTAAAAACAAATAGAAATAATAATAAATGACCTGGGGTTGGATTGTGATACAAGGAGCCCGCGCACCTTGCCGGTGGGGTGCAACCTTTCTGGAAGGAAATATATTGTAGAATGAATGAAGAGCTTCAAGAATGTTTATGACCCAATAGCTCCTAGGAATATATATATGTATAATATATAATATTCCTAAAAATATATAATAATATACATAGAAGAGTATATATATATTCACTATATATGTGTATATGTATGTACACATACATTTGATGGAATGCATTGCATCAGTTTAAAAAACATGCTTGCAACAAATAGTTGATAAGGATTAACTTTAAGTAAAATAAAATAAAAAAAAACAGAAGTAAAACAATAGAAATGGACCTAACAGCTAAATGTGTGCATGTAAATATATGGAGAGCAGAGAGGAGGAGGAGGTCCACAAGCACGGTGGCTTCAAAAAAAGACGAGAAGGAAATAATTCAAAATGTTAGTAATTTCTGGATAGTGGATTTTGGCTGATTTAAATTATTTAAAACATTTCTGTATTTTTCAGCTTTCTCTCAAATAAGATGTATTATTTTTTAAAAAACACAAGTATAATATACTTTTCAATCTGTGGTTTGGAATCCACATATGAGAAGGGCCTTCAAGTTATACACAGATTTTTGACTGGCAGGTTGGTATCACTAATGCTCCTATTGTTCAAGGGTCAACTGATCATTGCAGAAAAGGGCACACACTGAATTTACACGTGTAACCAGAACCCAGATCAAGAAACAACCTTACCAGCGCACCGAGAAGCTCTTCCTTCCTATTTCCTAACAGGCACTAAACCCCCACTTCTAACTGACCATTCCTGTTTTCTAATAACATAGAATTGTTTTGCCTATTTTTGTGATTTATGTAAAAGTAATCATACAGTAAGTGGTTTTAAAAAAAATCTGCCTCTTTAATAATCAAAATTATTTTAATGACATTCCATCATATTGTTGAGTGAGGATTCTTTTTCCTTGCTGTGTGTGACCATAACAATAAGTTTATTAATTCTGTTGCTGAATGTGTGTATTTTCTAGTTTGGACCTTTTATGAATAGTGCTGCTTTTGGTGAAAATATGCCTTGCGGTAAACATTTTCATGCACTTGTGTTGAGTTTATTCCTAGGGGTGGAATTGCTGGCTTATGAGGTGTGACCCGGCTTTAATAGAAACTGCCAGCAGTTTTCTAAGGTGGTTGTACCAGTTTCCGCTGCCTCCAGCAATGTATGAACATTCCTGTTGCTCCAGATCTGTCACCAGCACTTCCTATTTTCCATCCTTTCCTTTTAGCCATTATGATGGGTATGTGGTGAACAGTATTATTTTCACAATTAAAAGAAAAACCACAGGTATTTATATTTATAAGTGTCAAGAGGAAGTTATGGGAGGGAATAGCTAGCTGCATGGCTAGAATTTCAAAAATTAGTTAAATGTTTATTTTATTCCTACTACTTTTTGGAACATTGTGCTGGACTAATTAGGTATATAGTCCCTCCCCATTGAGAACTGCAGCCTTGTGAGAGAGACATATGGAAACAAATAAGTACAATACACATTGGTAAAGGAACACAGATGAGGAAGCAGTTAATTCTGGTTGGGGATGTTAGGGGAAAACTGGCTGACTTTTGCTTCTCTTTAAGATGAATCTCAGGCCCCAACATCCTCAAAAGGGCTTCCAGGACTTTCCTGAAGGAGGGCTTTAGTGCCCTCCTCTGTGTTTGTCACATCTTCTTGGTGTAACTTTGGTCACAGCGCTAGTCACATTATGCTATAATTGTCTATTTGTGTCTGGTTTTTTTTGCTAGTTCACAAGCTCTTTGAGGTCATTAATAGGCTTTCATCTTTATATCCTGAACACTAGAGTATAGTTCCTGACCTAGAGTGGGAATTGGGTAACTACTGAATGAATAAAGGGAATGAAAGGTCTAAAGCCCACCCCCAAATCTTCCCACTTCTAGTTCAGGGACATTGCCAGCCCTTATATAAGTTTCGCTCTACAGAATGAAGAATTTATATATTAAAACACAGTGAATTATAGCAATCAAAAAAATTTTTTTAACTTAGCAACAAAAACATCAGTTTTCATCTATTAAATTAACCAATGTTTTTATAAAGAACCCAGTTAAGCAGAAAGCCTCATGCTCTACTGATTGAATTATAATTTGAATAATCTAACCAAGGAAAGCAATCAGTAATATGTACAAGTTGCTTTAAAAATATTCCTGCCTTTAATGAAATAATCCAAATTTTAAGTCTCTATTTTGGGGGAATAATAATAAAAACAAAGTTTTATATATCAAGATATTACTTCCAATATTATTGATATTAGTTAAAAAATAAAAGGTGAGGGAGATTTTGAAGTGCCAAACCAAAGAGGGGAGTTAAGCAGATTATGATATTCATGATGAAGTTCTGTGCTGTAGTGGAAAGGATGCCCTTGGAAGCAGAGGGAGCAGGGTTCAAATCCCCTAACATTCTCACTTTACCACCTAAGAGCTGTGTAATTAATTTCAGACATTTGTTTTGTAAAGTGAGAATAATGATAATTTACTGTTATGGTTGATGCAAAGATTATATCATTAAATAAGGCTTTCTATAAGTGATAGCTATCATTGACACATCTATGTAAATGATATTTGTGAAGAAGAAACACCTACAGTGGAGTAAAGTCATGCCAGTATCTAATTTTCTGAATTCAACTGTACCTATGAGGCAGAACCTCTATTACTTTTCTAGTAAAGACAGAAGATACGATTAACCATGGTAACTAAATTTATCAAAGGTCTGAGTGAATCTTTTTTTTTTTTCCTTAAAGATTTTATTGGGGAATTGGGGGAGGGGAACAGCGTTGAGGAATCGGGGAAGGGGAACAGACAAGTTGCTGTCCTTTTGTTCTTCAGTCTAGTTGTGGAGGACGTTGCTTCACTGGCCCATGTTGGTATTATCATGCTCTTCCCAGCTGAGGCAGATCGGTCACCGGCCACTGGCCGGCCGCTCATGGTGGCTCTTGGCAGCTCATGCCAGCTGCCAGCCATTCACGGTTGCTTTACAGCAGTCCACTGCAGCCTCACTGCAGCCAATGCCGTCACCGGCGACTCAAGGCAGCCCAGCTCCAGGTCGAGCTGTTGTTCAGCATCTTAGCTGTAGAGGGCGCAGCATCACTGGCCCCCATGTGGGATCTGAACTGGAACCCTGCTGCTCAGAGCAGGCGTCCCAAGCCAGCTCTTAACCAATGCGCCACTCGGCCGGCCCATGAGTGAATCCTTTGAAGATTTTTTTTCCCCTCACCGAGGTGAAACACCTTGTTCAGATGGCCATTATTCCATCAAAATCATTGGGGAAAAAGTTGATGAATTATGGGTATTTAAAAAAAATTTTACTTATCATTCAAGTTTCCTGTAATAAGCATGACTTTCATAATTCAAAATAAATCTTATTAAAAATAAATTGAGAGGAAGAGGCAATGGTGGTGTAAAAATATATTAGAGAAGATTTTTGAGAGGAAAAATATTGTGGTTTGGAAAGCATCCAGCCATTATTGATGTCACAAATGGCCCAAAGGGCTCAAAAAACTTTCAAATGTTATTTTGTTAGGTGATGCTCACCGGGGGTGCCAAAAAATGTATACACATTTTAAGAAAGGAAACGTGTATTAAAATTGTAATACTCAATATATACTAATAACAAAAGATGAGTACAAGTTACGTTTGACTTCTGCAATTACAAGAGGTGCTCAAAATGGTTACCATCAGCGTTCAGACACTTCTAAGTACAGCAAACTACTGCTTGAGCAACATTGACCAAAGTGTCCACTTATATACATATTTTTGGCACCCCTGGTATAAAAGCAACCACATAGTGAGAACTGAGATCATGGCACCCCCGGTATATAGGCAATCACATAGTGAGAACATGGATTCTACAGACTAGTATAATTTGGGTTTCCCCTATTCTAGACCTATTACTTAGAATCTGAAGAGAGGAGTATGGAATCTCTGTTCTTAAAATTATGGGAAGATTAGTAAATAATCCCGGCAAGATTAGTAAACTGTAAACTGTTTACTTCTTATGCCAATGTTGATGGTCAGAGTAATAGCTGATTCCCCAATAATTGTTTAATGTATTTCATTGGTGTTTGATAACATTTATAGTTTAGTTTCCCAAATATTTATTTTCACAAAAATTTTGAGCTTAGTACATTGGTTTGTTTCTCTTTGACAAGAGGCAAAGTTGTCTGGTAATCATGTATTATACTACGTGACAAGAAACTGATTGGGGGTGTCACTTAAATTACTCCTTGGCATAATAAAGATATAAATTCTTTCTACTTGATACTAATAAAGAGTTTAGAAACAATATTTTTTAAGTGAACATGTTCAATTTATTGCCTTAAAATGATATGTAAAACATTTGTAAGAATTTAGACAAGTTTAAAAGTTAAGTTATATATTTGGATAGAATATCTTCAGACATGATTCCACTTCAGCATTTAAAGAAAATCTTTAACCTGAAATGTAATCTTATAATCCTTAACTTGTTAATGGCTAATCAAAACCTTTTTGAATCCCTAGTACAATATATTCTATTCACAGCACTTTTCAAAGGTTTATAAGAAAGAACCAGGCTATGAATTACATAAAAAGTCAAATCTCATGAAGGGATTTTTTCTTACTATATTAAGTGATATTTCAAGGCTGACTTTAATATTTTGTCTTCAAAGCCATCCCCATTGAGCATTTTTATTAGAAAATTCCTTCCCTTTTCAAATGCTGTTTATAATTTTTGGATCTGTGGCATTTCTTTGTGTTAGCCTACCACAGTGTTCATCTGTTATCGTAAGCTGCTGCTCCATGTGTCATACTATGTGGGAAATGGGAATGACAAGCCCAGGAGGATCAGTAAAGCAAAACCTGCTTAAGGAAACCTCAGATTTCTCAAGTGAATTGTGATACTGATTAGAAGCAAGTGGCCATTTTATTGAATAGATTGAATAGGTAATAAGTTCCACTTTTACTAGTGATAGTATTACTGTACTAATAATATTTTTATATTACACTGTAAAATGTAAATTATGTTTCCTTCTTGGAAGAAAATTAATCTTTACTTTTTATTAACTGTAATAAAATATTGTCCCTCCCCCTACTAAATATTGAAATGTTATACGCTCTTGTTTGTTTTAGATTATGGTTCTGTGCTTTTAATAAATATATACCACACACACACACACACACACACACATGAGTGCGCGCGCGCGCGCGCGCAAGGTCTGACAATTAAGTTCACGAACTCATCTAGAAAAAGTGCTATATACCTCATTGCTAAATATCACTATGGTCACCTCCGAAGTGTTCCCCTTGGAAAGCTATGCATCGATGCCAGCACCTAGTTCATTCACCCTTCAAAGCAATTTTGGAACTCTCTGGAATGGCCATCAGAGCTGTCATCGTATTAGCCTTGATGTACTGAATGTCATCAAGATGTCTCCCTTTCAATATTTCCTTAATCTTTGGGTAAAGAAAGAAGTCATTGGGGGCCAGATCAGGTGAGTATGGAGGGCGTTCCAATACAGTTATTTGTTTACTGGCTACAAACTCCCTCACAGACACTGCCGTGTGACCTGGTGCATTGTTGTGATGCAAGAGCCATAAATTGTTGGCGAAAAGTTCAGGTTGCCTAACTTTTTCATGCAGCCTTTTCAGCACTTCCAAATAATAAACTTAGTTAATTGTTTGTTCAGTTAGTACCAATTCATAATGAATAAACTCTCTGATATAAAAAAAGTTTAGCAACATAATTGCAACAAGTTTGTGGACTTAATTGTCAGACCTGGTATACCATATACATTGTCTCCAATACGGTACATTGCTTAATCATATTCAATTTTGATACACCATCATATCAAAGTTGTAAGAGTAGAAATCTTATAAATGGATAATTTGGTATTAAAATGAAAGGTGTACACATAGGAAAGGGTTCAAATACATTTGAATTATTTATGTTGAATTATTTATGATGAATAACACAGCTC
Organism: Hipposideros armiger; assembly: GCF_001890085.2. Classification (NCBI taxonomy): domain Eukaryota; kingdom Metazoa; phylum Chordata; class Mammalia; order Chiroptera; family Hipposideridae; genus Hipposideros; species Hipposideros armiger. The sequence continues at coordinate 4,111,573 of NW_017731352.1, forward strand.
TACAAATTTTCTTGAAGATACATTTGCTTTGCAAAATAGAAAGTCATTGGCATTATTCCTGTATCCCATTCCCTTTCCCTGTATTTTTAGTTAATACAGAATTGTGTTTTTATTTTTTCCAGCATCTGCTGTGAAGATTAACAGAAATTCCAGGTGGTTGGAGACAAGTGTAATAGGAGAAGAACAGTGATGTCCTGGGCCCTGGCTAAGGTACAAAGCTGTGCACAAAAGGTGATAAGTTCATATATTTTAAGTTCAGGAACCACCTATAGTTAGGCCAGCTTATGATGAAATGTCAATATAGTAGTCCCCCCCTCCCCCATCTATGGTTTTGTTTTCTGCAGTTTCAGTTACCCAAAGTCAATCTTGGTCCAAAAATAGTACCATTGACATCATCATGCCTCAGTGATCCAGGTTCACCCAAAGCAAATGATCCTCCTGATGTAGCCTCAGAATGTTAACACTAGCCTACTGTTACGTCACAATGCCTGTGTCACTCACCTCACTTGACCTCATCACATAGGCATTGTGTCATCCCATGTCATCAAAACAAGGGTGAGTACAGTATAATAAAATATTTTGAGAGAGACCACATTCATATAGCTTTTATTACAGTATATTGTTATAATTGTTCTGTCTTATTAGTTTTTGTCATTAATCTTTTTTCAATAATTTTTAAATTTTAGTTGACATATAATATTAGTTTTAGGTATACGACATAATGATTAGACACTTGTATAACTTACAAGATGATCACCCCAATAAATCTGACACTATACAGTTATTATTGACTATATTCTTTATGCTATACTTTATTTCTCCATGACTATTTTGTAACTACTAATTTGTACTTCTTAATCCGTTCCTCCTTTTCACCCCGACTCCCCTACTGTCTTGGCAACCCTCAAAAGTCCTCTGTATCTATGAGTTTATTTCTGTTTTTTTTTTCTTTATTTTATGGTTTAGATTATACATATAAATGAAATAATATGGCATTTGTCTTTCTCTGTCTGATTTACTCTACTTAGCACAATACCCTCTAGGTCTATCCAAGTTTTTGGAGATGGCAAGATTTCATTTTTTATGGCTTAGTAATATTCCATTGTATATATTTCCCACATCTTCTTTATCCATTCATCTACTGATGGGCACCCAGGTTGCCTCCATATCTTTGCTATTGTAAATAATCATGCAATGAACATATGGATGCACATGTCCCTCTGAGGCAGTGTTTTGGGTTTCTTTGGATAAATACCCAGAACTGGGGTTACTGGGTACTTCTTTGTCTCTTGTTACATAGCCTTTTTTTTTTTTTTTTAAAGATTTTTTTGGGGAATTGGGGGAGGGGGAAAGCTCTTGGGAACTTGGGGAAGGGGAACAGACAAGTTGCTTTTGCTTTGTTCTTCAGTCTAGTTGTGGAGGATGTTGCTTCACTGGCCCAAGCTGGCACCATCATTGCGCTCTTCCTGGGCGAGGCAGATCAGTCGCTGGCTCCTGGATGGCTGCTCACGGCGGCTGCTGGCTGCTCATGCTGGCAGCCGGCTACACACGGTAGCTTATGGCAGCCCACTGCAGCAGGGGACTACAGCCTACACCTTCGCCGGTGACCCAAGGCAGCCCAGCCCCAGGTCAAGCTGCCATTCACCATCTTAGCTGCAGAGGGCAGTGTCACTGGCCCTCATATGTGGGATCCGAACTGGGGTCCTCTGGCGTCCCAAGCCAGTTCTTAACCAATGGTCCACTCGGCCGGCCCCATAGCCTTTGTTTTAAAGTCTGGTATAAGTATTGCTATGCCAGCTTTTTTTTTTTTTTTTCATTTCCATTTTCATGAAATATCTTTTTCCATCCCTTTACTTTCAGTTTGTGTGAGTCTTTCAACTGAAGCATCTCTTATAGGCAGCATATATGAGGGTCTTATCCATTCAACCACTCTAGATCTTTTAATTGGAGTATGTAATCCATTTACATTTAAAGTAATTGTTGATAGATTATTGCCATCTTATGTACATTTTAATCTTTTTTTCTTTTCTTAAAGAAGTTCCTTTAACATTTCTTATAATAGTGGTTTGGTAGTGATGAGCTCTTTCAGTTTTCTTGTCTGGGAAGCTCTTGATCTGTCCTTCAATTCTAAATAATAGCTTTGCTGGGTAGAGTAATCTTGTTTTTTGGTCCTCCCTTTTTTTTTTTTTTTTAAAGATTTTTATTGGGGAATTGGGGAAGGGGAACAGTGTTGGGGAATTGGGGAAGGGGAACAGCCAAGTTGTTGTCCTTCAATCATAGTTGTGGAGGACGCAGCTAGCTCAGCTCCAAGTCCAGTTGCCATCCGGTCGCCTGTAGGCAGCTCGCAGCCAATCAGCTCAAGGTGCCGTGTTCAATCTTTGTTGCAGGTCATAGCCCACTATCCCATTCATGAGTCGAACCACAAATCTTGTTAGGAGCATGTGCTCTCTCCAGCTGAACCATCCTGCCACCTGTTGGCAGCTCAGCGGCAGCTCAGCTCGGACACAGCTCACTGGCCCACGTGGGAATCGAACCAGTGACCCTGTTGCTCAGAGCTTGCGCTCTTAAGCTAACTCTTAACCAACTGAGCCACTTGGCTGGCCCTGATTCTTTTTTCTTTTTGCTGTTATAATTGGATGTTTTCTGCTATGCTGATTTGAGCCTCTGCTTCATCTAATCTACTGTTGATTCCCTCTAATGTAGTCTTTATTTCAGTTATTGTAGTCTTCATTTCTGACTGGCTCTTTTTTTATATTTTCTGTCTCCATTTTCATGTTTCCTATTTATTTGTTGAAGTTCTCTCTGAGATCATTGAGCATTCTTATAACCAGTGTTTTGAACTCTGCATCTGGTAGATTGCTTGTGTCCCTTTTGTTTAGTTCTTTTTCTGGAGCTTTGTTCAGTTCTTTCATTTCGGACATTCCCTATTTGGCTGCCTCTTTGCTTTTGTTTGTATTTATTAGGTGAAGCTATGTTTCTCTGTCTTGGTAGAGTGGCCTTATGTAGGAGGTGTCCTATGGAGCTCAGTGGTGCAGTCTTCCTGGTCCCCTCAGCTGTGTGCTGCACATGTGTTCCTTGTGAGGGTTGTGTGTGCTCTCCTATTGTAGTTGAGCCTTGGTTGTTGTTTACATGTCAATAGGAGGCATTGACCCTTGGACTGATTGATTATGAGGACTGGCTGTGACTACACTGAAGGAGCCGTTGTGCAGGGGCTGACCCTACAGCCAGGGCTCTGGTGCCTGCCCAGTCTGCCCTTTGGATGTGTCATCTGTGGAGGCAGCAGGCGGTGCTCTTCCTTTGTTTGAAGCTGACAACTGCGCATGCTGGCTCTGGGGCCTCCTAGGAGGGGCCCAACTACAGGCCAAGTTCAGCTGAAGCCTATGCTCTGCCTAGGGCCTCCTGAAATGAGCAACAAAGCAATCTGCAGATAGCTGCTACCCACGCAGAGCTTGGAGGTGCTTCGGAGAGGCTGTGAGCTGAAGCTGGCTTTCGCTAGTGCCAAGCTTGGGGCTGCTTAGCAAGGGGGTTGGGGCATGCCGAGGCAAGTTGCTGCTTATTTGGGGTTTGTGAACCTTTGAGAGATTTGGGAACTCCACAGCATGAGCCAAGACAGGCCTTTTGTATGGAAAAGCCATTGGAAGCTGCTTGGGTGGGCCTGCAAATTAGGTGGGGCGGGGGTGTCAGGGAATCACCAGGGCAGGGTGAACCATGTTAGCCAGGTTGATGGAGACTTAGATATGGCAGCTGCCTGTGTCTGCAGGCTGGGATGGGGGAGGGCTCAACAAAGAAACAATGACTTTTACCAGCTTCTCCATCTGGGAGAAAGCTGTCTCTTCAGCCCTTGACCTGAAACCATACAACTCAGTTAGTCCCTATATGTCCTTGGTATCTTTTGAGCTGCTGCCTCAGTGCTGGAGCCCAGAGCTAGTGAATCTGTCAGCGAATAAGTCCATGTGTGGGCCCTTTAATAATAACATCTGGGACTCCAGTAGCCCTCTGTTTCCCTCAGCCACAATCTCCACTGGTTTTCACAGCCAGAAGCCATGGAGACTTTTTTCTGGCACTGGAAATTTTACTTTGTCTTTGGTTTGATTATGATATGTCTAGATTTGAATTTTTAATTTTCTAAAATTCATATCTCTTGAGGTTCATAGCACTTCTTGTGGCTCATTTATTTTGGATTTTTAGAGAATTCTTGGACATTATTTATTCAAATATTACTTCTTCCTATATTCTCTTTCTCCCTTCCACATCTGGAACTCGAATGATATCCACAGTTTGACTTTTTCACTGCATTCCATACATCTCTTGTGCTTTTAAAATATATTTTCTTTTGTTCTCTCCCCATGCTTTGGTCTATAAATATATTTAAAAGCAAAATTTGTGATTGTTAGGCAGTGTGTTTACTCACATCATTCTAACATCACTTTCTTTGCCAGAATTAGCAAATTAGAAGTATCAGATACATCAGTCATAGTGTCTACCATACCCAGTGTTTCTCCTTAGATAAAAATGATTCACTCATAGCCTCTTCCATGGGGAAGTAGAGTTTGGTTATTCTTTGCACAGTGGTGGCTAATCAGATTAGCTCTCGCCGTGATTGGAGTGGGACAATACAGAAGGGACCAGATAGTCTGTTTCAGAAAGAGATCAAAGCAAACCCTGAAATAGAAGCAAGTACTTGAATGAGGCACCATGTAAGTAATAAAAGGGAGATGGAAAAAGCATATTTTCTCTAGAACTGTCTTGGTTCCTGGGATCTATTTAGTTCTAGGTACTGGATGTGTAGTCTTACAAGAAATCTCATTTCTTAGAGTGACCTAAATGAGTTTATCTTCTTTGCAATCAAGAGACTAATGTATCAAGGAATTGTGGCTGACTGTGTATCTGAGCTTCAGCAAGATATTTCATTAAGACATATTATACCCTATGGACAAGATTGAGAAATTTTCATTCAATATGAGTATAAATCAATGAATTAGAAACTGAGTGAGCATACCCAAAGTATATTAATTAATGAATTGCTTCAGCCTGGAGGGAGGTTGTTCTTTGTTCTTATTTTTATTTTTGCCTTTGCCTTTGTTTTTAATATAAAGTTTTCGCTTTGCCTTTTTCTAGTCAACATTTTTACCATCTTTGTTGAAGACATGCCTATCAAATTCACTGAGGAAAAACATTGTTTAGCAAGAACCTACAAGCTAGAACAATGACTGAGTCTAACAAGATAACATTAAAACACATTTTCATTACAAAAATATTTGCTCGTCATATATTTAGAAAATCACTCATTTTCTTTTTTACAGTTTATATTTTTTGAAAAATATATTTAGGATAATTTAATACTGTTTTGTAAACATTTTATCACTTAGAAATCACAGAAACTTCCAAATCATTGAATATTATTTTATAATATTGTATTAATATACCATAACTTTTAAAATCAATCTCCTTTCAGGATAATGCTGTAAACACTGTTTTTAAACATTTTTTGTTTAAAAATCATAAACACTCTTCCAAATCATTAAATATTATTCTTTCAATTGCATGACTGTGCCATTATTTATTTAACCAATATGTTATATTTAGGCAATTAGAATGCTTCCCTCAACCCCCATTTTTTGTCTTTTAAGATTATCACAAATATTCTTATGGCATTATTTTTGGAAAACTGTTCAATTTTATTCAGCACTGAATCAGGCAAGAACAGAAGAAGTAAAGGTATAAGGATCAAAAATGAAGAAATAAAACTGTCATTATTCAGAATCATGATTTCATAAGCTTTTAACTTCTTAGACCTCACCTGGGCTATTTCCTTAGCTGTGTTATCACATTTTAAGAGTATCATGTAGACATAAACCCAGAGAGATTTATAGGGGAATAATCATGGTGGTGATAAGGAGGGGACTTTTAAAACATGGCACATGAGGAAAAAGATTTGGGAATATTTCAAATATGTGTGTGTATATGTATATATATATATATGTATGCCTATGTGTATAAATATACATATACATATATATATGTATATATATATATATTTGATCAAATATACATAAATGTAATGTGTGTGCAAGAGATAAGTCCAGAGATTGGCCATTTGCCATTGTTATTAGGAAGAAAGGCATGTACAAATTACAAATTACAATTTTAACAAATTACAAATGCCAGGAAGAAAATAATATGGCTGTGTTTGAAAAGATCATGCTATTTACTTGATAGGCTCTGCCAGGGCAAAGTTACAGCTGTGGCCCTGCTTTACAGATCATTTAAACAGGCTTTTCTCTATGTCACTGACACTTTAGTCACATCCAGAGAGCTTTGCCATCAGTAAATAGTGATTATTATGTGGGAGAAGATAGCCTATGAGCAGCTCCAGTGTTAATAACACCATAAATAAATCAGTAGAAACACACATTAATTAAATGTTTTTTTCAACTTATTAATACCATTAGACCTGTTAGAAAAAAAATAGATTATAATTTAAAAAAATTATAAACAATGATCTATGTATGTATTTAAAAATCAGGGTTATCTTCTTAATGTGTTTTTCTCATCCTCTTTCTATATTCTTACTTTCTTACTATATTCTTTATAGTTGAACATTGCTGTTATTATCATTCCTTGTGTCCTATTATCTTTGTATTCATCTACCTAAGGAAACATGGAGTGGTGAAAAGAGTCAGTCAGACTGGTTCTGAGCGTCACTACTGCCTAGCTGGGTCAGTTGAATTCTCTAAGATTTAATTTGCTCAACTACAGTAATACCCACTTATCCTACAGTTATTTTTGTGCAGATGAAAGGAAATCATGAACACGAAGGTGTCCTGTAAACTATGAAATATCATACCAAAGTCAGGTCCAAAGGTCTACGTGCATTTCTTCCAGGTTGGTCTTTGATGGAGACACAAAAGATCTATAAACTATCTTTCAAATAACTAACAAAGGAAATAAGCATGGAAATAACCCATGGTAGGACCCAGGGGAAACATATTTTATGAAACTCTTTTCTATTTTTTTCTTATTTTAGCTTTCATGGAGAATTATGAGGACTACTGATCATGTTTATTCTAGTGAAAATTCCTGTGGTTGTTACTGTAGCTGTTATTCTAATGATGTAAGACATGCTTGAAGCAAATCATGAGCAGCGAAGAGAAGGGGAGAACATATGTTGGTATGGTTGGGATTTAATAACATTATTGAACTAATATATATGAGTGTACCCAATATACCCATCTTATGTTAATCTTTGGAAATTTAAGAGAGGAATGGCTTGGCAATTGTTTTGAAGCTTCATTTATCTGCTGTGATTTGGCACTACAGGAGTAGGTGGGACAGCAAGATTGAATTTCTGAAGCATTCTACTGCCTGAAACCTTCCCAAAAGTCACGCAAGGCACAAATTGGGGTGGGTTGGGGGAGGGGGGGTCCTGTGGAAAAATGATCTCTTGACTTTTTTCAGAATGTGACTAGAATTTCAAAATGCTTTGTTTATAACAAGTCAGTTGGCGTTTTCTTTTATACTTAAACAAAAGGAATGCTGATCCTTTTAAAAGCTTTTGGGAGGGGCAAACTTTTTTTATTTAATACACTGTCACTGAGGTAGAAGACTAGTTCAGATTTGAATGGTACAGTGCTGTTTTGTGCTTTCATAGGTGCTTGTCAGAGTTGTCAAGCCTGAAAACTGCAAGAAATGTCATTCTGCAGTGGCTAGGCTGTGAGCCCTGCAACAGGCCAGGGAGACAGACAGTGGGTAATGTATAGGGATAGAGGAGAGAAGGGAGGAGGCTGGAGAGATAATGGCTCCTATCCCATTCCTAAGTGGATTGTTCACTTGTGTGTTACTCCTCTATGATGACCCAAACACTTCTTTAACTCAGCGAGAAGCAGCCTGTGATGTTTAGGAAAAAGAAATGCTTTAAATTCTAACAACACAGATCTGTATGAGTAGCGCGTTAGTGCTGTTTGGTTTGTGTGTTTTTGTATATATTATATAGGTTTGGATTACAATAATTCCTCCCATTTGTATAAGGTTTTGTAGGTTTTACAGCACTTTATGCTCTTAATCCTCACAATAAACATGGATAGAAGGGTACAGATGGCTCCTGACTCACCATAGCTTCATTTTAGACTGCTGCTTTTATGACCTTTATTATTGTAACTATGACTTTCCCGATATTGGCCAAATCTTGCCATTGTGATTGCCTGGGATTCTCATCATAGGTGACAGGGGAACTGAAGCTGCTGTTTGTTATGTTGACTGGTGCTAGGAGCAAAGTAGAAAACCTTTTGATTTTATGGATGCAGGAGGTGTAGAGGAAGCAAATCCATATACATCTGAATAAGGCAATGCTCTTGCAAAATCATTGTCCATTTATGCTGAAAAAAAGCTACTCCAAGACATCAAGGGAAGAAGTTTTATTACAAGCAAAAGCTAGTTGGATCACTTTTGTAATATAGTTGGCAAAACATTAACTGTTCAGGGAAGAAACTACAAGAGCCAGTAGAGTAACATCAAATAATTTGTCCACAAAGTCTGCCAAAGAGGAAGATTACTATGTGCTGTAGGTATTTAATAATGATAAAATCAACAGCAGAGGTGGGAAGAGGATGAGGAGATGCAGGAGGATGAGAAAAGGAACACAGCAATAAGGAAAACTTTAACATTCAAAGAAATTTCTACCCACTGAATCTACGATCTATGATTTAGATCACAGTTTGAAGGTCCTAGAACATTGAAGCATTTAATTGCATCAGGGAGATGTATTAGAAAAATATCTTTAGTTAGAACTTCTTTGAACTGGTATTTTAAGAAGCCTCAGCCAGTCAATAAGGATCATTTAAAACCTTGTGATGTTTTCTTTATAAACTTAGAAAGTCATTGTAAAAACATGCAGTTGTCTTCATGATTGATTTTGGTATTTTATATATAAAATGAGTCTTCAAGAATACTGTTGTCATTTACAACCTTGTAGATAATAAAGGTGTAACGTATGGAAGCTCAACTTGTAACCAATATCCAGGAATAAATTATATCATAAATATTTAACATGTTAGGCTCAGTTTATAAACGAGAAACAGACCACCAGCAGTAAATGACTTGCTGACTTCCCTTTAAAAAAGGTAGATGATGTCACATAATGCCAGATTGCTAGACTGAGATTTAATGATGCTTCGCTTTCTCTCCCTTACCTGAGAAACACATGTTTTTCAAAGACCATCAAGCAAATACCTATGTAACATCTGAAGGACTCCAATCTTAATATCATGGCAGCATCAAGGAAATTAGCTGATGGGCATATTATATTTGTTATCAAATATCAATGGTTAAATTCAATTAAAATGTATCAGATAAAGACAATTTAATGCAAAAGAAGTAGACAGCCATGTTTTGGAATAATTCAGCTATATCATCTTTAAAATTGGCAAGTAACCGTGTTATTGTTTCAGTGGAAGACAAGTCCCTCTTTCAGACTGAATCTAACCTATCTACTTGGAATTCATCCTTTCTTCCTCAGAAACTCATTGTCTTCGTTGTTCCTCACTCTCCCCTATCTACCATCAATCTCTTTCTCTGCCTAGCTTCTTATGAACCTAAACAGTCTGAACAGGCTCAGGTCTCTCCCACCTTAACACAACACATGCGCGTGTGCGCACGCACACACACACACACACACACACACACACACACACACACACACACCCTTACCCCCTTCACAGAACCAGTTATATCCTTATCTTTCTCCTCCCCCTTAAAGCCAAAATTCCTAAAAGAGTTCCCCATATTCACTCTCTTCATAGTCTCACTTCCTCCCAAACACTTAACTCTCTGTAATCTACCTTCAGCCTCATCATGCTTTTAGGGTTGTTTTCTCACCAAATCACAAATCACCTCTGTTTGCTAAATCTGATGGCTACTTCTCTATACCTGTTTTTGAATTTTCAGTAGCATTTAATACTACTGACCACCCCCATTTTCTTGAATCTTCCTCTCCCTAGGCTTCCATGTTTGCAAACTCTTTTGCTTTTTCTCCTATCTCTCTGGTCTTCTCTGTCTCAATCTCCTTGACTCTTCTGCCTGTGCCTGAAATGTTATTTTTCCTCAAGTTTCCCTTGTCAGTCCCTTTGTCTTTGCACTGGGTGATTTCATCTACTTCTATGTTTTCAACCTTCATTAGGAAGAAAACACAATTTATGCTTCTACCCCAAATCTTTTCTTCTGAAGGTCTAACTGGGATCTTCACTTTGAAGTCCTACAGACACTTATCTCAATTTGGACCCCCTGCCCCCAAATAGAGCCTAAGATAAGGACTTAGATGCATGAATTTTAGCTTGGAAAGAATTCCAAGAAGCAGGAGTGAGGGAACAAGAATAGGAAGACAAAGAAGGAGGAAAAGCCAGTAAAGGATACATTACTGAGCTGGTAATCATTGTAGACATAGTCTGGTAATCACTGTCTGTGTGAGAGACATGGAGTTGTCTCTCTGGGGCATGATTCACCAGTTCCCAGTACCCACTGATTGAAGATTGACACCAGGAAATGTAACTTGAGGCACTTCTGGGCTGTACCTTTCCTAAGTTTAATGGACTTTCCCAGCTCTAGAGAAAACTGTGAGGCAGAAAAAGGATACTGTCAGAGTACAGGGACCAGATCCTCACAGCTGTATAGAAATGAAAGGTGAGTCGATGGGATTGAAAGCAGGGCACAAAAAGCATTGACCCACAACAGTCTAAAACCGAACTGATTGCCTAATGGCTGACTCTTTCTGTATCCCTTTCTCAGTGACGGGCTCCACCATCCTCTCAGCAGCCCAAACAAGTCACCTAAGCAGCATCTTTGATTCTCTTCATAATATCCTATATATTTTTGCCTTCCTGCAACAACCTCCTAATTTATACTTTGCCCCATTTACATCTGTTACCCTTGCTGCAAACAGAATCATCTTTTAAAACGTTCATTGGATTATGTTACTTGCATGCTCAAAACTCCTCAGTGGCTCTCCTTTACTCTTAGAATAAAGACCCAAATTCTGAATATGGCCTTCAGATCCCTCCATTATCTGACTCGTGCTCATACCCCCTCCTTGTCTCTCAACACTCCCTGCTCTACTGTCTATGTTCCAGCCTTGTTGACCTTTTTTCAGTTCTGTGGATGCACTATATTTTCTTTTATATTTAGGTTTTTATATATGCTATGTCTTAGTCCATTTGGGCTGCTATACCAAAATACCACAGATATGGGTGGCTTATAAACAACAGAAATTTATTGCTCACAGTTCTAGAGGCTGGAAGTCTGAGGTCAGAGTGCTAGCATAGTTGGGCGAGGACCCTAATCCAGGTCACAGTCTTCTCTTTGTATCCTTCCATGGCGGAAGAGGCTAAGAAGCTCAGTGGGATCTCTTTTTTGTAAGATCACTAACCATGTTCATGAGAGCTCCACCCTCATGGCCTAATCACCTCCCTAAGGCCCCACCTACTAATACCATCATGTTTGGGGGTTAAGATTCAACAAATGAATTTAGGGTGGGGTTGGGGTGGGTACACAAACATTCAGACCATAGTATGCTGTCTTCATCATGGAATATTTTCTCTCTCTCACTCCCTTTTCCCTCATCAGTTCTTACTCATGGCTTGGTTTCAGGTTAGCTGTCATCTCTTTTTTAAAAAGATTTTATTGGGAAAGCTGTCATCTCTTGATGAGACTTGTTTTTCCTCCTGTCTATGTCATATTATGCTTTCCCTATCAGAGCATTTCTATGATATTATAACTGCCTGTTCGCTTGTCTTATTCCCCTATAGACTATGAGCCCTATGAAGGAAAGATCTATTTATACTCTGTTCAACATGTTATACCCAATGCTTTCCATAGTACCCTTGACATATTTGGCTCTCAATAAATATTGTTAAATAATTTAATCGATATCTAAAGTGTTAATGGAGCTTTAGCATAACTATGAGGTAGAGTCCTGTAATACCTCTCAGAAATATTAAGAATTCAACTGGTTTTTGAAGAGTTGGAAAGATATTTCTAGGTTGGTGATAAGGAAAGATTTTCCAGGTTGTCAACCTAAAAAAGAGGTAAACTAAGGCATGCACAAATTACCAAAAATTGAGTTTATTTGGGAAAAGTGGAGGAATTGCAATTCAGGACATGGCAAACTGTAGCAGGCTATAGGTGAGTCCATTGAGAGTTTGGGGCAGGCTGTATTTATGGGCCAGGAGTACAGAGAATGGAGAGTTTAGCCTCAGTCCAAGTAGCAAGTTTATTGGCTTGAGGATGGGGAGAGGTTCTTGGCACATGTTCATTGATCAAAGGATAAGTTTCAATTTTCTGTAAATCAGGCATTTCTAGAAATCAGCCTCTCAGTCAATAAATTTCATTTTCATGAAGACACATACATGAAAGTCTCCATTTTCATAATCTCCAGTTCCATTTTAGATTGAAATCCTTTCACAAGGCAGAAGGAATAGAATGTGTAAAAAGCCCTGAGGCAGGAATAGCATGGCTTAGTTAGGAAATAAGGTATATTTGGGTGGCTAGAGCACATGGTACTTGGAAGGGCATGGCAGCAATGAGGCTGGTCTCACACATTGTGGCCAGATGGCAAAGGGCCTGAATGATTTTGGATTTTAATGAGTAGACAAAAGTAGAACCATCGAGGAGATTTTAACAGGAGAGTAACATAGTCATTTGGGTTTTTGAAAGAGAAGACAATGGGGTAACTTTAGGTGGGAGAAGAATGGAAGTAAGGATTTCAATTAGGCCATAAATACTGTAGCTAGCGAGGTCTGCAAAGTAGTGGCCATTGGGGTAAAGAAAAGGACTAGCTTTGAGAGACCTCTTAGTTGACAAAAATATTTTTTAATCTTTTGAAATGCATATTATTGCTGGCAGCTAAAGTAAGGAATTCTTAGAGGCCAAGAACTAAAGGCAAGTGGGAACCCAGGAAATAAGCAAAAACCTGGAGAGGCTTTTGCTTTGAGGGCATTTGTCAAATGAGTGAATGCAATGGTCAAGTTGTGCCCAAAGTGAGAAGTGTAATTATGGACTCCTCCACCTCTGCTTAAAGCTGGATTCCCAAAAGACTACTCCTTTTGTGTAAGGATGAATTACAAATAAACCCACTGTCTTGCCTCTACCCCCAGAAAATTGCAAGGAAAATTGCCTACCTTAAGAATTGACTCTAAATAAAGGGAGAGAAAAAACATCCCTTGAGAATTTGTAACATAGCTGGAACTCACACAGTGCAGCCTCAATTCATGCTACACCTGTGAGTCCAAAAAAACTCAAGTCAAGAATTCANGTAGAGGGCAGTGTCACTGGCCCTCATATGTGGGATCCAAACCGGGGCCCTCTGGCGTCCCAAGCCAGTTCTTAACCATCGCGCCACTCGGCCGGCCCCAGGCGAACATTTTTTTTAATATGTATATTGATCATTTGTATTTCTTGTTTTAGAGCATATATGTTTATGTCTTTTGTTTATTTTTCTAACTAGACTGTATATCGTAATGTTTCTTAATGACTTTTATATATTAAGCACATTACCCCTTTTTTGAAATACGTATTGCAAATATTTCTTCCAAGTTTGTCGTCTGTCCTTTGTTTATGAACATTATTTTTTTGACGGATTTTCATTTTTAAGAAGTTAAACTTATCAATCACTTTGTTTTTGCCTTTTATGTCCTACTCAGAAAAATACTCTCAAATTATATAACTATTTATATGTTCTGTCATATAATATTTAATATGAATAGACTGGAGACCAGCTCTTGGGTTCATTATACCAATTACATAACCTCTGGGTGGAGGAGCTTTGAAGTTGCCAGCATCAGCGTGCTTTGGCTGCCAAAAAACTATTGGGATCTTGGGTCTTGTTAATAAAGCTTAGGGTCCAGAACCAGGAAAGCTATAGTCCTACAACATTTTAAAAGGAATCAAGCTTCAGAGTATGTTTGATTTAGATGTGCTTGAGATTGTTTATTTTATTGGCTAATATTTCAACAATTGTTGAGGAATCTGTATAATCAAAAATACTTCCTCATTCTCAAAATAAGGCAGACAATTTCATAGGAAAACAAGGTATAAAAAGTAAAGCTTCAACAGTTCATTTTCTTGGAGTTTGTCTGATACAAACATCACAGGCATTAAACATTTCTCAGAAAAAACCTCTATACTTCTTGTAACCACACGTCCATTTCCAATAGAACAGCACAAATTTCACCAAAATTTCCTTGACGTAATGCAACTTGCTGATACAAGCATTCCTTTAAGATCAAGAAGACAAGTATATCTACTATAGCCGTCTTAACCCCAACCCCAATTTTATTCAGCACTGAATCAGGCAAGAACAGAAGAAGTAAAGGTATAAGGATCAAAAATGAAGAAATAAAACTGTCATTATTCAGAATCATGATTTCATAAGCTTTTAACTTCTTAGACCTCACCTGGGCTATTTCCTTAGCTGTGTTATCACATTTTAAGAGTATCATGTAGACATAAACCCAGAGAGATTTATAGGGGAATAATCATGGTGGTG